>NC_134417.1:3920833-4225000 GCF_030867145.1 Opisthocomus hoazin | reverse complement strand
TGGCCACAGCTGCTACACAGACACACGGGGCACGGACACACCAAACCCTCATGCGCATCACGCCCACCATCACAGCCCCACCACCCCCACACCTAAACCCCTCCACAAACCACTCCTCCGCAACACCCAACCCAACACCCGACACACAAAAGCGGGGACCCTCCCGGCACCCTCAGGACCCCCGCCAGCGGCAAAAGCCTACAGCACCCGGTATTCCCAGGCGGTCTCCCATCCAAGTACTAACCGGGCCCGACCCTGCTTGGCTTCCGAGATCAGACGAGATCGGGCGTTCTCAGGGTGGTATGGCCGTAGGCACGCGTGGCCCCGCCAGCACGCGTCTCGTGTCACGGCCACCTCGCTCCCAACCCGCGCTACCAACTCTGTTGTCAGCCAAGGCACAGGGCCCTGCCAGGCCCTCACACACACCAACCCCACCATCACAACCCCCACACCTAAACCCCTCCACAAACCACTCCTCCGCAACACCCCAACCCAACACCCGACACACAAAAGCGGGGACCCTCCCGGCACCCTCAGGACCCCCGCCAGCGGCAAAAGCCTACAGCGCCCGGTATTCCCAGGCGGTCTCCCATCCAAGTACTAACCGGGCCCGACCCTGCTTGGCTTCCGAGATCAGACGAGATCGGGCGTTCTCAGGGTGGTATGGCCGTAGGCACGCGTGGCCCCGCCAGCACGCGTCTCGTGTCACCGTCACCTCGCTCCCAACCCGCGCTACCAACTCTGTTGTCAGCCAAGGCACAGGGCCCTGCCAGGCCCTCACACACACCAACCCCACCATCACAACCCCCACACCTAAACCCCTCCACAAACCACTCCTCCGCAACACCCCAACCCAACACCCGACACACAAAAGCGGGGACCCTCCCGGCACCCTCAGGACCCCCGCCAGCGGCAAAAGCCTACAGCGCCCGGTATTCCCAGGCGGTCTCCCATCCAAGTACTAACCGGGCCCGACCCTGCTTGGCTTCCGAGATCAGACGAGATCGGGCGTTCTCAGGGTGGTATGGCCGTAGGCACGCGTGGCCCCGCCAGCACGCGTCTCGTGTCACGGCCACCTCGCTCCCAACCCGCGCTACCAACTCTGTTGTCAGCCAAGGCACAGGGCCCTGCCAGGCCCTCACACACACCAACCCCACCATCACAACCCCCACACCTAAACCCCTCCACAAACCACTCCTCCGCAACACCCCAACCCAACACCCGACACACAAAAGCGGGGACGCTCCCGGCACCCTCAGGACTCCCGCCAGCGGCAAAAGCCTACAGCACCCGGTATTCCCGGGCGGTCTCCCATCCAAGTACTAACCGGGCCCGACCCTGCTTGGCTTCCGAGATCAGACGAGATCGGGCGTTCTCAGGGTGGTATGGCCGTAGGCACGCGTGGCCCCGCCAGCACGCGTCTCGTGTCACCGTCACCTCGCTCTGACCATGGCCACAACCACGACACAGACACACGGGGCACGGCCACGCCAAACCCTCATGCACATCACGCCCACCATCAGAACCCCACCAACCCCACACCTAAACCCCTCCACAAACCACTCCTCTGCAACACCCCAACCCAACACCCGACACACAAAAGCGAGGACGCTCCCGGCACCCTCAAGACCTCACCAGCGGCAAAAGCCTACAGCACCCGGTATTCCCAGGCGGTCTCCCATCCAAGTACTAACCGGGCCCGACCCTGCTTAGCTTCCGAGATCAGACGAGATCGGGCGTTCTCAGGGTGGTATGGCCGTAGGCATGTGTTGCCCTGCCAGCACGCGTCTCGTGTCACGGCCGCCTGGCTCCCAACCCACGCTACCAACTCTGTTGTCAGCCGAGGCACTGGGCCCTTCTAGAACCTGTTGCACTCCTGCCCCACCATTATAGTAGCCACCCCTACCCTTTAGCGGTACCTCCCATGCACAAGACCCCAAGAAAACACCCTGTGAACAATAAGATGGATGCTCCCCTCCGCCCTCCCCCCGAGTCCCCGCCAATGGCAAAAGCCTACAGCACCGATCTGGTCAGTATTTTATTGCCATAGAACCCTTTGTCCTGCCAGGTCTCCTGTCACGTCTGCATTATTTCCTAAAGAGAGAACTGAGCTGTGCTGTTCCTGATTTGACGCTGCTTCCACTGAGGGGTCTGGACACACTGTACTTGGACACGTGCCTCTGAGGTCAGGAGTCTCCCAGGTGGGCAGTGACCCCTCAGCAACTCCCAGATCTCCTCATTGGCCCCTTTGGTGAAAGGAGCTGCTCTCCAACATGTGCTTGCTCTATCTGAGGTCAAAGCTGTGGGGGCACAGCACGTGCCATCCCTCCCACTCAGAAGAAATGTTCTCAGCCAGCCCTGGTGCAAAACACCTGCAATGGCCTGCTGCTGCCGCATGCTGTGGTGACCCTGCAGCCATCCCAACCCTCTCTGGCACAGCCTGGAGCTGGCCCGGCAGCAGGCAGCAGGCAGGGTTGCTGCAAACAGCCTCAGCAGCCATTTTCTGAGGACATTTGGTGGGAAAGAACTTGGTCAAGAGGGTCAACTGCAGGTCACACATCATGGTAGGATCAGAGCTGCTTACCACCTTGCCTGGAGGGCCAAAACAGCCACAAAACAGCCAGTGGGACAGGTTCCCTGTGACGTACAGGCTTGGGCACACGGGAGCCATAAGCAGGCAGCGCTTTCCTCTCCCCCACCTCCTGGGTGGGTAAATCTCATCAGCAGCCACCATAAACCGCCCCACACCACCCCTAATCCCATCTCGGAGTCGGCCATCAGCCTCTTCTCAGCTGGGGCAGGGATGGACGGTCCCGGAATGGACACCCCTGTCCCCGCAGAGCCCGGAGACGGCGCGGGCCCTTGGCCCGGGAAGGGGAGCAGGGTGCTGGAGAGGGGCTGTCTGTCTCCCGTGCTCTGCGGAGAAGGAGGGGGAGCCGAGAGCTGAGCCGAGCTTTGTCCTGGGTTAATTTTAGCCCAAGGAGATAAGAGAAGGGAGGCGCATGGCGGGGTTTAAGGGGTCCCTCCGCGGTCCCTGCAGCCGTGGGGTGGGCTGTGGGGTGCCCGGGAGACGGAGGGGCCCGGCTGCTCTGCCCGGCAGCGGTGGGGTCGCGGCCGGGCTGAGGACCCTCCTCGCCCCGCGGAGCGCGGTGTTGCGGGCAGCGGCTGCGGGACCGGATTGGCCTGGGCACCCTCGGGCCAGCGTAGAGCCCTGGCGTGGGGTGCAGGGGGGGGGGACCCAGCCCGTGGGGGGGGGGGTTGTACCTGAGTGGGGTGGTGGGTGTGTGCGGGGAGACAGCCCGTGCGGGTGTACCCGAGCGGGGGCGATTTCAGCCTGGGGGGGGTGCCCCCGGCTGTGGGGGTACGCGGGGGGGTACCGCGGGGCTGCCCCCCCGCACGTCACCGCGCCTCCTTAAGCGCCCGCCCCGCCGCGGCCTCGCCCCGCCCCGCTCCCGCCAAGTGAGGGAATAAAGTTGCGGGCCGGGGCGGGCGGGCCCGGGCGGAGCGGAGCGGGAATGGCCTCGGAGGAGCTGGCGCAGAAGCTGCAGCGGCGGCTGCAGCTGGAGGAGAGCGGGGCGGCGGGGGAGGCCGAGGAGCCGGCCGGGGGGGCCGAGGAGGCGGCGGCCGAGCGGAGCTGCCTGACGGGCAGCGCGGACGCGGAGCTGAGCGCCAAGCTGTGCCGGCGGCAGGACATCAACGAGGGGGCCGCGCAGCCCCGCCGCGCCGCCGTCTTCAACCCCTACACCGAGTTCAAGGAGTTCAGCCGCCGGCAGATCAAGGACATGGAGCGCATGTTCCGCCTGTGAGTGGGGCCTGGGGGGGAGCTGGGGGCTCTGCCTTACCTCGGCGGGCCCCGCACGGCTGGAGAGGGTTTGCGGCTCTTGGCCAAGCCGCTTTTGGCCAGGGGTTTGCGGGTCTCCGCGGTTTTGTGGTCGGGTCACCAGCGCCGTCCCATGTCCCTGCGCTGGGCTGAGGGGGGTTCGCAGAGTTCGGCCCGGGCCCCGGGGCTGCTTCCGCTCCAGCTGGGTGCGGGGTGTGGGCACCGCTCTGGGGTGCGGGGTCCGTGTCCTGGGCCTGGCAGCGATGCCGGGCGCCTGGCTCCGACGGCGGCCGCCCCAGCCGGCAGTGCCGTGGCTCCTTCCACCGTCCCGTTTGCTGGGCTTGGCGCTCCCTCCTGCGCGCCCGGACGAAGCTTGAGCACGGCTTCGTCTCGCTTCCCTCTTCCTGGGGGGCTGGGAGTGGGGTTTCCCTCCCGACTGGAAGGTTTGTGTTAAAGTCAAGCTGTTGGAGGCAACATGGAGAGCTGCTTCTGTAGGCAGGAAGGCTTGGCCCTTCCTGGGGACGCGATCCTGCCCTGCTGTCCCCTCCATGACACCCGTCTCGGCTCCTGCGGTTGGGCTGTGCCCGGGTAGCTTTGATTCTCTGTGCTCAGATTTCCTTCCAGCACCACGAACCCCTGTGGTCCTGGGGACCGATGTCCTCCCAGTCCTGAGGAGAGGGGTCCAACAGGCAGCCGCGTGTGCCGGCTGGCCGCAGGCAGGGCTGCCGGACCCAGGGTGAGCTGCTGCCAGGCAAGAGGAGGCCAGGCTGCGGAGAAGCTACGCGGCCCGTCACAGCAAGGTGCAAAGACCTACTTCAGCTGACAGAGGTGACAGCAGCAGGGTTTGTAACTTGTCGGGTCCTCCTCTCCTGCCTGAAAGCTGCCTCGGGCACCCTGGAGGCTGGGGTCATTGCAAGGAGACCGAGAACGCTCCCAGCTCCCAGCGTGGTGAGGTGTTGCTGAGCGACCAGGCGATGGGCTTTTGTGAACTCACCAGAGTTCTTTGTTGCACGGGCAGCGTTGCGTCGGCAGCCGGGTGCGGGAAGGGAGGTGGTCTGGGGGAGACTGCTGCTCTGCTCGCTGCTGTGCCCCTCCTGATCATGGTTCAGGGGGGATCCTGTTCTGCAGAGCGCCGAGATGTGACGCTGGGAGGGCAGGAGGACAAACAGTGCGGGCAGCTGCTGCAGGCGACAGCCTCGAGCAGGCAGCGGCACCGCCTGGGTAGGGATGGGGAAAGGAACAGCAGATTGGGAAGTAAAAGGTAGAAGAGCTGAGTTGCAGCTGAATTTTTCAACGATGAGCTCATTAAACACCGGCCTTGTAAGCGGGGAAACCTAGGCTTTGCAGTTGAATGCTAATCAGCTAGTCAACGTAGCTGTAAAAAACGTTGCGCACCCTGTGAGGACTATCGCAGCTGAGCGCTGGCCCGCCATGCCAAGCGGGGAAGAAGCTGGGCTGTGTGCTCCCCTGTGCTCCCCGGACAGGCGGACGGAAGACCCTGCCCCGGTTTTCCCTCTGTTACAGGCACCTGGCGCTGGTAGTGGCAGCGGATCTGGTCTTTGCTCCATCTGCTGCCAGCGACCTGTTTCGAGTCTTGGCTGACACCACGTGCTCCTGGAGGAGAGGAAATGTTCCCCTTAATTCCTGCCAGTCAGAGCTTCGGTTAATGTGATTAAGGCTTTTATTCTCTCTGTGGCTTATTGGCCCTGGTCACCACAACCCACGGTCTGTCTCACTAATGGTAAAAAATACGCCTTTGACAGATGGGGGGGATGTACCTTCTCACTGCCACGGGATGCCAGGTTTCCGCTATGAGACTTGCCATCCAAAAGTGTTTCTTTTCAGTTTAGCAGGACCTGCAAATCTGTGATTCGGACTGAACTTGAGCCTGTGGGACCCAGGCATGATGTGGGCTGGATCAGGGTGCTCCAGCCAGGAAGAAGGAGTTGCTGGCGGTAGCAGCTGCTCTGGCATCTGTTAGGGCATCCCACGGTACGGCTGGTAGCTGTCACCGCCCTGCGCCAGGGTAGAAGCAAAAGGCTCGCCCGAAGATGGGACTTCCTAAAATCCAGCACTCCATCCAGGTGCCGGCACAGCCGGCAGCATCTTTCAGAGCAGAAATGATGGTCCTTGCTCCTGCTGCCATGGTTGGGCTCGCTTTTCTCCCTCTTGTCCAAGCCTCCTCTAGGCAGCACCTGCCCCATTTCTGCCCCGTTCCCCTGGAGATGGGGTCTGGGTGTCTGCTGTGGGTGTTGGGGCTGTTCAGAAGCATGTGGGGGCTGCTGGTGCAGGCAGCTCTCCGGGTGGGTATTTTCGTTGGCAGAGGGACCAGGAAGTCTGCAGCTCAGGCTAATTATACTGTGACCTAATTAGCTGCCTATTCTGACAATGTATGGGGACTGTGGTAACCATGATAACCTCTCTTCCCCAAGTCTTGTGAGAGAACCCTCAGGAGCTCTGGAGTCTCACAGTTCCTCTTCGTGCCTTCTGGTCCTGGGAAATGGCAGAGGGAATGCAAAAGCTAGGCTGTGAGGCTGTGCCTGGCGCGAGCGACCTTTCCGAGGGATGTAGGGGGGAGGAAAAATGCCACCGGCTTCATCTGCAGGGTATGAGGGAGTGGAGAAATTCCAGCCTTGCTGTTGCTTTTGTATTTAGGGAATTTCTTGTGTTGCCCCAGACGTTTCGCAAGTGCCTCGTGCCTGGCCGGTGGGAGAGGCTGTTGTGTCCCCTTGTCCTCCTGGAGCCACGTGAGAGCAGCTCGCTGGGTGCCCCTGTACCGAGGGACGTGTCTGGTGTGCTGCAGCAGACCTGCTTGCTCCTGGACTGCTGTGCTCCTGGTGTGACTGGGTGTCTCTGGTCTGTGACCAGCTGTCTCTGGAGTCCCAGCAGTCAGGGAGGTCATCCCCACAGGGACCTGGCCACCTAGCCTGGACCCTGCGTCCTTCGGTGCCTCGGGATCTTGCCCAGCATCTTGGAGGAGATCTTGCTGGAGGAGACTTTGATCTTGCCCTGATGTCCTTCAGAGAGCAGGAGTGCTGCTGCTGCCTGGGCTGGGGAGGATGGAGCTGTGCGCGGCTGAGGAGCTTGTTTCTGTCCCCGCCCTAGTATGGAGGAATTGTTTCCAAAGCTCTCGGCAGCAGAATAGAATGTTTCAGTTGGAAAGGACCTACGACAATCATCTAGTCCAACTGTCTGACCACTTCAGGGCTGACCCAAAAGTTAAAGCACGTTGTGAAGGGCATTGTCCAAATGCCTCTTAAACACCGACAGTCGTGGGGCATCGACCACCTCTCTAGGAAGCCTGTCCAGTGTCTGACCACCTTCTCACTAAAGAAATGCTTCATCGTGTCCAGTCTAAACCTCTGCCGAGGCAGCTTTGGACCATTCCCACATGTCCTACTGCTGGATACCAGGGAGAAGAGATCCGCACCTCCCTCTCCACTTAAGGTGAAATGCAGTACTCAGAGGGACTAAAGTACTACTTAGAGAGGATTTTGACATATCTAAGAGGAGATTATTGCTAATTCTGCTCCATTACTCTGACTGCTTTATTTCAAAGCTTGTATTAGGCTGTTGCAGCATGCAGGAACTGCAGATCAAAGTACAGGTGCCCGTAGCATGTGGAGCAAGCTCAGGTACAGCTAACGTGTACAGGGAGGGCAGGTTTTCTTTCCAGCCTTTCTCAAGAAGCGTGAATGTTTAGAATCTGCTCTTTGATCCTTCAGGATTTGGGATTTCTCATTCAACCATCCTTTTTTTTTGCCTTGGGGTTTTCCAGGCAGCTGGGAGGTGACTGCAGGCTCAGTAAGGGTGATGCAGTCCTCGGCATCTCAGTTCTCCTGCCTTGCTGATCCCTCTTTCTTCTGCGGTGTAACCCTCCAGCTACGCGGCATAACCCCAGCACCATGATTGTACTCGAGCAGTAATTGTGCATAACTAGAGCACACTTTGTGCTCTTAAGCAAGTCTGTTCAGTAAGTATTCCCTCCTTCCCCCCCAATTTCTGCTCCTGCTTTCTTTCCCCAGCGCTTCGGCAGCCAGGCACGCTTTGCAGCCTGGGTGGAAGCGAGTCAGTGTGGGAATCTGGGTGCATCCTTGTTGCGGCAGATTTTGGCAGCTGCTGTCTGTGTCTCATCTGCTGCCAGGAACGGTGATGCTGTGAAGCCTTATCGTGCTGGCCGCGGTGCTCGTAGCTGCCTGTGGGACCCTGGCCGTCACAGGTGGGGACCCACCATGGCACCGACTTGCTACTGGAGTGGCCTGCCTGCGGTGAGACATCGTCGTCCATTGGCACGAGAGCCCCTCTGTCCGTAGTGCCTGCACGTCACCGGGGTGAGGCTTGGATCGTGGCCCGGGGAGCTTTAAGCCCGAAGGGAGCAAAGCTCCGGTGTCACGGCAGGACAGCAGATGACGGTGGGGCTGGGAGGGCTGGCAAGGCACCCGGGAGCTGCGTACTCTTGTTGTGCCACTCCTGATGTACAGGATGGGACGGCTCCCTGGGATGCTGGGATGTGTTTAGGGACCAGACTTGCCCCGGTGCCACCCTCCAGCTGTGCCTGTGCTGCCTGTTAGGGCTGACCATGTCCATCACTGGGACAGAGCTGCTGCACAGGCAGTGAAACGGGTCTGAGCGGTATCAGGGACTGGCTTGAGCCCTGGGCCCTGAAAAGGGAGCTCCCCAAAAGCAGACAGTGGGGTTTTGGGAGCTCTCAGAAGGCAGACAGTGGGGTTTTTCGTAGGGCTGAGGTGTGCTGGGAGCACTGGCCAACCAACAAGGTGTAGCCTGTGCTGTGCCCCATTGTGCTGAGCGCCTGTGCCTGCGGGGGGGGGCAGCGGGGAATGAATTGCGCTGTCTCTCGTGCCCTATAAATATGCCTCTCCCTAAATAGTCTGGCTGCGTGGCTCCGTGGCAGCCGAGTGGCTGTACCCAGGTCCTAAAATACTTGCGCTGTTTTAGGAGGCAAGGGGGGCGGGGAGGGAATGCAGCAGTTTGCAGGGTGCTGCCGTTGCTCTGTGGGGCTGGCACTGAGTGTCCAGGGGCTTCAGTGTCCCTCTGTCTGGCTGTCCCCAGCTGCAAGGGAACCGGTAACCTGATTTCGGAGTGCATCTCGGCGTCAGCCCGGCGTGCTCAACACCCATTGTGCGGCTGGTACAGCGTGCTGCTCTGCCACCGCGGCCCACTGCTGGCAAGACCCCATTTCTCACAATCCTGGCTTTGTGCTGCCTCTCTGCAGGGATGACGAGCCCTGAAGCTGTGCCCCACGCTTAACCCTTTCGGGGCAGTGTGTTTGCCCCTGGGCTCAGGGCCAGGGCACACACTGAGGGCTGGTGTTTGCCTGCAGGTAGCATCTGTAGCAGAAGGGTGAGATGAGGGTTTGTTCCCTCTTCCTGCCTTCATCTCCATCATCCAACACTTCCGAGAGGGGCCGGGCAGTGTCCTGACCCTGGCAGCCCTTGGTGGGGACTTCGGTGTCATCGTGCCTCTGCACCCAGCTGAAGAGAAGCGTGAGCTTGCTGGGACCAAAAATCCCCCAATCCCAAGGGTCTCCCTGCCACTAGATGCTTTGCTGCTTTATCTAATCAAAGGCACTGCCTCTCCAACCACCTTACTCTGGAGGAAAGGCTCCACACCCTTTCTCCCAAACTTAAAGGAAAAACAAATTGACAATTAAATATTGCACTTACTATGCTTCCGTGAGGTCTTGAAATTGCGTCTCAGAGCTGGGCTGGGTAATGCTGTGAACTGTGCCTTAATTAACTGATGCCTCCCTTGCTGTGATGAACCCGCTGCCTTTCCTCCTGTTATGTCTCAGTTCTGTGACCTGGTTTCTGCTCCGACAGAGGTTTCTTTCCTAGTTTTCCAGAAAGCTGTCCAGCCTGGTGGGCTCACGGGTTCGCTGGGTGCAGAGCATGCAGGCAGATCAGTAGCAGGGGCTACACGACAGCCTGGTGGTGACCTCCCTGTCATCTGGGGTCTCTTGGGCCTGGGACCATTGGAAACAAAGAGGCATAGAGTACAAAAGATGGTTGTGGAGGTGGTGGGACTCTGGCAAGCCGTGGAGGCCACCCCAGTTTGGGGGAAAAGCACCCTGTGCTTATGCTTGTGAAGACAGGGGCAGAGCTCTTGCCTGCAGCCCTGCCTTGTGCTGCCCATGCCTGCGAGCAGCTCGGGGCCAGCGCCTTTGTGCCTTCCTCTGCCACAGCTTCCTCTGCAGCTGTGAGGTTTCTCAGCTGGAAAGGGCTTTCTTCCAGGGTAACCACAACTGTGCAGGTCTCAGCCTGGGATGGCTACAGCTGTCATTTCTTTGGAAGAGAGCTAACAGTCAATGCAAGATGATGGGTGGGAGGATTTGACGGGCTTCCGCCAACAGAACTTCAGCACCGTGCCTAGGGTTTCCTTTCTGAAGGGCTGAAAGGGTTTAACTCTGTCAGGGTTGAGATGGTGGCGACAGGGCGGTGGCAGGCTGTGCGCCAGCGCTAAGCCCAGCCTGGCAGACCCTGCCCGTCCTCCCATGCAAGCTCCCAGCTCTGTGCTGGACCCCGATGGCAGGAGCAGGATGAGGGAGGGCGTTGATGGGCTGTCTGACAGCAGAACACCCATCTCTCCAGCCTTTGGACTTTGAAACCGAGTGATGGCCCTGGTAAGAGTGAAGCGCTGGTTGCTGGGTGGGCTGGATGCTTTACTCGCACCCACAGCGGATGTCAGAGGAGGAACTGGTGCGTGGTCCCAGGCTGAGCCCAGCAGGTCACTGCCTCCCCATCCCTAAAGCACTCTGCCCCTTGCACGGGTGCTCTCTCCTCCTGCAGAGAGTCCTTGCTGTCCTTCATGCTCCATTGGGAGCGTGGTCCCATTCCAGTCTTGCTCCTAGAGGTGGGCACTGGTTTGCTCAGCCCCGTGATGCAGCCCCCAGCACCAGCTAGGATCCTGGCACTCCCCCAGGACTGCCTTGCTGTTCTGCCCGGGGACACTGAATAAACAGCTGCCCCGAAGCATGGTCCTTGTGTAGTACAAAACCATTTTGGAGAGGAAAGATCTTAACAGCTAGAAGGGGCGTGTTTTGCTTACAAAGAGAGATAGCCACTTTCTGCTGGGAGGTTCTGGTTGGTCTCTGCTCCCTGTTTCACCTCTAAATGAGGAGGAGACCTGGCAGCAGCTGGCTCCAGCATGCCTCTGCCTCACTGTGCTGGTGCAATGGTGTAAGCTGTGTGTAAGTAACTTTTATGCTGGACGTGCAAGTGGGCGAGATGGAAATCCCGCTGAGATAAGCTGAGTTCCTCCATGCTCCTTCTGTGTGGGTGGTTTGGTCTAAGCTCTCCTGAGCACTTCTCTCTCTGGTGAGACAGCTCTGAAAGCTGCCCACTACTTCCCCGAGCTTAATATATCTCAGCACTAGCTGTGTTGTGCCGCTTCCCCCCTCCCTCAAGCTTTGAACCACTCTGTGACTTTATCCATTTGCACGGTTCCTCTTCTGGGAAGATGCATGTGGGCGATGACGAGGGCTGACCCCTTCCCCTTCGCACCCTGCAGGTATGACTCAGGACGGGACGGGTACATTGACCTGATGGAGCTGAAGCTGATGATGGAAAAGCTGGGAGCTCCACAGACCCACCTGGGACTGAAGAACATGATCAAGGAGGTGGATGAAGACTTTGATGGGAAGCTCAGCTTCCGTGAGGTGAGGGTGGCTGCGGGAGCAGGCAGCGATGTGGCTGCGGGGCGGAGGGAGGAGGCAGCCAGGCCCTGTACTCTGGCTGTAGGTAGCACTGTCCCCTCCGTGTTTCTCCATCTGTGGGGAGCAGTGGAGAAGCAGGTGAGTTTCCCCATGCCACAGGGAGCTCGAGGTGTGGGCCAGTGTCAGCATTGGTGTCCATGTGGCAGTAGCGGTACCTGATGTCAAAGCTCTCCAACCTCTCTGCCTGCTTTGGGGAGCTCATTTCAGCCCTATTGCAGCTGCCCAGGAGTGCTGACAGAGGTTCCTGCTGTAGCTGGAGGTAGCATGTCCCTTCAGTCACAAGGTCTTGTCGCTGGGCTTCTGTGGCACAGTGGCTCAGGCCTTATTTCAGGCGCAAGGGAAGGGCTCTGCTCAGAGCAGCTGGTTTCATAGGGTGCAGGAGGCTTCCTCCTCCAGTTTATGCCAGATCCCTTTCTGCATCACGCAGTGGCCAGCCACAGCAAGCTTCATGAGGGGTGGTCACATCCCTGCAGCAAGGAATAAACGTGGTGATGCAGCGGTTCGGTACTGCATGCTGGCTCAGCAGGGACACACAGCGAACAGGTCGGTCTGTCACCGCTGTGCTGAGGCTGCTGAGAGCCGTGTGGGCAGGCCAGGATCCGCTACCAGGCAGAGGAAGAGAGGGAATTTGAGCAGTGACCTGCGTGCACTCAAGTGTACCCAACTCATCTCAGCAGGAAGGGGGAGCCCAGATATCAAAACCTCCTGTTTCATCATCTCCTCCCATGCTTTGATTGATGTCTATGAAGTGTACGTCACACTGTGGCTTTCTGAATTAACCAACAGCCCCTTAGGCAGCAGGAGGGCCAGCACTGCTTGTATCCTGCAGCAGCTGTGAGGGCTGTGCTGCTGTCCTGCTTCCTGCCGCCCCAGGGGATGGCTGCAATGGGCCCCAAGCACCTGGGCTCCCTTGTTTCTGTGGGGGCTGTGCTCTCACCGTGCCTCTTGCAGCATGGGCGCTTGGTTGTGGAGATGAGGTGCAGAGCTCTCCACAGCTCAGGACATTTAAGTTCTTCATCTTGGAAGTGCCGGGACCTTTGGCAGTGCCTGGGAAGGGAGGATGAGCAGCCAGGGCCCATGACCGGCTGGGCTGGCTGGGGTCTGAGGGGTGACTGGCAGATCGCAGAGCTGCTGCACCATCTCTGTCTGCTGGCGTGTCACATCATCTCCTCCCACTTTCGTCTCCTGAGGGTTTTGTTGCATTTCTTTTGCTGCAGGAGGACAGCAGTAGAAGACAGAGGCCAAAGACCATTGAGCTACAGGGCCTGGCCCATAGAGAGGTGGAAAGACAAGCTAATCTGGGAAGTGGGAGCCTGTCAGTTCACACCAGAAAAGCGCTAAGCTGCCACCTCCTCTAGGCAGGGAAGGAGACGTGCCCGGTCAGAGGCGAACTGGGGGTAGCAAAGAATCCAGCGGAGCAGGAAGAGCACCATGCCCTTGGCTGCTGGTCAGACTGCAGTTGCTAAATTGCTCTGTGGGCTGGAGAAGCCCTCTCTACCCCTGTGCATGCCCCCTGGGCCACCTTTCACCCTGGTTGAAGAGCTGGGGACAGCCTCTGGGCTTGCTGCAGGGGCTCTCTCCTGTGAAAGAGAAGTGCCTTTATCTGCAAGGCTCTGGAAGATGCTGTGGTGTCCTGGCACCTGTGGCAGAGCATCTCCTCTTCTGCTGCCACCTGTTTGGAGCACAGCCCCCTGCACGGCCGCCCGTCAGCTGGCACAGGCTCCCTTGGCAGGCGGCGTGTGGCAGCTGGTGCGGTTGTAGTTTCTTCCCAGATGCAAAACGATGGTCAAGCAAATGCAGGCTGGAGTGGCTCATGGGTTGGAACGAAGGAGCGTCACTGGCAGAGCGCTGGGGACGAATTACACAGCAGCTTTGGCATGTACCCAAAGCTTCCTATGGTAGAGAGGAGCAGGATGCTTCTTGCCTTGTTACAGATGTGCTGTGTCCAGCTGCTGCGTTTGGGCAGAGGGCTGGCAGGGAGGCAGGCTTCCTGCTGGCTGAGGAGGCCCAGATCAGCCCATAGCCCTGCCCCACTCTGCTTCCTGTTGGTGGTGACGAGCAAGCACGTGGTGGGTGACCAAGCTGACTTGGGATACTCTGACAATGCAAGGAGAAACACTGGTTTAAATCACAGAATCACAGAATGTTCGGGGTTGGAAGGGACCTCTGTGGGTCACCCAGTCCAACCCCCTGCCGAAGCAGGGTTATCCAGAGCAGGCTGCACAGGACCTTGTCCAGGCAAGTCTTGAAGATCTCCAGAGAAGGAGACTCCACAACCTCCCTGGGCAGCCTGTTCCAGGGCTCCGTCACCCTCAGAGTGAAGAAGTTCTTCCTCATGTTCAGATGGAACTTCCTATGCTTTGTGCGTAGGGTTTGTGCCTGTAACTCAAGCATTGGAGGGCTCCTGTCCGACTCACCAGAGAGTTTCAGGTCCTTAGAAACCTGCCTGAAGACGTGCGTCTCGTAGCCTGGGCAGAGAATTGGTAAGGATCTCTTTCACTTGCAATAGGTCACCTTTTGTTGCCGCTTTGAGTAGCGTCATGTCTTCCCTTCCCCTGTAAGCTGCTGGCTGGAAAGCAGGCTTGTATGGCTCCGACTTGCAGCTGATGAACTGCTGGCCCCGTTAGGAAAGCTGCCTTCTACCACTGACCTTTGAGCATCATCAGTACATCAACAATTAACTGCCATCCATCAATACATCAACAATTAACTGCGCGAGACTACCTCGTGTGACTTGAGCAAAGATTAGGTACAGTGGGGAGAAAAAACCACCGCTGACTGTCTAGTTCCATCACTATCACAGGAAACCAGAGTTAATTGCTATAATAGTAATGTCTAATTGTACCTGCTATCTAGAACCCACAAAATCCACCCACTGTCCCCCACCAGCTTAAATGCTAACCCACGTCATGTGTTTGCTAGGAGAGTTGGTGCAAACCACAGCCTTGGGTGACACTGCTTTTCTGGCAAGCTGCTGCATGGCTGCTGTTGCCAGTCAGTCCCCTCCTTCCCCTTGCATCCCTGAGGCCAGCACGGTGCCCGGTGGGGCTGTGTAACTGCAGCATTGCTCTGAGACCTGGCACTGTGAGCTAGGCCTTGGGTCACGAAGGATGTGAGAACAGATACATCTCTTACCTCTTATGAGGTTAGTGGGGTGGAAAGCGTGTGTCGTGTCCTCCTTGAGAGCAGGGTTTTTAAAAGTACCAACATTATTCACTTTTTGCTTCTCTGTTGACGTTTCCCTGAGGCTTATCTCTGTGCAGTGTGTCCAGGGCCCAGCAAGGGTGTGAGGTGGGTTGGGAGGTTGGGAAACCGAATACAGATTCCTGGCATTCTCTAGTTAGCGAGGACCGATGCCTCGAGGGCAGCTAACTGGTCAGGTGGGCTGCTTACATAAGGAAGGATTGCCCCTGAGGAATCCAGCATGATGCCCCATGGTCCACCTTGCTGGTCCTTGGGGCTGTGTCTGCCCCAACCGGTGGCTCAGTCCCTCGTTTGCTTGAGCTCAGCTTCCTGGCTGCGGCAGCCCGTGTTCCACAGGAGGATTGTTGCCCCATCCCCTAGTTTCAGCATGATTCATGCACACTTGTACTCATGACTGGGTGTTTCCAGTCCCTCCCGAGGCGACAGCTGTACTAGACCTCAGGATTGTGCTGCCTCCGCTGCCCTTTTCCAATGCCAGGAAGTGGGACTCGCAGGGTGGAGCAGAAACTGTGAGGAGGAACCATGACTAACGCCAGCCTGGCTGCCAGCCCTCTGTGTCCCTGTGCCTGGTGGTGGAGGAGGAGAGGAACTAGCCTGAGGCGAGCAGATCTGAGCAGAGGGAGAGGTTATCATGGGGACGATTTGATTTCTTCCTGAGCAGGATGTTCTGCCCATTCAGCAGAGCATCATTAAGTTTCTTACATGCGTTTGGAGGGGGAAAAGTTCGCTCCCAAGCACAGCCTGCTTTCTGGCTGCTCTGTGCTGAGCGCACACGGGTTACGAGGCCGTTGCATGAAGCAATGCCTGGTGACGCTGCCTCTGCGAGAGGGCGGCCAGCGCTACAGTCATCTCCACACCCTTCCCCATGGGACGCCTTCCCAAACTCCTGCATCTCCACCGGTTTCTGCGAGCAGCTTGAAGCAGGCGAGCGTGTTATCGGCTGGCTTAGAGGATGCTGGGGTTTTGCTGCCCTCCTCCGGGACTGCTTGGGCTCTCTGTAGGAAGCAGCGAAGTCCTAGGCCTGACAGTCTGAGGAGCACAGCACCAGAGATGTTTGATGTTCCTGTGCAAAGGGATTTCAGGGCAACGCTACGTGGTGTTGGCAGCCCTCTGCTCTGGACTGAAGTGGTGCAGCGGCGCAGCTTTGTCGCTTGTGCTGCTTTTGTACCTGAGTGACTTGTCCCCATCTGTGTTCTTTCCCCACTGTGCCAAGCAGTGAGACACCTCCTGGGGTGGCCAAGAATAGCAGGGAGTTACAGGACCTCTCAAATTACGCATAGAGCATCCACATCTTAACCTGGAGTTTGGTTAGCAGGTTTAAGGTGGTGCAGAGGTCTTCATTTTTAAGCAGGCAGGTCTTGTTCCTTCAGTAAAAGTGTGCTTTCCTGGAGGGTAATATGGCTCTTTTTTTTGTTTTCTTTTCTAATTCTCTTGCCAATACGTGTACTCTGGATAGTGTAGTCGTGACTCTGGATTTGTTGGACATCTATGGTCCAGTGCAGGACAAAGGTTTCAAAACCAGTTGCTCTGTGGACGCTCGTTCAAGCCACTCTACCAGCAGGGCATGCCTCTGACCTGACCTCTGACAGGTCTTGGCGAAGCGCTCCTGTATGCTATTCAATGGGGACGGCAGGAATACGTAAGGCTTTCCTTACCCTTAGCGAAACCAGCCGGGGTTCCCTGGAACAGGCTGAGGCATAGCTCCAAGGCTTGATTTAAGTCACTTTTCCCACACCCTAGACAAGGGACCAGTTGAAGAAACTACGTTCTGCTCTCCTGGTGCACTTGACCTTGATTTTTGTTTTGCGCTCCCATACTGCGTGGGCGATAGGGCTTGGGAAGGACAGAAGGCGCAGGGTTCATAGCAGCCAGGCAGTCCCCAGATCCCTTTCAAGTGCACACACTTGGGCTGCTAGTCTCTCTTGACAGGAGTGTGCTGGCACCTTGGTCCAGCGAACCTGGGGTTCAGGTGTAAGCCAGGGCTCTTTGCCCTGCTTTTGTTGTCATGGGATGTGATCTGAGACCCTGGAACACTGGGGAAGCTGGTGGGGAGCTTGTGAATACGCCGTTAGGGTGTGGGGACATAGAGGTGTATCTGAGCCCACCATACAAGGCAGATGGAGAGGTGGCCTTCTTCCTCTGGCCATGTAGCAGCCTGGGCTCGGTAGGAGCTGTGCTTCACCAGGGCTGTGCTCCCCACAAAACCCTCTTCCTATGAGATTTCTACCTCTTAGTCCAACAGGGCTGTGTACCAGAGCCAGGGCACTGCAGCACAAGTTGCATGGTGCTGCTTCATTTATATAGACCTGGTTTCCTTTGCTCAGAAATGTAAATTCCAGCCATCTCCAGGTAAAAGTCTGCACTGTTTGCATTTTAAGTTGTTTGAGCCTCAGTGAAGAACTTGAATGTTTCCTCTCTGTCTTGCTAGTTCCTGCTGATTTTCCATAAAGCTGCGGCTGGGGAACTCGAGGAGGACAGCGGCCTGTTGACTCTTGCGAAGCTCTCGGAGATAGATGTCTCCATTGAGGGGGTCAAAGGAGCCAAGAACTTCTTTGAAGCTAAGGTATGGTGTAGCACAGAGGAACAGGAGAACGCTCTGCACGCAGGCCTTAATTGCCACTGAGACACTGACCCTGCTTGTTTTTCAATAGAAGATGCTGCCAGCTAAAAGCTGCCTATTTCATGCGTGCTCCCTGCCCCCCCCACCCCAACTCAGCCGTGGCTTTTCGCTTCAAACTTTGTGTTGGACTGTAGCTACAGCCTTCTTCTGCAGATCAGTCAACACTTGAATGGCTTAATTCACTGTCTCTGCTGTGGGTCTTACCCTGGTAGAGCTGACTGGCTGACCTGTGTCCCTGTGGCCGAGAGCTCTATGGGACTAGCTGGCTGGCTGCTTTTAAAGACAAAAGCATCCTGGAAACTAATGGGACAGAGTTTCCCACTTGCTCTGAGTTCAGTGGTGAATGGATTATTTTGGAGTATAGGATTTCAGACATCTCTCTCTCGAGCAGCACTCTGTAACCTTTGGAATCAAAATTATTCTGCGGGGTCCTGGGGTTGGCAGAAAGAGCTCTGCACCATTTGAAGCTGACAAAGCACCCTTTTTGAAAGACTTCTTGGAGAGAAAATAATCCTGCTTGTTTATATAAGAAGTTTTTTCCCAAGAGCATAACACAGCTATTGCACAGCAGATGTACTGAGATGAAAGCTGGAAAAATAGCCAGCAAATAAACAATGTCTCTTTGATCTGCAGATTATCCGTGGTGTAGTGTGGTGTTGTCAGATCTGGCTGTGGTTCAGAACTGTTTTCTGCAGCAGTTTCTCCCACTGTATACTCGCGACTTAGGCTATGCTGCCTGTTTACAGACAGAATGTATGTGACCCAGTACTGACGGCATTGTTTTGGTCACTTGTTAGTGACTGATTAGTAAATGACCTTTCTTTTATTGATGTTAGTCAAGCAAGCTAGCAGGTATTGGGTGTAAATAGCCAAGCACTGCAGTGTAATTAATACTTGACCCATCCTGACAGCTTCCCAGCAAGCAGTTCTGCGCAGCTCGTCTGGGAGTAGTTCAGGCTGTGGCTCTCCCTCTGATGCAAGGCTTGATGCTCTCCTGTTTTTTTTTTTCTCTTGTAAAGGTTCAAGCCCTCTCTTCAGCAAGTAAGTTTGAAGCAGAGATAAAAGCTGAGCAGGATGAGCGAAAGCGGGAAGAGGAGGAAAGGAAACACCGCCGAGCAGCTTTCAGGGAGCTAAAATCTGCATTTACCCAGTAACTAACCAGCCAACATGCACTCCGAGATTGAACGTGACTTGGTACGTTTCCCAGATCAGGGCTCTACCTGGAGAGAACTGCCTGGATCCTGCCTAAAACTCATTACAGCTTCGCTAGCCTTCCTCTCCTGAAGATCCTCCTGAGTTTCTAAGGGCACAACTCTTGCGGTTGCCATGAGTTCATAACAGTGTGAATCGTAAGAGCTGTGTATGTGCTGTTCGCTCTTAACTGTCGGGAGCACGTCATCCTGAAGCAGAAAGAGCAGGTAGCAAATCACGGTGAGCACTGACAGGTGTCGTGTTTGCCGACTTCATTCTTTCCTTTTTTTCCTAGACACCCTTTTAACTCCTTATTAATTCATTCCTTGCTTACAGGCAAGTAGTGGGGTCTTGTGTAAATCGGTGTACAAAGTACAGCTTGACTTCCCGTACGTTTGTACTGCTGTTGGGTGTTGTCACGCGTCCTTGACTATCCTTTTCTTCGTCCTCAAAGCTCTGTGCCACAGGCACTGTGAAAACACTGTGAAGAGAGAAAGATAGTTACTAGGGACATGGATCAAATCAATTATCATTTCCTGTCGCGTTTTCCACCACCCAGCATGTTGGAGAGTCTTCCAGTTTTTCTTCTCTGAAGTGCCATAGTAATAAACCTTTCAATAAGCGGTGAGATTTTCCCAAGACTTTGAAGGGAGGAAGCTGGCGCTTGCTTAAACGAGGAATAGAAAACTGAGTTGCCTGCCCATGTATCTTCTTTCACATTCCATCATGTTTAGTGTACTGTATGACTTCACTGTATTTTCCAGCCTTAGGCTGCTGTATCTGTTTTTAAGGGATATTGCCAGCTGGACAATGCAATCAGATGGCACACTGGGGTCTTCTATTTGGAAATTTGCTCATATCCTGAATCACGAAGGTGACATTGTTTGATTCCATGAGAGCCACGACAGATAACACCAGGCCAGCATACTGAGCAATCCCTGTGCAAGAAGGGAAGAGCAGCGAAGTCAGCACTTTTAGCTGAACTGAATTCGAGGGCTTGCACTATATTATTAGCCATTTTCTTTCACAAACACAGGAAACTTGCCCGTAAATGTTAAAATGCCCACTGCTTGTCTGGATATATACTCTGTAGGTCACAGCAGGGGAGCTGTGTTCCTTCAGAGACCTCCCTTGAAACATGGATTTGCTCAAATTCTGCCTCTCTCCTTGCCCCAGTTCGTGCATTTTTTTTTTTCTTTCCAGAACTAAACTCACCAGTTGTCTTTTCACTTGTCTGTTTTGCTTCTTAAACTGTGAGCACTAAACTGTGAGCGTGGAATAATAAATAGAAAAAACCTCTGCTCTTTAATGTCAGGTGAAAGAATCGCTAAACAATTAACTGTGTATATATATCTTCACAGATTATATTTTATAAATCACGCTTTTTTAGCTAAATATTTATAATTAAATGTTTTTATACTTTACAACAAAGCAGATAATTTCATCTTCAATTATTTCTCCTGTTGCTGAAATGTATAAATAAAGCATTGTTATCTCTGGTCTTGTCTGTCATTTTAGGCCCCTGAATATACTGTTTCGTTCTACAGTAGCGGTCCCCGCTCCTGAACGTGCCCATGTTTGATCCCCAAAGCTCGGCATCTTGACTTGGATGAGTGAGGGAAGTGTCCATCCCCTTCTTGATAGCACTTCCCCTTCTGTACAGCAGTTCTGGTGTAAAAAGCCCTAATGTTTGCAATTCCTCAGAAAGCGACACGGCTGTGTAAATATTTGAAATGCTGTCCACTGCTAAATGTCGACTTCTGAACGCTGTCAGCCTTCCCTTATCTTAAAATAGCCACTGCGTCTCAGCCCCGGTAGTGCACCAGCTGGGGGCCAGGCAGGTCGCTTCGGCTAGATTTCCCTTTGCATTTCCTCTTTCTGCCTTTATAGAAGGGAGGGAAGAAAAAAATAAGCAGACATCTGAAAATGTGTCCGAGCATCTTGTTTCTACTGGTGCTGATCTGCTGAGCTTTGCTGGCGTGGCCAGTTTGGGGGGTCTCAGGAGGAGGCCTAATGATGCATTGTTGCGATGCAGTGTATGATCCGGTGATGAAACAGAAAATGTAAATATTTTATCCAGTGCAGGTCTGCTCTGTGTTGTCAGCAGTCGATGCATTCGCTGTCTGTCTGTGAGCCCTCAGGTCTTGGGGGTCAGGTAAAATCAGGGTGGAGGTTCCTTAGTCTCTGTTTCCACAGGAAAATTGCAACACTGCAGCTCTTGATTTTTCTTTTTTTTTCCTCCACACTGCTGACTCGTGCTGCTTTGCATGTGCAGCTGGGTGAGGAGCCTGGGGCAGCAGGAGGAGAGGGTGGAAAAAGGGCGTCCAGTGGTTTAATAGATCTGAGTCAACTCCAGTTGACAAGTTTCAATAAGGAAATGAGCCGTGTGTCTGTAGGAGTTTTGTTCCATTCAAATAGGTGCTGTTAGCTGGGGGCCTTTATTTGGTGCAGTGAAGAGTAAGTGCTTTTGGACGTACTTTTATTTTGAAGTTGCAGCAATGCGCGTTTTGAAATCAGCTTTCCAAAAATTGACATTAGGAAATGAATTGCTTTCTAAATTTTCTGTTTTGCTGGCAACTTGGATTGAATAACAATGTCAGTAGCTTATGCAGAAGTATGAAACAATTGTCTACCTAAATGTCCCATCTAATACTGGCTGCCAATACTTACTTTATTTTATTTACCTACAATTAATGTATTACAGTCCTTGATGCTCTGGCCTCTTTTTATGCCTGATGTCACCATAGGTGGCCCTTAAAGCTTCTGGCAGTCCCGGCTCTCTTTACTGGTGGTACATCAATACCGGTGTGGCATTACTGACATGTCCCGAGTCTGTCTGTGATGGCAAGTAGAGAAGTTTGATGAAAAGCCTGTCGTGGTTATGGGCCTTTCCCAGAAGGGACGAAGACTTGCCACAAGTTGCTCATCTCCTAGAAGGGGAACTCCAGGTACTCCTCGATCCCTGGAAGGTTTTTGTTTAACGTTTCCGAGAGCAGGAGATGTACAGTAGATGAGTCACTAACACTTCAGCCAGCACCAAGGTTGGGTTCAGTCTGTCTGGATACTCGGATTGCAGTGTGTTTCTCAGCGATGCTTCTGTCACAGCCACTGTCGTTGGTGGCAGGGGACACCGTGTGACAGCAGGAAGTCTTACCTAAAAAGCTCAGTGTAAACACAAGCGAGAAAGGGAAACCATACCATCAGGTTCTTCCTGGCTTAGGGTTGAGTCTTTAGCTGTGAGGATTAAAGTGACTAAATTGAATCTTAACCGTATGGGAGTGTCTAAATAAATCCCTTGCAAAATGGATTGGAGCAACTGGAGTGCTTTATTGTCGCCTTTCAAAGTCAGCTGGCCACATGTGGGAAGGATGTCTTAAAATAATTGGGTGTTGCAGAAGTAGCAGCATATTTGTGGTAGTCTGTCTTTCAGCGTAAGCCCTCTGAGGTGACAGGTCAATTGAAGTGACTGATTTTTTAAAAACTACAGCTGGATGTTCACCTGCCTGCCTTGTCTGTTGCTTTTATCATTATTTTTAGGGATGTGACAAATGAGGATGGTTCTCTGCTGCCATGGAAAAGACAGGCTACTGAGAAGATGCTGACTTTTCTCAGACAAAATCCTTGGTATTTTGACAAACAGGAGAGCCACTTTTCCAACTAACGAATAGTGGTGGTGGCGGCAGTGAGGGGAGACGTGACAGACTCTGCCACATCTTCTGTGACCATTATTTACTGTTTCAAAGCCGTGCTCTGTGTGTTTGTAGCTCCTCTGCTGTACCGAGGGAGGCAGGCTCTCGCTTCCAAGCTAGGATGGGTAAAAACAAAGGATCAATAAGGAAGGTTTTTTGTTTGTTAGGGATGCCGTTTCCCTGTGCTTGGATTCTTAATAGTGGGATGAATTGGCATAGTAATCTGGAGGGCTCTGAAGTACCTCATGCCCTCAGTACCCTAGTGAATGTCAAACTAGCTGCTGGGGTAATTTCACACCTAGACGACATCGGCTGAAGTCCTGTTACTGAACCATGCAGGATTTTTAACCACACAGGTACGGTCTTGAATTTTCATGACCGTCTCCCTGTTCTGCTTGAATGAGTGTTGTGGAGGATTTAAGATGCTATTACCAAAAAAAAAAAAGTCAGCTGAGTTTCCTTGAGATATTTTACAAAAATGCCAAGTTCTGTAGATGAGGCATGTTTCAAATGCTCTTCTTCAATTTTTTACCTCAATGTTTGTGCTAACTGGGAGAAAAACTTTCCATAAGTGCTAAACTTCTCCCATCTCAGATAAAGCTTCTCTCAGAGCATGCAAAAATACTTCTGAGTGCTCAAACTCAAGTTCGGTAAGTAGAATAGCAAGGCACAGCCACTTCTGCAGTGAAGTTGGAAGTTCTGACTGGCAGTTCTCTCCTGCCCCGTGTTGTTATCAGTACTGGCTCAAGCTGTGTGACAACAACCAGGGGGATCAGACGCAGCTTAGCAGAGGCCAGCTCTTTGCCAGGGATCTTTGCTTTTACACACCAGCCTCCTAAAGAAGAAATTTCATTCTAAGATTTTTCAGGTGAAGTTGTCCAGTCCTATGTTGTTCTTGACTAAAACTGTGTCCTAGGAGGTACAGGCTTTCAACCACAAGCTCAGACGAATCGCTTGTGTTCACTGTTGCGTCATTTTTGGCTGGCGTTCAGTGCACAATGACAAGTATTTATTCACCTAGAAGAGAAGGGAGAAAGCTATGGGGATTGTGGCTGAGATCATGAGTGAAATTATTTCAGCTGAAAACAGTTACACCTTCAATAGCGCGTAACAGCCAAGAATAGTTGTTTTTCAGACCGAAGGACCCACATGGGGCTATTCTGCATCATGTACTAATATGGGGTTTAGGACTAAAAATAAAAAAGTACTTTTAGCTGGAAGAAGTTCGCCTTTCCACCAGGAAATGTGGAGTCAAAGTACGCGCGGCCTAAGGCCCTTTCCCTGTCGGCCTCCTCCGGGGCCGTCCCCAGGGCCCCCCCCGGCGACCGGGTGCGGGCGGGCCTGACCCCCGCGGCCCCCGTCCCGCCCTCGCTGCCCGGACCCTGCGTGGGCCGCGAAGGCGGTCGCCCCTCGGGGTTAGACAGCCCCTCGGGAGCCGCCAGCTGAGCTGCATGACCTCCACGCAGCCCCGGCGGAGAGAAACGGTGAGGCGGCGGGGGATGACGTCCGCTCGTGAAGCCGAGCGGCCATTTACCTCAGCAGCTGAGGCGCCGGCGCCCAGCGGCCGGTTCGCGCCCGGGCCTGCCCCGGCGGGAGGCAGCGGCGGGCGTGACGCAGCCGTTTAACTGCCGGGGGGGGCTCAAGCTGAGGGGAGCCCGGTGCTCTGGGAGCGGAGACTGAGCAGGGGGCACAGAGGGCCTGGCCGGGGACCACCGGCAGCGGTCCCACCGCCCCCCCCACCCCTCCCCACAGGCGAGAAGCTGGAATGCACGCGTGGCTCCGGCAGGGGGCGCCAGCGCGCCGGCGGGAGCGGGGGGGTAGGTAAGGGGGACATGGCGCGCGCAGCTGCTGGGGGCCCGCCCCCTGCCTGCGCGCGGCGCGGTGGCGTCACGCGGGCGGTGCCTGCGCGAGGGCTGGGTGGGGGGCGGGCGCTGTCGCCCATCCGGGTCCCGCGGCGGAGGCAGGGGGCGTGGCCTGCCCTCACGTGACGTTGCGTGGCGGCGCAACCGCCATCTTGTGTTGTTGGGGCTGAGGAGTCGCTGTGGCCGTGAGGGACTCTCCGTCCGGGAGCGCAGGTAACGCCGTCCCGCCGGCTCCCTGCCCCCGCCACCGCTTCGGCCGCCCCCGCCGCGCTCCCGCCGCCGCGCTCCCGCCGCCGCCGCGCTCCCCGCCCGCGGGAGCCGGCCTAGGCCGCGCGTCGAGCACCGGCCTTGCCAGGGGCTCCTGTCCGCCGAGGGTGCCGCAGCCCCGGGGCGCCCTGCGGCCTACCGGGAGGCGAGGCCGCCCCGGCCCGGCGGCGAGGGGCGCGCCCGGAGGGGCTCCCCTGCGCTCCCGGCGACGGGCTTTCGCCGGGCTTGTCGGGCCTGGCCCCGCTCGGGGTGCGGGCCTCGCTCTCTCCGTGCGGCTCCTTGGCGGCAGGTCCCGCGGGGGGGGAGACGGTGCCTGTCAGGCGGCGGCGGGGCGCCGGGGCCTCCTCACGCCCTCCGGGGCTGGCAGCGGCGTCCCCGGCGCCGTCTCCCTTCAGACTGACCCTGGTGAACTCGCTCGGTTCCGGCAGCGGCGCGGGCAGGTGCGCCCTCGCTGAAGCCCGTGTGTGGCCCGCTCCGAGCACGCCCAGCCCTGTCAGGTTACACGGGCTGAGGAAGGAGGGAGCTCGTCGAGCGTTCGAGCCTTCCCCCCGCCCCCCCGGGCAGCAGGGTGTCGGGAGCAGCAATGACCAGCAGTGTTTGACTGGAGAGGCCTTGGCAGGCCGAAGAGAACATCGATCAGGATTGTGTACGTTTGGTATTGATCCAAGACAAGTAGTTTCAGTGTCAACAAAGCAGTCTCCGCTCTTCCAGCTCTGTCTAATTGTGCTTTGAAGTGGGACAAGTTGTAGGCCAAAAGGAGATGTTGCCAAGTAGCACTTCTGGAATAAAACCTGCATTTTCCCCAGTAACCTTCAGCTCAGCGTTCTTGATTTGCTGCTTATGATGGTTTGCCTCTTACTGTAATTCTTAAGTGTCTGTTTTCTTGGATGGGAGGGGAAAGAACTTCTGAATTCTGATTGTGTTCTTCTGTCTAACTTATTGCTGCTCATTCTATTTTCTTGCTTCAGGAGCTGACTTGGGCAAGTTCCTGGAAAGTACGTGTGAATTTTTTTTTTCCTTTTCCCATAATTCTGCTGGTTGCTTTTGTTTGTAAAAAAACTTTTTAATAAACACAAATTAGTTTGTTGCCTTTGTGAATAGAACATTTGGTAGATGCACAGTGTGATAATTGGGAACCTTTGTAAACCAAATGGGTTGCAGTTGTCGCCAACAAAAGCTTTGTTCTGGTATTTTTGAGCACTGTTATTGGGTGTTGGCTCCAATAGCTAATAAGAGCTTTAGTATTCTGAGGTATTGGTGTTCTTGCTGTTCACTTGAATAGGCATCCCTTGAACCATTAGCTGATGTTCAGGTGAAAACGTGTGCCCGAATCAATCCTGGGGGTATCAGTGGAAATGTTGGGAGTGTCCGTTGCCCCTTCTACACCCCCTTTGCTCCCCAGGCTCATTTAGTTTGACATGTTAACTGATGTCAATGGTCATGTGTGTCACTGTTAACTTCTCACTGAATGTGTGATTAAAAAAAAAAAGATTCTGTCTAATGGTTAACTGTATTAAAAAGAAGGTAGAGATTTATCCATCGAAGTTGAACGTCACTTCCAGCAAGACCTGCTGCTTGTGTTAAGACTTTGATGGCCCCTTTCAATATCTGACAATATAGTGTATAAATACTAAGTCTGCTCAAGCTCTCTCAGTCCCTGGATACATGAACATGCATAGGGGTACCTGGTGACTGTATTTCTCTTAGGACCTTTTCTGAATGCTTTCTCGAGCCTGTCTTAGAACTGAAATACAGAGTAGTCATGTTGCAGTGATGATTTGTTTCACTGTGTGCTTACAAAAATAGTTTGATACCACAGTAAAAACTTGGACTCTTGCAGATCCTCTTTTCGTTGTAGATGGTGATCTTGAAAGGACTGTAAAATATCCTCAGATACTCCTATTAGTGTTTATTCTTGCCTTCCTAAAACATGCAGTAAATGAAAAATTTGATCTTTATGCTGATGTAAGAGAAAAAAATGCTTGTAAATAGAGAGTTGAGGGCTTTACAACTTAATTTTTCCAACTGTTTTACTCCTTGATTGAGGAAAAGACTTTGTCTGTAAAAGGAGAGTGCCAAGAATGTTTGGTGGTGGTTTTTTTTTTAAGGTATTTAGACTGAAAGCCATTGCATCTCTTCTCCTGTGCTTGCTGTTTCCTAAGGCCAGCTCTCTAAATGGAGTCCTGTCATAAACTGGAGTTTCTTTTGTACCTGAATGTAAGAAAAAAGTTGGTAGCTCTTTCAAGATATGTAGATACTTAAGTTAAAAACGAACTAGATGTCAAAGTCGTATGGAACATCTTGTTGGGGCAGCTGACTGACTGAATAGGTAGTTTGCTACTGCATGCGTCTGCTGAAAGATCTGTCTATTTAAACATACGGGGGAAACGTCAATTCACAGTAATTGGTGCAGATGAGCTAGACACCAGGACCATGGTCTTTTCCTTCCCCTCTGCCCCC
Organism: Opisthocomus hoazin; assembly: GCF_030867145.1. NCBI lineage: Eukaryota > Metazoa > Chordata > Aves > Opisthocomiformes > Opisthocomidae > Opisthocomus > Opisthocomus hoazin. Next base: position 4,198,155 of record NC_134417.1, on the reverse strand, counting down.
TCCTTGAAAGTAGTTCAGGCCTCCAGCTCTTTGGATTTGTGGGTTTTTTTGTTTGAAATACCAAGGATATGAAATTTGATTCTGCCTACTTTTGTCTGATCTTGTAAGTTCAAGTAACTGTCAAATGTATGTTACTTATTCTTTCATTGAGGTCTTTAAAATTCCTGCTTAGGGCTTTTTAAGGTATGATAAATGTGATTTAGAAATAAATTCCTTTTCCTAGCATTTTTTCTTCATTTTTCTGTTTGTTTTTTGTTTTGTTTTTTTTTTTTCTCTCAGTGCTTCTGCTCAAAGATGAGTGGAGATAAGCTATATTTAATTCATGATTATAGATAGACAGAGCTAAGGGGCAGAGCAATAAAATTTCTGCTCACCAGAGTAAAAGCACAGGCCTGATCTGCCTTCTTCCTACATAGCTTGCTAGAGGCCCATTGGATGCTTTGGTAAGGATAAACCTGTCTCTTTGTTACTGAAGAAGCATTTGTGTTGAAAGGGACTCTGTTGTGTTGTGTGGTTTTCTCATTGATTTATTTTCATTCCTTGACTGACATTTGAAAACCTAGGTGTGTGAAATACTGCAGGAGGGGATGGTGGTGGTATTTGCTTTTGTGGGAACAAAGTGAGTTTTCAGTCCGGCTGAGCCTGTCCTTTCCTCTTTTGCAGTCAATTCGTGAACATTTTTCGGCTGCACAAATGATCTGGCTTGAAAATTGTCAGAACTGAGAAAATATAGCAAGTTTGCTCAAGCTGTATGCAAGTTACGGATGGAACTAAGAAGAATTAAGTGCTTTAAGTCATAAGGTCTATGCTACATTGGCCCTCTCGTGGCTGTTGGTAGTGTGTAAATGTATAAAAGCATGTAGTTCATCATAGCAATGTTTAATACCATTATCTGATGGTGTTATTTAATACCATCATGGTAGCGGGAGATTGTAGCAGACTGAGGTTTTACATTGCTTTGTTAGTAGCTGAGATTGCCACAGTGTGTTGATTACAAAATGTGTCCACTTTTCTTTTTTGCAGAGGGAGGGCTGTCTCTAAAGGTGATTCAACATTCCTTGAAAATAGAAACTGTAGCAATGTCTTGATGTCTGTGTGGGGAAACTAGGCTGCCATTGAAATTTTTATGTCCCTCTACCTTTTTTTTTTGTTTGTTTGTTTGGAAGGGAAGTGTGCACAGAATTGAATTGATGCGTCTAAGGTTTTTGGCAAGCATGAAATCGAAGTGTGTGTTTTCAGGAGTGAGCCTCTCCTGTAATCCTTAAAGCCTGTGGTACATAGAAGCTGGATATCTAGAGCTCAGGATTATGGAGAAAAGCAGAAGGAATACCAGGAACTCTGTGGAGGTGCTAGGGTCTATAGGTCAGTGAGAAATGTTGATGGACATATAGAATATATGTATTAAAATACTGCCTTGTTGACACTGTCTTTTGGATCACTTACTATTTTTTGATTCCCTCAACTAATTATTAAAGCTGTGCATTATGATTTTGTATCTTTTTGGCCATATGTTTTAAAAAAACCTAGGCAAATAAAGAGCGATTACTTGATGCCCTCAACAGTGGCTCTTGTATATGTAATTAGTTGTTATAAACAGATAAAGGAGCTTACATATGACATGCTAGGAAAATAAACTGGTTAGAAAAATATTTTTGTATGTTAAATAGCTGTTATTAAGCATGATGCATTGCACTCTGAAGGTGGTTTTACTGGGTGTTTGGTCCTCTTTATTCAGTAGAGAAATATTTGTTTCCAGTTGTGGTTACTATGAAATACTTCTTCCCCCCCGCCCCCCCTCAGTCACTGACAATAAATTGCGTTCTGTTGATAGTATTTTATGATAAAGATACTGGTTTGTGTGATTGGGAGATTCGGAGGCTATAGATGCCTGTGTGTAGATCAGATTGGGTAAAAGCAGATTTGTGGTCTGTGTGTGGCAGTGTGTCAGTTCAGACTAGAAGAAAACAGAAGGAAAAGATACGCTTTGTACGCTGAGGGTCAGTTTGGGTGAAGTTTTATGATGATGGATGGATGGATGCAACTTCAAACTTGGAGACAGAATGTCACGTGATGAGGAGTTGGTATGTTTGGCAAGTAATGGATGCATGAACTGATTTTTTTTTTTTTAGGGGCATATATGGTAGAATCTGAGGATGATTTAGGTTGGAAGAGACCAGCCTTTGGTGGTTGGCTGTCTGCTGCAGCCTCCTGCTCAAAGCACAGCTGACGTCAGTGTTAGACTGAATAATGTGTGTGATAGAAAGTGAGTGAGGCTGATCATGGAAGTAGCATATGGCAAGGTTTTTAAGTAAAAGCATCTAACAACTTGATTTAATAAATGAGAGGCCCAGTTCAGCTACCTTTAAAACCAGTGGAAGCTTTTATGTTAGGCTTAGTTAATGCTGAATCATCTGTATATGTAATTATTTATGTTATACTGGGCTTTAAGAGTACTAAGGCAGGATCAGGATAACATCACAAGTCAGTTTGCAAAGATATGGTTCTTAGATCAAAACAAGTGAATATCTTCAGTGATACTAACATAAAGAGAAGTTACAAGCTATTAAAAAGTGTTGTAATTTGTATGTAGTAACAAGTTACCTTCTGGCTTCCTGTTTGGTGAATATACACAATCTGATATACTAATTGTCTCTGTTAGGACTTTTTATTAGACACTTTCTCACTTTAGAATATTTGCTTCCTGAAGTATAGGACGTCTCAGAACTGCATGAGTAGGAAACTTTACAAGGGGGTGGGGGGAGAGAATTTCTACAAAGTCCAAAGAAGCTGCTTATGTAAATAACACTTAAACCCCAAAAACCCCAGAACATCCCATATCTGTTAGTTCAATGGATGGTTTCAGTCAATGTAGTCTGAAGCTTTGTTCTGGCACTTTCAATATATGTATGGGCTGTATAATGTGTATGATGAGTGGGAAAAGAGGTGCTGCAGTGTGGTTTTGGTTGCATTTGTGTAGCCTGGCTGCTCACCTCGCTGAGGAGCAGGGAGACAGACTCTGCATCCTGGTCTGTAACATCTTGTGGAAGAGCACAGACTAAATGTTTACCTACCAGCAAATTTTCGATGTACAAGGTAGACAGATGTGGAAGTGATTTTTCAACTGGAAAACAAGAGTGCTGGCAGGATTTTGGGACAGGATTTGGAATGAGAAGTGGTTTGTGTTCCAGCCAGTGGCAGGGCCAAGGGTGTGGTCCCCTGACTCTGCTTGGAGCTTAATCGCTGGTGTCTGCCTTTGGCTGGAAGCCTTATAATAAAGGTGGAGGTCACGCTGCTTTCTGGCTGAGAAACTGGGAAAAGCTTTCATGTTTGTTCGTGTTCAGGTGAAGCAAGAAGTGGATAGCGCTGTAACCTACCTCTAACCACCACGTTCACAATAGTAGGTAGGAAAGGAGGCAAATATCTGGAATTGTGATATTTAATGTTCCTTTATTTTTCTTGGATTTTGTTAGGTGTGCAGGTCTCCTTAGTCTCTCTTGTCATCCTATCCCAGAAGAGCTTCAGTGCCTACTTCTTGGGTTTCTCATTCATGACTGCGATGCAACATGTTGCAAGCTGGATCATTCCATGAAGCCTTAGATGGATATGAAGCACGCAGAGGGCGGTCAGTTTGGTCCTGCGTTTGGGAATGTCACCAACAGTTTTTGACCAGAAACTGCTGAGAAATTGAAACACTTTTACAGTGATTTGAGACAGGAAGGCTATAAGACTTTAGGAGATCTAAAAATGTAACTGTAATAAGAGGCGTAGTTTCTGGAGAAGTGGATGGCTTAGACATTGTTCCCTTAGGAAAAACATTGTCTTGGCATGTGGGTAGATAGGCCTTGAAAAATTCACCGCCTTTATCAGGATAAAGGCTTGGTAAGCCAGTAGGGACTACTGTGACTCGTCTGGCATCTTGTATAATGTGACTAATGGATGTTTTTTCTGATTAATTTTGTGTTTAAACTGGAACATACTTTTTGGAAAATCATTTAGCATTGACCTGAAAACAACTTACTCTTTTTTTATCTCTGAATGTCTTGCTTCAGCCTTTTTTACGTGCATGATTGTTTACAGACTGAGCAAGATACTTAAATTTTTCTCAAAGCTTAGTTAGTAGAGCTTTGGTGTGTGTTTTTTTTTTTCCCCACACTATAAGACATATCTGTCACATTTTATCAATTTTTGAACACCTGATTTATTAGGTTTCTTGCCTTATGGATAGCAGAACAGGACACAGTATCCTGCAGTGATAAAATCCATTCTGTATTTACTCTATATTTCCTTATCTCTGTATTCAGTGTTTTCTGTTAGCTCTTCTAGTCAATGTTGTATCATATGTTCCTTTTCAGCTGATTAATGTCATAAATCTCAGATTAGTTTCAGGACTGTATTTTTCCAGAATAGCCTTACATTTGTTCTGTATCACCTGTGTTTTCTGCTTGTGAGTCTTCTGATTGTATGCTTGGCCTTATTAAATGCAACCTGCTATACTGGACTGAGTAATTGAATAATTCATAATGGTATTACTGGTGATGTGTCATTTCCATTATTTACGTATCCATGTTGTCATCCTCAGGTTTTAGAAGTTATGTGGGTCAATGTTACAGATTCTGTAGAAGTAGAGGATAGCTTCTTGCCTTTTACTCTGGGGAATATTTTGCCTTCTGAGATGGGTTGTTGTAGATTCTTTAAAAGAGAAGGTTAAAAGAAGTAGTAGATTCTGATGATTTGAGACTTTTCGTGTGGTGCTGAATGATTTTGTCCTTTCTGGCATTCTACTTAATTGAAATGTCCTGTAGAAGTTAAGTTTTATTTCACCTACTTGCTTGAGCAATTATATTTCTACTCTTACAAATGTGTATTTTGACTGAATGTCTTCCATAAATCCACGTTGGCTGCCCTTAATTATGTCAGTGTCCTTTAATCAGTGTTGTCTGCTTTAGCCAATGATTAATATCAAACAGACTGGTAGTGTAGCCACCTGAGTCATCCTGTTTACCACTGTACTTAAAAGGTAGCTTGCATACAGTTCTGGATCTTCTTTGATATTTCAAGAATTAGAGAAAATCAGCATTAATTATTCGGTCAATCTGCTGGTTTTTTTCAAAACACAGTTACTGGCACTGAAACTAGCTAGCTCTAGTAGCTGCCTGTGGAATGTTTTCTTGCTTGTGGAAGGTGAAGTTTTATCGTCTCAATTTAGTGTTGCCATTGCATGGTGGAGCACTGCTGTTAAATTCCTGTTCCAAGCTGGTTTCAGGAGAGCCCAGTTCCTTGCACTTAAATCTGCTCACATTAGATTTCCACTGTGTTCTTCGGTTCTCAAAATTTTCAGTGAATTTCTAGGTTAAAAAGGCTGTTTTAAACCTATAGTAGCAACAGAACTACTTTGAAAGGAAAGGATACATTTCTTCCTAAACATCTCTGATCAAACAGTAGACCATTTCAACTTAAAGTAGCTGTGTAAAGGAAGGATCAGTGGTATATCTTTTTACCAAGGTTTAGGTTTCCAAAGTTAATAAACCTAAGCAAGCAGCAGCACAAAAACTATAAATCACAGTGACAGTGCAAATCACAGTGACAGTGCAAATGTCTTTTTTTTTCTGTCTGTGGGAAAGATTAGATGCGCAGACCTCAATGCAGTCATTGCCTAGACTCAGCTTGGGATGCTTAGAAGCAGTGTATCTGAAATAGCAAAACATCTTGAGGAGATAGATTGCTGTGTAATAGAAGCTGACAGAATTCTGTAATGGAAATGTAGGAATTTAACATTGCCTGAAAATCTTAAGTGCCTATGAGCACTTTTGAGGGACAAACCTTAAAATGACAATTTTGTGTAAATCCTGAGGTTGAGCAAAGTCTGGAAAACATGGCAGTTTAGATCTTTCAAAGTCTCTGAAAAACAGCTTTTTGCCTAGATATGTTAAATAGCTATACATTTTAAAAGACCTTGTGGCCAAAATGTGCCATGGTGATTATAGACTTTCCTTAGATTTTTTTTTCAACTGAAACATCTTCTTACGCATTTTAACACACAAATCTAGCCAGTATAATCAAGTTCTGACTTGTCTGAACAAGATATTTGAGAGCTTTAATAGATTTTTCAGCTACTAAATGGTGAGCTTGAAAAATAATTTTAAAAACCGCAAGCCTGATAAAACCACCATTGTACCTAAAGCAAACCAATGAAATGAGTGTTGCTGGTAGGTACAGAAGTTGCTATAATATTACCTGTTAATTGTGAGTGAAAGCCACTTAAAGGCTTAATGTTATTGGATTACATTTTGTGTCGGCTCAGAGGATGGACTTCTGACTTCCAAAGTACTAAGCTGCTGACAAAATAGAAAGGATGTGTTTTCCCTTGCCAGTCCGCAGGCTGATGATGGGGTTGATGCGATTTCTTCTCTCTTCAGTCCCTGTATGCTGGTAGCAGGTTGGTGGCTGTGGTTACCACCCCAGGAAAATGAGGTTCCAGTTTATGAAGCAATTCCATTTTTCCCCAGATATGCAGTAAGACTGCAACTGTTTGTAGGGTTGCACTGGCACCTTGATCAAGGGTTGACCTGATCTGAAGAAAACCTTAGAGACAGGGTTCCCCTTTGAAGGAGTGGTGGGAAGTCCTCAGGTAGCATTCTTGCCCAAGCAGTGGTGCCAACTGGACGTTGTCAAAATATGGCCTCGGTTTCTTGCTTCAACTTGAGGCTGTCCCTGCATGCTCTTTGTCCATATAAAATCTGTGGCTGTGCAGATTCCTTAATCATGGCCATTAATTTGTAGAAAATCTTGATTTAGAAAACTTTTGCAGCTCAGAAAGGGGCTTTTCCCTCATCAAATTACATCAGGGAGGAAATGTGTTAGGTTGTGATTTGCCATCTTTGATTAATAAGGAGGCAACATAGATAAAAAAGACCAAAGTTAACTTTTGAATTATTAATATTGAAGTTTAGAGCCTAATAATGTTATCTACATAATAAAGATCTGATAAATTCATGCCTTTTCCTTGGCCAAAATAGTTAAGTTTACGACCTGATCATTCATTCCCTTTTCTTAATTCCTTACCCTTTTTCTTGCTCCACCCTGACTCTTTCCCCTCAAGATGCGAGCGTCACATAGTCCACCCCAACTTGCCTTTCCAGTTGGCACACTCCTTTGTGCACTGACAGCGTGTGTTGTGCAGTCATTATTGGAGGTTCCTCTCCAGTTTGCCTTCTGTGCTCTCACCTTTTGTCTGCTGCTTTGTGAGCCCGCAGAAGCAGCACACAGTTTCTGCTTTCCCTATCTTGTCTGCTCTGACGTGGCTAAGCGCATTCCTCTTGCACACTTTCTCCCTTAGCTTTCTTGAGTCTCTTTCCTGCTCCCGTGCCACCTTCTCCCAAATCATTACCTGTTTCCAGAGTGCCCCCTTTCCAGGGGTTTTCTCTGAGCTCTGCCTTACCTGTAATTTTTTTCGTGTAGGTCTAATTTCTGAGTAGTACTGCTTATTAGAGTAAATTCACCTGTTACATGTACTTAAATCATCTGCAGATCTGTTTTTTATTCTGTGTTTTTTTTTTCTGTTCAGCTGCAGTTTCACCCACTCACAGGTGTCTTGCTTTCATTTCAAAACTCACCCAGTCAGAACTTTTAGGGAGGAAGTAGCCTGACTACAACACAGAAGAGGAAGCCAGCAAAGAGTTGCCAAAATTAAGCGTGGTGGCCAAAATAAGGGATAAGGAAAGCCATTTTGCAGCTCAAAGGGATGAAATTAGCAGGCTTGGAGTATATTTGTGGGTACTTAAGTCCTTAGGAATCAAGTAGAGAAAGATGACAGAGCAGCCTCAGTTTTTGGGAAGGAAACCCCGAGGCTGAAGAAGGATGAGGCCCAGTGGGTCCAAAACTGGGAAACCACTTGAACCTGTTTTGTAGTGCTTAATCCTTGTATCTGATGCTTTTCAGCTGTGTTTTCATCGCAGTTTAACACTCGCTGCCAGCTCTTCTGGTACTACTGATACTAGCTTCGATATTAGGAGCTAAAGATCCCAGGTTCCCTGCTGATCCACATGGGTTGATCTGAAAGCTCTCCCCCTCCACACCCCCCAGCCGAAGGATTACAAGCATTGCAGGAGGTGAAGGGACAGCCATGCAATTAAGGCTGCTAGGAACTGTGTTAGAGGCTTGTCTCTGCCAAGGTGTGCATGATGGTTTGCCTGAATTGCCCCACAGTGTTTTCACATGTGCCTGCTGTATGTCATCTTTAGGTACCTAACCTTGTTTTTTGATTTGTAGAATGACAAATGGATATACCGTGAATGTTCTAATGAGCTGTTGGCTGTGTCAAAAAGGCAACCCAAATCAGACCAAAATTGTCTCAAACTAGACCTGTGAGACTAGCTGGATATTTCTTTATTAGCTTCTGGTGTGTATAGTGGAGATAATCTACAAATACCCTATACAATGAAATGGGATATATTGTGTATGGCGAAAAAGTTAATATGGCATGTAGTACAAATAAGTGAGCCAAACATTGGTTGGTAGGTTTAGGCTACAGGGACTTTAATAACTATTTGTAATCTTACGCCCAAAAGATTTGGGTAAAATCTGCTCGAGCAGTTTTAGCATGTTTGGGGTGGCGGGACATTTTCTAGCTTTCAGGCTGTTGTTTTTTTTTTTTTTTTTTAACTTTAGTATCCTTACTTCAATAGCATATATATAAGAAAAAAAAATGTTTCCTTTGTCTGGTTTTGTCTTTTGTTCAGTAACTAATGCCCTTGCCACTTCTGTCTCCCCATGTACTGTTTTTCTTTTCCATCACCTTCTCATGCAAAGTATAGACAAACTTACAAAGCTCCTTATTTAGTCTTTAGGTCTATTAAGGAACAGAGTTCTGAAAGAGCAAAGCTCCCTCCCTACCATCTATCTTTATGGCTTCTTGGACCCCAATCAACAGTTTCTGTAGGTAATGCTTCAGATGCGTTTTTTGTTTGGGCTGTGGCTGTGCTCTATTTGATTTTTAAAAAACCAAAAGCCATTCCTCTGCAACTAGGATTTGCTGTTGCTGGAAGGAAAGATGAGCTGTGTTTTCTTATTGTAAAAGACACTTCTCCAGAGCTGCCTGGGCTGGACTTGGTTCTGATAGAGAAAACTTCATAGCCTTCCCTTAGTCTTGTTTCTTCCCTCCAGTGTGGCTTCGTCTGCTGTTGTCCACACTCTTGATATATAGGAACTTGACCTGACCTTCACTAGTGCCTGCAGGACCTTGGCTAATAGGAATGAAAGTAGCTGAAGTCTTCAGTTGTGCGTTTTTTTACTTTATAAAACCAGAAATGAGAGAAATACTGTCATCTACCTGCAGATATAGGAGGATGTCACAGCACTGGATGTGCTCAATCTTTAGAAGGCTTATTTTTCAAGAATGAGCAGTGGAAATTTCTTGAATACTCTTCCACTCAACTGGCAGATCTTTCCTGCGATAATTCTAGTGGGCTTTTTATCCTCTTGTAATTGTCAGGAAGCTGCAATTCTGTTAATTAAGCATCACTGTTACAGAAGAGGATTATGCATCAAATTCTCCATGTTTGGTTGTCTTGTGGTAATCACTGATTTGAAAAGGGACTGTTTGTACAAATTGTTTCTTCAGACACCCTGATCCAGTGTCCTGTTTGAGTTGTTAAAAGAGGAATTTAGGGAAGATATCTTGATGCTCTTACTGCTATATTAGTAAATTAATCTGTGTTGGAGAGCTGAAATGTATTCCTTAAAAAAAAAAAAAAAAATTTGCACATGATTTTTTTTCACTGCATTGCATGACCAGGTGTGCTTTTGTATTGTGAAGAAATTTATGAAGGACTGTATTAATCCAGTTGTTTTCAGAGTAAATGTTTTTATTTTTCAGGTTCACACTTTTTAAAAAAAGAGGAATAGAACAGGAAAAAATGGCAGCAGAAACTCAGACACTTAACTTTGGGCCTGAATGGTGAGTTTTTTTGTGGTTTGTGAGACTCCAGAACCTTGTATAAAGTTTTAAAAAAGCATTATGAATGTCTGTCTCTTGGGACAGAATTGATTATAAGACTGAGTGGGATGTAATGTCTTCGTTGTTCCATACTGCTTCACCTCAGTCCCTGGCCTGTGACTGAAAGCAATATTATAAAATTAGTCTCTGCTTTGTAAATTGGCATTGTGTATGAAATGAGTTGGGTTTCATGTTATGGTAATGCATAACATTCGCATTGCTGCCAAGTACCTAAGGGAGGAATAATGTTTATGATCTCAGAGGTACACACAAAGTGAGTGAAGAAGACTTGTTTGGTCTTTCCATGTGATACATATTAATAACAAAGTTCTTATAGCTATAAGTCCAGTAAGGAGAGTATAGCTAAGCGAGCTTTATTGCCCAGTATTAAAAAAAAAATAAAAAAATTTGTATGGAATGTGGTAAAAGTGTGTGTTTCATGTCAGTCTCCTGCATGTGCATGCTGAAGAGTGTCAGGAATAGAGCTGTTTTGTTAAAGGGAATCCGTGATGTTGTATGATCTTGCGTCAGCTGCTAGTTTTCCAGTTTGTCTGACATTCATTGTCCTGGCTTTTGCTAAAGAGTAATTGCCCAGGTGTGGTTATTGTTCAGTATTTGTTCCAATTTCTTGTTAAAGTGTTGGTGACTGCAACTACAAACAGGAATTATGGGTGGTGTGGTTTCTGAAGAGTGATGTGGTCCTTAAGTGTGTAAATGGGGGTGCGAAGAGGTTATAGGAAAGATAATTGCTGCATAGCATGTGGTAAGACCCTTACTGGAATAATGAATTCACTTTTGCTGACGTATTTTGATATACAATGTACAAAAATTGGAGAGTATTCAACAAAGAAGTAAGACACGATTTGTGGCCTGGAAAACAATGAGAGAGCTCGGTCTGTTTTGTTCGATTGAAAGAAGGTTAAAGAATGACTGTATCACTATCTATAAATACACCCACCAGGCAGATATCTTATGCTGGAGTGCTCTCCGGTGTAAGAGACAGATACGATTAGATTCATTGATGGATGGAAGCCAAAGTTATATTAAAAAAAGAGAAGGGGGAAGGCAACTCTAAAAAAAGCATGTATTTTAAGAGTAGCTTGATTGCTGTGTCATAGTGAGGGGACTTCAGTCTCCATTTAGTTTAAAAACCAGATTAGAATATATATAAAGTGTGTATTGTACTTCAGTGAGTTACTAGATTTTTACAGGAATAACGGAATAAAATTGTAAGATTTATAAATATTCTTTTGGGTTACAGTATAGTCATGTCTGTCATGTATGCTGTTGTATCCCTTAAAAGTGAAACTCTCGGTCGTGTTTGATCTGGATTGGAGCTGAACATTGAACTGAGCCATTTAATCCTTTGACTAAGCCTCGCCAGGCATGTTTTGTTTGGAAGTGGTGTGTAAAGAAACTGCCACTGGGTGGCACCAAACGAAAAAAATAAGATAACTATTTGACTTGCAAATTACTTTCTCCTTTCTGTTTAAAGAACAATGAAACAAATCAACGCATGCTTCAGTAATTAGGTGAAAGATAGCCTCTGAATCGATGCTTTTGTTCAGAGCACCTTTCTAAGGATTTTGTGATTGTTGAGAAGAGAGATTGTTTTACTTGCCTAAGATGCACATCAGGGAGAATGTAGGAAAATTGTCTGGGTTTTGTTTGACACATCCATCTTTTGTAGAGCATTCCTCAAACTTAAAAATAGAGTATATTTGGGTAGACGAGGAAATGGTTGTATGGAACAAGACTAATCTACCTGGGAATTGGGAGTAATATCGTACAACTGTGAGATGTTATCTGCAAGAAGTTGAGTAGCTTACCTGTGTGGGATGGGACCAAACTTCATCTCATATTTATCTATCACCATAAGTTAGATTACTGCTTGAAATGATTCTAAAGTAAAATATGACTATATTTTGTACATCTTTTTTTATTGAGACGCTGTGCTAAATGATGTGAGTGCTTTCTGAAAAATGCCATTAATTTTAAGTTCTGGAAAAGGAATTTGGAGTAGAGTTCGATTCTAGCAGCAGAAGAAGAAACCTCATTGCAAAATTTACTGTCCTATACTGTTTGTTAAACTTTGGAAAACATATGAATAAACTTTTTCCTTAGATTAATGTTTGCCACATTGTCCCTAGCATAGTAAGAATTTTTCTTGTCAAAAAGAAGCTGTTGTCATTAATATCTATGGAAGATTTACAACTGAATTTTGTGCAGCCTGTGTAAATAGGTTAGTCGGGGCTTTAGGGGTGTAGCTAGCTTGCTGTATAGTCGACAGAAGAGTTCTCCAGGGGAGGAGCTGAATTCCTTGATGTACTTGTGGGAATATTTTTTTTTTTTTTTTCCTTCGGTCTCCTGATTATGAGAAAAATGAGGGAAGCGCTTTCACACTTCTCATTGAGGCATGAGTTTTGGAGTTTTGAAGGTAGACTGTTGGTGTCTTTTTTTTAGTTTCAGTACTGGAATTCTTTCATTTGTGTCAAATCTGTAAATGTGTGGAGGGATGATAGCATAGGTGAAGGCACACCCTGCTCAATTCAGTTTTCATTCCTTTTCTGCTTTATTTTAGGCTGCGAGCTTTGTCTAGTGGCGGGAGCGTGACATCCCCTCCTCTGTCTCCGGCTTTGCCAAAGTACAAACTAGCAGACTATCGCTATGGGAGAGAAGAAATGTTGGCACTTTTTCTAAAGGATAATAAGGTGAGGAGGAAGAGGAAGAAGGCCTGATGTGTGTATTCCTAATGACAGTCTTGTGGTTAGGAGTAGTTACTTGTATTTTGTGATTATGGACAAAGAAATTGTGCAGCTGTTGGCAAAGAGCTGAAGAGGTCCAATTGTGGGGGTGTTTTTGTGTGCTTATTTGATGCTGCTCTTACTGCATTTGTTATGTTTGATTCTTTTTGCCATTTTAGGGTCAACTTCCTGTACCCCCCGAGAACAAAAAAAACCTGATTGCCATATTCAGTCCCACTGCCACAGATGACTGAGGGTTAAAGTCTCCTTGCAGCTGTGCAGATTTGCTTGCCTCAGTAGGATTTTATTTAGTATGGTGTAAAATTAGTTATTTGATTCAGCTTGAGAGTCAGGCAATAAATCACATTAGCAGATAATCTAAAGAAGGCAAGAGCTCCCCATCTATCTTGACTTAAGGCCGTTCACTTTAGCTGGTAACCAGCCCGATGAGAGCAGTCCTCAAATAGTGCACTTCTCTGGGACTCAGAACTCAGATACCATCTAGCACGTGTAGTGCGAAAGAGCAGTGTAGAAAGTCAAGAACTTCCCTCTGGTTTAATTTCAAACGAAAGTTCTCAGTGATACAAAAGTCAGAGAGCATTTCAGGCAAATGATTCTTACATTCTGCAATTGTAAACATTAGGGTTTTTTCTGTAGACGGTGACAGAGGTTGGTTTATTGTTGCAGCGGGCACAAAGTGACTTGGGAATCTGAATTCCTCCAAGAGCCTTACCCTAGAGTCAGGGAGGGACTGCAAGAAGTTACGTCAGGTTGTGCCTTTGGCTTTGGATATAGATGTGCACACATACCTCCATGTTCTTACCCTACCATGACTGTGCTGACATTTTCATATGGTGCTGGGAGCCTTGCATTGCTTATACGTGGATTCGAGGGCATTGAATGTCAAAGATTTTTCTAAAGCTAAGTGTGTTATAGCTTAAAGTCATACTTTAACATGCAGAATTATCCTGCTCTACTTTGAGAAGCTGCGATTTAAACCTTGATGTTATGTTTGAGTAAGTCAGCCTGTCAGAGGTCGCTGGTTTTTGTAATTTGTGTATATCATATCAGATGATGCTAAGACCTGTGCAGCTGCAACTGATTCAGAACAAGCTATTAATACCCTGTGTTACAGGAAGCTCTCCAATGATTGTGAATGGTCCAAAAGAATACTTTCTCCCTGTGTGTTTGCCAGAAGGGCAGCATTGTTAGAGTATGTCTTGCTTTTGATACACATATGTTTCCATGATGTTGAGTCATTCTAGTTATTGAGACTGAGAGCACTGCGGACGCTGTTTGTAGTCAACTACTAGATGTGATGGTTTTAAGCTGTATCTTGTACCCTAGTCCTTTTTCACTGTGTCATCTGGAATCTATGCTGGCTGAAGATTAGGCAAAATTGCATCTCTGAATAAAAGGTACTCTCATTGAAAGTAGGGACTGCTAGTGTGTACCCAAATGAAGAAATAAAATTCCAGGTTTCTTTGCTTCAGTTAAAACTGGGAGAAGTCTGTTTCCCTAGAATTGGGAATGAGGTATTTTTGAAAGAGTTCTGTTGGCATAATTAGAGGCCACTTGGCTGTAATTGCAGCTTCTTGTCCACATGCTCAAGGTCATATCTGCTGATAGAGCTTCTATCTGATGATGGACTGATTAAAAATTAGTGTTAAAATTTATTTAAATCGTCAGCATTCTCTATTTAATAAATCCATACTTACAGTTTTACTTTACTTTTTTATTTGAATCAAATACAGTCTTTGTGTTATATTGTATATGTACTTATGTGTTAACACATGTGCTGTACATATGTGTTCATGTATAAATAAAAATCTGGCTGTAAAAGTGCATTGAAGTTAAAGCAATACTTCTTAAATTTACCAGATGAAATTTCACCTGGTTGAGATTTGATCTACAGTGGTGTGGAAGTTTGAACTCCAATGTGTATGATCTTGATATTTTACATATTTCAGTTGTGGGTGGTGGATTTTTTTTTTCTAGGGGGGCATGAATTTGCAGTGGAGTTATACCCACCCCCAGTAAATGTTACTGGAAGTACTGGTGTACTGGGTGGATGGAAACAGTGTTGGCAGGAAAAAATTTTTTTTGGTGAATCAAAAGTATGGGACATCAACCCTGAAATGGAAATACTTGAGTATATTTGTGTGCTATTTTCCTTTCATACAGATACCTTCAGACCTTCTGGATAAGGAGTTTCTGCCTATTTTACAAGAGGAGCCCCTGCCACCACTGGCACTTGTACCTTTTACAGAAGAAGAACAGGTCTGTATCCTTTTTTTAAAAAACAAACCAAATCTTTAGATTGTTACTAATGTAAAAAAACATCAAATTTGAGATTAGTAGATTTCAGGGAAAGAAATTATGAAAGCTTGCTGTGTTAGCATAAAGTTTAAATTCCATTAATGCTTAATTATTGTCTTAAATTTCAACAAATGTTTTTCGTAATGTGTTCTGTTAATGGCAGACAGCCAACTTGTTACATCCAGGATCATCTTCTGGGAAGTATTACCTATTTTTTTTTAAGTACACAGCATTTTCAGATCAGTGAAACTTTTTCTACAGTTTTTGGACCAAATTCTCTGTTTTAATGGAAGTGTCTTAAGTTCTGTAACTTCAGTTTTGTGGTCTTTGAAGAAGTATTGAAGTTTTTTGACTGTTAACATTTCATAGGAAGGTGCAGTACTCTTAGCTACTTTGTATGTAAGCAGTTGCTTGATTATTTCCGCGTTTAGTCTCTATATGTGTAGAATTGATTGGTGAACAAGATGAGAGTAGGAGCAGGTAGTCCACAAAGATTCCATTTCAAGAGGAACTGATCCCAGTAGTTTGAAAGCCCTTGCTTTAAATTCAGTTCCTAGCAGAGAAAACTGTCTGCCCCGTTCTGAATAAATGCCACTGACTTCTGTCTCTGACTTGATTCCCTCTTTATGGCTGTCAGAACTTCTAATTTTGCAGTTGCTCTCTGGTTTGTCATGTTTCTTAGCACTTCTCTTACTTCAAAATACCGAGGTTTGATTTTTGTTTGTTTCTTTGCTAATAGAAAGCCAAATATTTTTACTGACTTCAGTAGAATTTGATTTTTGCAGGGGTGGGGAGTGTTAGTGTTAATTTCTTAAGATTTCAGAGCATCCTCCGTTCTTTGCCCCATGCTATTTTGTTTTGGAATTTTTCTTCATCTTTTTGTGTCTGCGTATTCTGGCATATCCTCTTCACTTCTTCAGGATTTCCTTCCTCTTCAGGATTGATTCTTGTTTCTTGTGTCTTTTTAGGATGCTGTCCTTTGACTTAAGATACTATTAGTTTAGCTTTTAGTCAGCAGTCCCATTTAAGTATACACAGGGCAGTGGCACTTCCTGTCATGGTTAGTCTTAAGAGGCAACTGAGACTGAGAATATTGTTTTATGGATTATTTTAGCTGAGATCCTGTTCTCCAATGGGAACAGGAGGGATTCAGGCAGCAAGGCCAGGAATGGTCAGCTGGACATACAGTAGCACACCAAAATATTGAACTTTGGTGTTAAATACCTTTGGACGTATTTTTTTTGCTGATGCATATTGGGAGTCCTTCAGAGAGTGAACTACAAGCCTTTTACAGTTAAAGGGAATGTTGACTTTTGGTGATTGTCAAGATACTCTTGAAGAGGAATAATACAAGTTTAAGGCTATGGTATTGAAAATGTGCTGTGTAGCCTCTTGCTACAGGTGGTAAGTGCTGCTGAGCTTCAGGGATAGGTGGTCCTCTGCTGCAGTGCCCAGTGTTTTCTCAGTCTTGAAAACTTCTGAGGAGTTGGGGTGCACTTTGTCACTGTTTTTTGTTTCTCCTAATCACCTGTAATCATATAGGAGTCTTCATGGTTGGCTTAAGTTGTCTACAAACTCCACAAAAATCTTAATCTGAAAGAAGAGGTCCATGTTCCCTTTCTAAGAAAGCCTTTCCTTTAATGCTTTTCTGGGGACGCAGAGGATGTGAACAATCTGTACTTTCTTGTCTGAAGATCTTTTTTTCCCCCTTCGGGACTGATTTGAGATACCAAGGGAATGGCATTATTTAAGCTACCAGAAATGCCTGGTGTTTGTTTCCCATGACATAATAAACATGGTTTATCATCAAGAATCATGTTCTGAAGTGATTTGGAGGTGAATATTAATGGCTTTGCTGCCAGTTGTGGTGCAGGAAAGCTCTTTCACCTAAGGTTGATAAAAGTTTAAAATGCTTTTGTGCCCCCTGCGTGAATACTGAAGGTGGTATTATCCTTGCGGAACTTGAAGGACAGAGGTTTGAGAGTCCCGTAGAGGATGGGCTGATCAGAACATACCTACTTTGAGGTAGTGCTCAGTTGAAGGTGAACCCGTCAGGCTTACTCTAGGCTTGGATTCAGAGCAATTCTTGCTTGCAGCCTGAGAGTTATGCACCTGGTAGCATTGTACTTGTATGTGTAGTATGTCTAGGAAGAACTTCTCAAGCTGCTATAAAGAAGTGTTATCCAGAGGTAGATGATAAATGACATCAGCTATATGAACTTAAGCTGAAATTTTTTTAGTCCTGTGGAATTTAAATAGTCAGATATGGCTATGGTATTCCCTATTATAGGACATGGATATAGGTTGGACGGAATTGCTGGTCCTTTTTATCCTTTTTATTTTGAATGTCACCTTTCTGATAATAAGGATGCTGAGTTAACCTAGAGCTCAACTGATTTACCTTGTAGTAAGTTTTGTTATATGACATCATAGATGTGTCTAAGATCTTTTTCCAGGGAACTGTCTTTTGAAGAGAAGAAGGTTTCTGCAGACAGCTGTAACAGAGGTTTCCACCACCAGCCACTGGCAATATGCAGCATATGTTCCTTTGCCTTCCCACTCCCCCTTATTACTATTTGCATTAGGAAAGAATTCAGTTGTCTTAATCTTACCTGCTTGTGGAGTAAGGGAGTCTCAAGTTCTTGCTGAATATAATGGAGATTTTTGTGTGTGCATGTCCTCCTTGGTTATGTTTCCAATGTCTGTTTTTTGGGATGTCTTCCCTTTGCTCCTAAATAATTATTTGAGCCCCTATTTTGGGGCAGCTTTGCTCTTTGGTGTGCATTGTCAGGGATGGACACTGAAGTAGTATACTAATCAATAGCTTTTGACTCAGCGTTTTTGTTACTTATTGTGGTCTTGCCATGTGGATTATTATCACTATGCATACTGCAAGGATTGCATCTTCACCACAGCAAGCTCTGCAGAGGGGAATTTGTTCAGAGTTCAGGCGCACAAGTCAAATAAAAAAAATTGGAAAAGGAAAGGAGATAACCATTTTGTTCTTACTGGAAAAATAAGTCATCAAAAATTGAGGAATTTCCTATGCAAGGCAGTGAGTCTTATCAATAGCTTAAAGTTGTTTCTGTAGTAAAATATTTCACTGCTTCACAAAAAAGCAGAAGTATCAACAGCAGGAAGGGTGGTGATTTGCTTAGAGGCAAACGGAGGGGGTTCATTTTGACGTGCTGTTGAAATGGTTGCTTTAAATTTTAAGAGCTAGCCAGGAAAATTGAATCAGATTTACTGGAGGCTGACCTTGCTGTTTTGCCATGCATGACTGGACCCCCGCCCCCCCCCCCCCCCCCCTTAGTTACCAGTTCTCTCTGGAAGGAAGATCTACTTAGTAGGAAGAATATGTCAAGCAGTTAGGCTTGTTTCTGAAATGGGTTAAAACTCCTTCAGATGTCTGTTCGCTTTGATGGTAGCCGTTTAGATTTTAAATAGTGTATGATTGCTTGTCTTATTGTTCTCTGAAGACCTTCAAATTCATAGTAATTCAGATGAGTTCACATAAGCAATTTGCCTCCTGTAAGTTTCTGTGAAGAAGCCCGATGTCACAGCAGTTTGGAGTCCTTTGCATTCTGGTTATTCAAAACTTGCATTCAGAAAGTGTGTGTGAATGCTTGTTAATGTTTCTGAACACGCTCCTGAATTCTTTGGCCCAGTCTTCCTACTATTTGTGCTCAGAGAACGGGGCTAGAGTTGGTTATAATGATCCATTCTTTACTGAAGTAGGTTTTCTTCAGCAATTATTTCGTGTTAAAATAAAGCTGAATTTTACTGGTGTTTGTTGTCATATTAAAATGGGTAGCTCTTAAATTTCAGACATCTTAAATACACTTAGTTTTTCCCCAAAGCATGTTACTCCTGTGGTACATTCAGAGAAAAAAAAAAGACTTATTTCTGCAAAGGAGATTACTAAATACAATTTTATTGAAGTTCTTTTGCTTTTTACATGTTCCTGCTTTGCTTAGGAAGTAAGTTTAGAATTGCTGTTAACTAATGGGGTCAGGTATAGGCAGGTGACAATCTCTTTTTGCAAATGAATGGCTGTGTTTAAAGCTGCTGATGTTCAATCACTTCTGTGCTGGAATCATCTGATGAAGTGGTGGGTGCTCACGTAGTATTTTTAGAGCATGGAGATTTCAGGTAAGTAACTTGGAAGCTCTAATATTGCCCAAGATCCTTCTGTAGACTCCTTCAGCTACTCCTGACTCCGAGGAATACTTTTACTTCTTAGTTGTAAAGAATTTGTAACGAACATAAGGAAAGCAAAGCTGGAATTAAGCTAAATTTAGGATAGTGGTAAGTATTTCTGGTTTTGTTCTTTTATAGAATCTCACCTTGGCTCTTTCTTCCTGGCAGAGAAATTTCTCGATGTCTGTAAACAGTGCTGCTGTCCTGCGGTTGACTGGACGTGGAGGAGGAACGGTGGTAGGGGCTCCTCGAGGTCGAAGTTCCTCTAGAGGTCGAGGTGAGCTGTTAGTGGGGTGTGCTGCAATGTACGCAGGTGATGTGGGTTAAAGATTCTGAAAAATGTTAGATGGAGCTTGGTTATGGCCAAGTTTCTTTTTTTCTTATATGCCCAGTTTCTTTTCCCTTAAAACTTTGTAACTTGTCTGATAAGGTGGTGTTAGAGAACCAATACTGTGTTTAGCGATTGTTTAGTGCACACCTGGTGCCTGTGTTATGTGCTTTTGTCAGATTGGTGGGTGTGGAAAGCAAAAGGGAAAGGTAGCTTTGAGGTGGAATAGGAAATTGTTTGGTTCGGAATTGTTAGAAAGAACGTTATTAAAGGTATGAAATCAATTTGTAGGGAAAGGGGAGAAGAATCCACCAATGTAATTAAGACATTAAGACTGTAGTAGGTGATGTACATTGTTGTGAAAAGTCATTTGTATTTATTAACATCCTGAGAATAAACAGGGTGAGGTTAATGGAAAGACATAATTGAATTTGGGAGAAATTTGAGTCTTGCCAATTTTAGTGCATCAGTATAGTTGATGTCTCATCCTGGATCACTTCAAACATTTGAAAACGAATTGAGAAAATGTCCTCAAGCTGTATCACTAGAGTGAAAAGAAATTGTTAAATCCAGAATTTATCTTAGCAGTTCCCTTTCAATGTGCATCCTGCTGTGAACACTATTTTGGGGGTTATATATAAACGTGATGGGTTACATTTGGAATACTAAGAAGGTAATAACTTGGAAATGTCATCAGGAGTAATCAAGTAACCTCTGTCTTTGCAGGTGCTTAGGTGAAGTTTCCCTTAGGGTCCTTCCTAATTTACTTCTAAATGTCGTTAACTGGTGATATTTTGGAAGAACATTTTCAGAAATCACTTCCATACATAATTAAATGCTTGACCAGAATTTTGCTCTGACGTAATTTGTTCTCTCATTTCTGTTCTTATTCCTTAATCCTGCTTTCTTCTTTGTTTTACATCTTTCAGATATTTGTAGATTGTCATCTGTCCTCTTGTGGTTGCTTCCCAGCTAAGGCATATACATTTATACTTTCATGAGGCTATCCCCAGATTTCCCTGCCGCTTCCCTTTCCCTATTTATCATTGTCTTCGCTCAAATGCTTAGGGCTTAATGAAAAAAAAACAAAACCCAAAAACGTGCACATACATGTGGGGTAACACTCTTGCTTATATGTTCCTTGTTATATTTCTGCTGTAGATTTGAAAGCTGTTGATTGCATTGGTACCATCCACGTTTCACTTTTGCTGGAAAAACATGTATTGGCTATTTTTTTTTTAGATGCGTTAAGGCTTAATTCTGTAAATGAAATTATTTTTGCTTAAAATTGGGTGATTTGAGATCATATGGCCACTAAGTGTGCTCTCTAGCTTCAGTACCAAGATAACTTGACCACTTCTCATTTCCCAGATGCTTTATTTTTCTTTCTTTTGTCAAATTTTCCTTTCTTTTTTTGCTGTACCATGAACAATGAATGTCATCCTTATGCAGTAAGCAGTGGGTTGCTTTTTAATTGCCCCCACTAGTTTCAATGAGGTCATAGGGTTAAATGTGGCAGAATATGGATTCTAATCCAGTAATTCTATTATTGAATCTCTTTGTATGCCTGCATATTTTGTTTGGTAATAAATTTTGATTCATCACACTTCAGTGGACAGAACATGAATTTATGCAGTATTATTAATGCTGTTTGAAAGCTTCTGCTGCATATATTCCTGGTATTTCATACTTCATTTTTAAGATCTGTTAAGAAATATTAGCTGGAGAACTTTGTTGCAAAATTTATCTTTTTTACTTATTTTTTTCATCCTTATTCGATCTTTTTCTCCGAATTTGTATGAATCCGTTCTATGCTGTGCTTGCTAGGCTACTCTGTCATTCTTATTTTCTTCTAAGCTGTAAAGGACACACTTCTCTATCTTACCTCATTCATTTTTCATTCTTGATACAGTTTGAAATTGTAAATTACTGAGCTTTCCCTTTTTCATTGATCCTGGTTGCGACTTGTTTCTTCCACTCTCCCCTTTTCTTTCTATGAGCAATTAGTCTTGGGCTTTCAGCATGATGAGTCTTCCCAAAGTTTCTATATCTCAGCAAACAAATTAGGGCCTCTGCCAGGACAAAATTGTACATTTTTTCATAATTATACACATGATGTAATTAAGGACTTTGTTTCTAACAGTCATTTATGAAAAGCTCACTGTAGGACTGTTGACACCTAACCTACAAAAGCAGCATGCCTTGCAAGTAGCATGCTTTAAATGTGGTTCTATTTTTTTCAAATTACAATGAAAAGGACTTGGGTGTTCTTCATAGTTTGTTCACTGAATGGACTGCTTCGCTTAACGTTTGGAAAACATTTGTCTTTATTGCATTGCAAAATTGCCTGGCTTCAAAAAGGTTATCTGGTGTTTTTCATGATGACATTCTAGGCAACAAAGCTGCTGCTGATCAAATGCGGGCTTCGCTTTTACCAAAACAAGATTACTGCCTTGAAGTGACTTGCACAACAGTAACTTCAGGGAAGAATTTGCACGTATGCTTAGATTTGTTAATGTAGTTCCCTCACTGAGGCACAAATCGGAATCGAGTTCCAGCATTTGGGAGCCTGAGAGGGAATCTGTGACAGATTGGCAAAGGGAAGAACAGGTGAACTGCCGGTAAAGGAAAGTTGTTAGAACTCTAAATGTGACTTCCCTTATCAGTATTTAACTACAATGTGATGCTCAGTAAATATTTTCTCAGTAGTCACCCCAGGTCTTACTGAAGACGATTGTGTTTAGCTGGTGTGAAAATGGTTACTGTGGGGAAGTTGCTTTGATTTTTGTTGAAATTTTTTATGACTCTGTGCTGAAACGCAACTTGGTGTTACTGTTAAAAACAGTTTACAGGGTACAACTACGATCACTCATACTGTATATGTCTTGTGTGGTGACATAAATCCAAAACGTTTTATTTAGTTCTGAAGTTATATTCTCTAAAGAAACCAAGTACTTGCACGTGACCTTTTTTCTAATTGACTTGTTTTCTTGGGAGCTCCCTGTGGTGTGCAGTTAAGCCCTGGGCTTTGTGCTGTCGGGACTGGAATGTCAACATTCATGAATAAGAGCCTCAGATGAGGAGAGATTTAAATGGTCCTTGGAATGGGCTGTAAGCTTACAGACACCTTGTTTAATAGCTGTTCTGCTTTCTGCTTAAGACTCTTATGAAGGCTACTTTGCTTCCCATTAGAACTCTTTCCCCTCCCACCCTCTTTCCCCTTTGTAATCTGTGTTTGCTGCTGTTGGGAAGTGTGTAAATAGTGTGAAAGTGGAAAGTTCTCGTACCTAAACAGCAGTAGTTGAACTATAGTTATCCTACTCTTCCCACACAGTATTATGGCTGTGATCGTAGATCCAAAACTCCGGTCCTGCTGTCATTTCAAGAATTTGCTTGCTGTATTGTATTAGTGTGGGGTTTTTTGTAATGGCATTTAGAATGGCTGTGTGCTGTTTCATGCCCTCTTGCTTGTGTCTTGTATTTTTTACTTAAATTCAGACTTGTCTATTTTTCAGGTTAGAGATTTAGGCCTGTTAGGATTACAATATGCAGTGGATAGATGTCCTCATTCTGAGGCTTTTAAGGAATTACTGAAATACAAAAGACACAGCTGCTCCATTCAGTTCTTAAATGGAAGGGTTTACTGACATCTGTGGACTTTGCATTCAATACTGTGTGCAGCATCTACACTTAGAAAGTCCGCTCCTCTTGTGCCAGGCGTTTTTTATTGGAAGTGGCATTCTGTTTAAGCTAAGCATGTCATTCTAGATGTATTAGCCACAGAAAAGCCAAGAAGTGCAGAAACAGGATGGTGAACAGGGTGCTTATATGTGCAGTTTTATCCTCTCCGCAAGCATTTTTCATATGTTCTGTTACCAGTATGAGCTGTGTCCTAGTGTACACTTTCAGGTCACTCATCTGTGTAATACTTGCTGAATAACTAATTTCATACACCGTGTTTTTCCTTAACTAGCTACTTACTCTTTGTAGCTTGGTAGGATCTGTTCTAATACATTATGCTTCTCATGCAGTGGTCTACTTGATTTCTGCTGGGTACTGTTGAATGGACACATCTTGTTACCACACCTGGATGATGTGCTGTGGAGGAGGGTGGCAACACAACCAGGGCAAAGGTGGCTTAAATAGGTCCTGTCCGGTAGTATGTGGTATCAGTACAGCTGGGACTTGAGTACCATGGCCCCACAGGCAGCCATAAACTGAACTGCTGAGATCATTTGTTTAGATCTTTTGCAAGGTTATCTTTTAATTCAGACTATTTCGGTGGCTGAGCACAACTGAAATACTGATGAACCATGAAATAGAGGGGGTAGAGGGAGGAAGGTTTCTCAGACTGCTTTTTCACATGCTTTTAAAGCTTCCATAAAGCCATGCTGCTGTTAAAACAATTCTGATTCTGTTCTTCCCCTTATACAGGACATTTGCTTTATTTGTCGATGAAATCTCCTGTATCGCCAGCCTTCTGGCTATGCTGGTTGTATGTCTGCTATCAGTAATCAGTGTGCATTCATGCTTGCTCACGCTGCAAGGGGAGCACTACAGGTGTTGCTGTTGCTCACTGTAAAAAAAACAAAACCAAAAAAACCCTAAAAAACAAAGAAAAAACCCAAAACACCCCTCCATACCCCCCCCCCCAAAAAAAAAAAAAGTAAAAAAAACACAGAAAAGGAGGATTGGTTTTGATTCTCTTGGAAAAGTGTATGCAACTTTCCACCTCCACTACCTCAGAGACAGGAGATGAGTCAGTGCCTTCGTTCTGTTTTGACTCTGCCTGCCTGTAGCTTTCTGTTGTCAGCTGCTTTTGCTTTATTGTCTCCTGTGAGACGCAGGAAGAGAGCTTTCCTGTAGTGAAGAAACTAGGCAAAAATTGCCATTACATGAGATGCTTAAACTTTCCTAGGCTTTATTTGTGAAGGATAACAACCTGGAGTCCTTCTCCATGATCTTGGGGGACCCATAATGCCTTAGCTGAACCAACGTTGTGCTACTTCTGATGTTGTATCACATCTTTACTGTTTCTTGCCTTTGCTTCTTATTTTGCACTCATGACTGTGGTCAGCCTTGTAGTATCGAACTTGCCGTATTGAAGATATTTATGTTTCTAGTGCAGTCAGAGGTCTGATAACGATCTCCTCTCCTGCCTTGAGTGCTCACTCAACCCCTCTGTCTCCACCTGAGTTTGTGTAAGAACAGCTGCGCTGAATCGGGCAAGGACTCCTTTGACTCAATAGTCTTTCTCTCAACAGCCAAAAGAAGATTCTTTAGAAAGAGAATAAGGACTGTGTAAAAAATACAAAGGTGAAGAAGCATCATACATATGCTCAGCTTCCAGACCTTTGCAGCTCGGTGCATTTCCTGAGCCAGATGTGGTCTCTGTGTTTAGTAAATCTCAGAGTTATTTATCTTTTATGAGTTTGTCCAGTCTCCATCTGAACTGAAGTATCCCCAGAACTCTATGATAAGGAACTCTGCATCTCTGTGACAGGGTCTGCCACTGAACTGCTTTGCTGGTGCTAGGAACAGGATAGTTTTGTCCAAAGAGGATGTTTAAATCCCATTTCTGAAGCAGAAGGAGAAATTGTACAGACAGCAATTTTGTGACTTCCTTATACAGTCTGCAACCTGTGTCACTGATAGGAAATCAGCATATATTTGAGGAACCTGACTGGATTATCTGGGGATCACTTACGTTTTTCTGCCTGGAAAGCAGAGAAACTGTTGCAACTGCCTTAATTATTTCCATTTTTTAGACCCTCTTTTCATAACACACTAAAATACGGTACAATTCCTTTAGATTTTAGATGTAGAGGCTTGTTATTATTACTTTCTTCAGAAAACGACAGACTGGAGTCCATTCTCAAGGTGTTTTATTTCCTGTTTCATTTGGTCATTCTGTCTTATTCCTCCACATCCCTGGCCTGGATTGTACCATTCCTTTGAGATGCTGGTTTTCTTGAAGCCAGGAAGAGAGAAATACGAAAGGATTGAGTTTTGTGATAGTTTCACAGCCAAGTATACCCTTTGTCAGGTGCTTTTTAGGTTCTTGGTCTTTACTATAGAGACTGCATGTGTATGTAGGCAAGGAATTATCCTGACAACCAGCTGATTGATGTGTTTCACTTGTTTGTCTTCTTCCCGTGAGCTCCTTGAAATGGTAAGTTAGCTGATAAAAAAACCTCCTGTTTCTTCTGCTGTAGCACTTTGAGAAGCAGTGTTTATCTTTTGTAGATCTGGAAACCTCACCCCAGCCATTAATCTAACCAGTGCTGAAATGTATGAAATATATTTTCAAGGTCTGGGGATGTGTGTGGGTGTTGTTTTTCCTGTTGTGTGTTTAATTTTTTTTTTTTTAACCAAACACCCCACGCCTACCCAAACACTGAAGATGTGCTTCAAGATGCTTTACTTGAGGTTACATCTGTACCTTTTTTTGGCTCGAGGCTTGATACTTGGTAGCCGCCTATGGAGAATCATTTATTGAAAAAGTGTGGAGGGTAATTTTTATTCTGTAGCTATTGGGGTTCTTCATGCTGTCCTGCCTATACCCATCCTGTGATCCTTCTTTTTTCTTCACTGCTCCTGGGGGAGATTACTGCTGGGAATCACTAGAACTGAATAGTAGTGAAGCTTCCTTCTCCCTTATTAACCCTGACAGCAGTAATTATGAGTACATCTGCAGTGCGGTACCATTATACAGGATTCTGCTGTTAAAAGCCATCTGATTTTTATGAGTGTAAAGGACACACGTACTCTGTGGATGTCATGAACAGTGCATCCTTGTTTGGTAGTTTCTGTTGGGTAAGTATCTGTTTTTTGGGTTTTTTTCTGCATAGCGTATGTCAGAATTATTTGCCTGTTCTGTCTGATCTTGTGCTGCTTGATAAGAATTTTTACATAAGACTCTTCAGTCTTTATTCCATTTCCCCTTTGCCCTAGATAGTTCCACTGGGACTTAAGACTGCAAGATTAGTTCACAGGGACACCAGGAAAAGAAAACCTACCTGATTCTTTCAACTTCTATTATTATTTGTACAAACACTTGTGTTTTTTGTCTTTTCAGGCAGAGGCCGAGGAGAAAGCGGTTTCTACCAAAGAAGTTTTGATGAAGTGGAGGGTGGATTTGGGCGAGGAGGGGGCAGGGAAATGCACAGATCACAGAGTTGGGAGGAAAGGTAACAGAACTCTAGCCCTTAAAGTTTTTTTACATACAGCTGCTCAGCTTCCATTTGTGCCTTTTGACTTCGTAAAAACACTGTAGGAAAGGTGATTAGGTGTATCTGTGAGTGGAGCGTCTGAATTTCTAAGATGGTACATCTTACAACACAGTAATGTTTCTAGAAAGTCAGGAGCAAATAAAAGAGTATTTTTGCAAAGAATTTGTCTGCTGAGTTCCTAGGAAGAAGGAACTACTTTAAGGGAATACGGATTACGACAGTTGCAGCAGAAATTATGGGTGAAAATATGGATTGCTAAAGGATTTGCTTCAATTTTAGTCTCAACATTTTTGACAGTACTTTTTCACATTTCAAAACATACCTAGTTGCCAGAGGCTGTGTGTGTATCAGTGTTACTGAAAATTTCAGTTAGCACTTGAACCTTTAAGAGTATTGTCTGTCAAGCTCTGATTTTTGAAAAAAGCCCCCTACCAAGTGAAAAAACCAAAGTGCCATACCAAAAATGAGCGGAGTAGTTCCAAAACCTTATTTGAAACTTCTATTCTGCCTTTCTAGGGGAGACAGACGCTTTGAAAAACCGGGGCGAAAAGATCCAGGTATGGTTTTGTTACTGTATGGGCAGAAAATGGGAGGGAGGAGCACGGTGTGTTTTGGGGAAGGGACCGCTGTGCGTAAACCTTTCTTACTGCTTCAAGTATATTGTTGATACAAGATTCATGCTGCTGTGCTGGGTTACCTAAAAGTGTTCTCAAAGTGTTGTTTTTATTATTTTGTGGTGTTTTCACTATTAGACACTTTAATGTTTTAGATAAATCTGCAGGAAATAGGTTCTGACTATTCAATTAAGATGTGGTGTGTACGCGTGAAACTATATTCCTGTACCTCTGTGCAAGGAGTCTTTATGGATGAACAGATGTGCTGTGGCAATACGCTTTTCAGAGCAGCTTTTAAATGTTACTGGCCTGTGCTATTTGGTATCTAGGGCTTCTGGACCATGTGAACTGTGAATTTTCTTGAATGCTTGCTAGTGTGAGGTAGATCCTAGCAGCAAAGTGTTGAGGTTCCCACGCTGATGAATTTACTGTCTGTCAGATTAGTTGAAGTCGTCATGCAGATCTTCTGTTCATTCAGGTTATCATTTGGTCCACCTCCATGCCATTCCTCTCTTATTCTGTTTCTTAAATGCCTCACACTGGCCACATTCGGGCAGAATATCGTATCCTTAATTTTGACCCAGTATGTTTGTCTGAATGTTCAGCTAAACTTGGAGTGGGTTGGCAGCTTGGAGATGGAGCATACCCACTCTGTATTCTGAGAGTGGTAAGAACATTCCAGTTCTCCTCTATCAAGTTACATTGCAAGTGCAATGATTTCTGCTTCGTGGAATCATGCGTTGATTGTTCTCTGATATGACCTTGCTCTTTCTTTGTGGCATGTTTCCACGTGCGTGTACCGCCTCTGTGCTTAGTGAGAGTTGTGGTACTAGTAAAAGCTTGCTGACGATGGGTCTTGCCTCTTGCAGACTCAGAAGATCTTTTGGTCTTTGCTGAATATCCTCCTTAGTGAAGGTATTAATAAAGCATAGGTCAGAAAAGACAATTGCACATTGGATTTCAGGAGAAACAAAACCAAAGAGATTTGGTTGCGATTAAAAGTTTACAGGAATGTATTTCAACCCCTCCTTAGCTGTAAATATAATTTTTTTTTTTTAGGGAGAGTAGCATGGGTTTTTATTTTCGTAATCTTCCAGATTACCATGGTGGCATGTGCTTTCGGAGTCTTAAATTACTATGTTTGCTTTCAAACCCTTCCAGTCCTCTCTCCATGTATGAATTGATTTTTATATATTTTAGAGTGCTCTTATTTTTCTGCTTTTTAAGTTGAAAGACAACACAAAACTAAGATGGTGCTTGTTTTCCTTCAAAAGAGGTTACTCCTAAAAATAGCTTGAGATTGGTCTGAGATGATCCATCTTAAATGCCAGCAGTGAAACTTTGCATTTTCAGTGTGTCTTTATATTCAGAGACCTTTTGGAGGAAAATGAAAATAAGAAAAAAAAAGTACTGCTGAAATTTCAGGACTGCATTTTTTACAAAAGACAAATAGATGTAAAAGTAGTATCTGTCTACCACAGTTGATTCAGTTTTATTTATTTAGCCCCTTCCTGTTCTTGTGGTAAAATTACAACACTTCCAACAACACTTCCAGCTCCAGACTGTAGAATGTACCACACTTCTGATTAAGACTGTGATTAAGAATACCACATGTCAGTTTAGGATGAGATGTATCTCTCAATTGAAATTAAGAAGCATTTACAGTATGCAAGATGTCTTTACTGAAGCTGACTTCTGCCTGAACGTGTGGGTTAACACTTCAGCTAGTATAGAGCATGGTGTGTTTGTAGCAACTTCTGGTGATCAAGACTTTGGAATGCATCTTCTGTGAACCATTTTCTATACAAGGTGATGTCTCCATGTGTGTTGGTGGAAATCCTGGTTCATTGTGAGGGATGGTGTGCTTATTCTCAAATCATCATCATCATGAAGCTTTCTGTGGTACCTGATTGCTCCTCTTAAGTCTCTTGTAAAAGCTCTGTAGCATTGTATGATAGAGGCAAGAGACCTGCAATCATTCTGAAATTTTAATTAAAAAATGTTTAAACATAGTAATTTGTGTTTGCATATCGCTATGTTAGAGATTAATGTCCCAATAAGTGGGAGGACTGTTTGTTTCTTCTTTGCCTTCAAAGAGAAATAAGGTGGAGAGCACAAAAATACTAACAGAAGGTGTTGGTCTGTTTTGACTTGAGCCTTGATTAATAAACAAATAGTTGCTGTTATGTAAAGGCCTTCCAATGGCAAAATGTTTTGAGAGTGAGAGGGATACAGATGTACCAAAAGAAGCTTCATGTTAACTTCAAGCACTGGTATACCACACATCAGGCAGTGAAAGCAGAAAGATCACGGAGGGAACTGACACGCGGTTTAGAACTCAGGCTGACGTGCTTTAGCAGATGTGTATGTTGATTTGTTACACTCGTTAAACTCCTTAGTCTAGTGTATTATTCTCTTTCTTTATTGTGCTTTAGTTTTTTTTTTGCTCTTTCATAGGGCCTTGGATTAGGCTGAAATTACATAATTTACTGGGTTGCCGTCTTTTTCATATTCTTTGGTCTGGATGATCACATTATAGAATTAATAAGAGATCAAATATTAAACCCTTCTGGACATTCATAATGGACAACAATGCAAGAACCTCTCAAAAATCAGGAGATTAAAAAGTAATAGACCTTCAACAAAGAATTGCTTCTCCAGTATGATCAATATGCTGTTCTTAAAGATTCCTGATTGCTTTTTCAGTGCTCACAACAGTTTGCAAGTTCACATTTGATGGATTCTCAACATAAACAATATCTGTTCCTAGATGCAGTATGCAAATTGAAGATGCACAAAGTATTTGCAAGTTTCTGTTGCAGCTTGTCACAGTTCTGACAGACTTTACTGAGAACCCAAATCACTCCTGGGAGGCTGAGGTCATCAGCAAAGAAAATGAGCAAGTTGTTTTCTTGATCGTGGCTGTCTTTTAGAACTGCACAAAAGCTGCTTAATTTTCTGTGCAGCCTCTTGACTAGTACCAGCTTAGTAGCTGAGCGGATTTGATTAGCTACCAGCAATGACACACTGGTGGTAAATAGTTGTAATGTAGATTAAGCAAGACATTTAGAGAGTCAGCTGTGAACCTGATTGAGTTCTGTTAATGTGTATTTTTTGGTTAGGTTAAGAAGATTGGATATAAACAGGGTGTTCAAGTGACTATAAAAAAGACGTGAATTTCTTTGAATCATACTTTCCCTTACTCTGTATGGTTTTTCTTCCCTACCTCACAAGCAAGAAGTGTATCCAAAGAGGGTTCATCATCACCTTGTTCTTGCAGTGTTAGTCCAAGTGTAGAGTGCAATTCTGTTGCATCGAGCTGATTGGCAATTTTTCTGGGCTTGTAGTCTGGTTTGGGCCATGGCATATTAGCACTACTTCATGAGACATCCATGGTTCACCAGTTCTCTGGAACTGCAAGAGCAGTAGGGGTGTTCTGTCTGCTGCTTGTTCTGCAGCTGTTCTGAAATACCTACACAGTTGTGTGTGTCTGTCTAATTTGCTTCTATAATATTATTCAGCCTTACATTTCGAAAAGTAGAATTTGAAGATTGCATTTACCGTACGCTAAACATTTTCTTATACTTGCTGCTGTGCCCCCTTTTAAACCAAATCTATAAATAGAAAAGTATTTAAAAACCAGGGCAACTTTAAAGTATCAAGTCATATAGAGACAAAGGAAGCAGCCTAGACTTTGATTAGATGTTAATTGAAATTAGAAATAGCTTTTTATAGCTTTGGCTCTAAATGGTGAGATTATAGTACTGTCCTGTTGGGATTACGCACATGAATTTTAGAACAGTTGGTTTGTCTGAGACTGGAGTATGTGATGCGTGGGGAAAAAACAGTACCTCACACAGAATACTGCTCTTTTTTTCCTAAGTGATTGTTCTGGGCTTGACATAGGAATCTGTTCTGCTGCTCTTGCACTGGTTCTCAATTTGTAGGACTCTTCTCAATGTCTTGTATTGGTAGAGAATATGGAAATAACACTTGCGAGAGAAACCTAAAAATTATTGGTACTGATATGAGGGTGGACAAGGGGTCTTTAGACTGCAGATGAGTCAACAGCAAAGAAAAGTAGGAATGAAGGCAACCTGATAGTGTGTTGCTCTCCACGCTCTGCAATATTCATGAATGCTTTTACATATGATTAAATTTAAAAAAAGATTTTGCGAGTATCTGTAATAAAACCAAATCTGTCTGAGGTCTGGAATGTAGGGAGGCAAGAAGTGAACAATTTTGGAATGAGAGCTGAATTGCAGTGAAAACAATGTCTTCTGCCTTGTTCCCCGTCCCTGTGTGAAATGCTTCTAAGGGGCTGTTTCCCATTTCTCCAGACCCTAAAACAAAGTCACTTTTTGCTAACTTCTTTCAGGTTGTGAATGCACTTCAGTTAAGTTTTGGGGCTTGAGAAGAATTCAGTTAAACATCAGATATGGGAGAGATTCAGTATCAAATAGCATGAGACCGTTTTTCCTGCTGCTGACTGCTTCAGTGAAGTTAAAAGGAAGCATGTATTATGCAGTTGTCAATGGAAGTTGCTATTTATGCCGTCTTGGCTTTTGGTAAAAGTCCTTTACCTTTGAAAGATAATTTTATTTTGATACTTCAATGTTCAAGTATGAGCACATAACGGGCACTGCTTTTGTAGAGAGCTTGGAAATAATTACCTGTCATTGTGTTCATACTGCAGCTTCTTAAATTATTTAGGAGCTTCAGAACAGTGTCTTAACTGCAGTAGGTTTATGAGGCACTTAAATACAGAAGTCTCATGTATAGTTTGCTTTAATTTTTTATTTTAAAATTGATTCAGGTGTCTCTAAATATTTTTATGCTGTGTGTACAGGCAAATATTGATGTTAAAAAGCATAAAACATAAATGGATGCAGTTCTTCTCGTGTATATAGTGCGTCCCTCTGGGTCAGATCTACTTGAGACAAGCAGCGCAAAGGCGAGAACATGTGGCATGTATGGTCGTTTTAAAAAAGTATGTTAATTCATTTAGAATAGTCTGTTTTCCACTGCTAAATAACTTATTCAGTGTTCCCAAATGTGAAAAAACTTCCACCACAGCATTTGTCATACACATAAAGATTTTTTGATAGTGTCTTCATAAACTTGCCTTGAAATGAGATGTTCTCTTATTTGGCAGGATGAAGAACTACAGTTAGTATTTACAGTTTTGCTTAATAAGCACAGCAGGAGTGCTTTTCACTGCCATGAGAGATTGGCAGTACTCTCCAAGAGTGAATCCAGCCATCTGAAAACTGATATAACTCTGTATCCCCAAAGAGTTAACAGAAAAATTGGTGTCTTGGATGAACAGAGTTGCTTATCCCAGAACTAATGTATTTACTGAATGACCCCATATTGGTTTTGACTGAGGTTTTTCTTATGTGTTGTCCATTATGTCAGAAGCTGGTTAATCATGATTTTGGTCAGCTTTGGGAGTTCTGAAGGTCTCTTCTTTCAGGGACAGTGTGGCTTTAATCGTAGTCTGGTGAATTCAGCAGGTAGCTCTTTTAATTTCCAAGAATTAGTACTGTGATTCTTGTACCTGACTGTGTCCTGGGTGGTTAATGCGGCCTCTCCTCAGCTTACATGAGCACACCATTTCTCTTTACTCTGCATATCATGTTGTAATCAAAAGAATGGGAGTACAAGAGAAAGATCACTAGAAGATGGCAGGGCAGGCAAGGAAGGAAGGTTGTACATGAAACCTGAAAGTTTAATAATAATTAAAAAAAGCACAAAGTTCAAAGTCTGTTCTCTCTATTCTGTGAGGCCAGTCTCGGAGAGCTGGAAGCTGTCAGCGTGCTGTCCATTGATGCGGATCTCCCTGTCAGTTCTTTTTGGATTCTTTGAGTCAGCCGCAGCTGGGAGCTCAGGAATAGTCTTGTCAAAATTCTCCATCTTGATCTGATATTCACCTTTGGCATTGCGGGATAGCACGGAGGCGAAGCGATGGTACAGCGAGATCTCCGAGGGGAGGTAGGATGTTCTCCTTTGACACGTTTCTCCTGTGCCCTCCTGCACAGCTGACAGGAAGATGACCAGCTCAAAATGGTGAGCATCTTCTCTTTGGAGGAGAGCAGCCAGGGGGCTGGATGGAGTGATTGAATGGTAGTAGGTCAGTGGAAAGATGAAAAAAGGACACTCAGCTGAAGTAACGCTGTCTAGGTGGAAGTCAACACTAGTTTGGTGCAGCTGTCCATTCTCTTGTTCTTTGTAAAGTATGGCAGAAATCTGGACGCTTGTCAGTGGGCTGGAGCGTGTGTTGGCCACCTGGAACATAAGGTATGGCTTCCCCTCGGTGTGTGTCACTACAGCAGAGTGGGTGAAGCGGATGGAGAATGCCCGATTCTTTGGTCGGGCAATCTTTGCCACGAAAGCACCTGCATCATGGAAAAGAACAAACTGAATACGAGCACTGTGCCTGGGCTGGTTCCCTGCAGCCTCCAAGCTCTGTCAGACAGTCCAAAGGCTTGGGAGGACGTGGTCTTGCTAGCCTCAGCCTGCATGTTTGATGCCTGCTAGGCTGGCATCACACTAACCCATTTTTGTTTAATAAGCATAGCTTTCCTAAAGTGCTTCTTTTTCTAAACTATGTTCACTTACTGATATTTGGAGGGCGAGTGATAGCTGTAGGAAGGGGAGCTGTTAGTTTACCCCGATTTACTGTCATTGGTAATAGTACCTGATCTTGGTGTGCTACCACTGGAGTAGCTCTTTCTTAATACACAGTAAACTAACCTGTGGGTTTTTTTAAACTCTTGAAATTCTTTAAGTCTGAAAATCATTTAAAATAACTTAAAATCCCTCAAAATAGTTGTGAAGTTGTAAACATTTTCATCTCACGGGCTACTGAGGAGTATTTAAGCACAGAGTTAAAGATCAACAAAAATACTTCAGCTAGACAAAAGTAAACCTTAAAATCAAAACAGATTGACTTTATGTATTGTAATTCCATGGAAAAAAAACTTGAAGAGAGTGGTATAAGAAATAAGTGAAGGACAGTTATATGTGAGGGTCTGCTGCAAGCATTGCCCAGTGAATAGTGGAACTGTGAAGTCCAGATCTTGATATCACCTAATTGATGTCCTCTGTTAATGACAAGTGTTTCTTTTACTACTACGTATCTGAAATCCTACCATCCTTGTAGTGACTGACTTAATTGTTCTTTCAGATATCAATGTGATCACAATTTATTTTTAGCTCCCATTTCTTAACTCTAATTGTTACGCCTATTCTATTTAAAGATTAAATATGAAGGATTACCTGTGATGAAGGCTTCCAGCATGAGCCCCAGGACCATCTGTATTGCAAGCAGGGCAATAGCACTGGGACAGTCCCCGCTTGGGAACATAGTGCCGTAACCAATTGTGAGTTGTGTCTCCAGTGAGAAGGAGAAAGCAGCTGTGAAACTGGTGATGTACTTGACACATATAGTGTGGTTGTCAGGTGGAGCATCGTGGTCCAGCTCCAGGTCCCCATTCATCTCGGCCAGCAAATACCAAAGCACTGCAAAAACTAGCCAGTGAATGACAAAAGAAGCAGAGAAGACAAGCATCATCCATCTCCAGCGCATGTCCATTAATATTCCCCACGCATCTCGGAGGTATGCCAGACCTTTTCCTTGGGCACCATCCATCTGGAATGTGCTGTGTCCATCCTTGGTCACCATCCTCAGGTATCTTTGGGTCAGGAGGGGAGCGCTGGATTTAGTGTTGTTGCTCTCTATCATATCTGTTGTCATCTTCTAGAAGAGAGAAAAAAGGAAAAAATGTGATACAGTGCAGCATATTTGTGTTTTGCCTAACACTCACAGTTTTTGACACATCAGCAGGGGTTGAAATGCTGCAGCCAACAAAGGAGGGCTTATACATTGCAATCCAGAGAAGATTAAGTCAGGAGCCTGGAGAGGAATTTACCACTGTTTGTGGTAATACTTTGCTAAAAAAGATTAAGTTTAAAAATCTGACTACTTCTCAGATTTTCCCTGCTTAGTTGTTTAAATATAACTTTCATACTTTACCTTCCTCAATTTACATTTGAGTTGCATGCTTTAATTCTGCAGGGGTGAGTGGGGTGGGATTAGGCATACTGTATCTGAAAAACTGATTTTTGTCTGTTTACATTAGTTTTTGTAACTACTTTTTAGCAGAGTATAATAGTTTACCAATACTGTTACGAAGACAATTAACAATAGTACTGTGGAAATGTTTATTACATTATTTCTCTAACATGTTTATGCATTTAAGGGGAATGCTGTAGTTTACCTAGTAGTGCTTTCAGACTTCCCTCGCTCAGGAAATGACTGCTGTCTGCACCCACCATGTCCAGTTCAGCAGAATTACGGTATTTAGGGCAGAGCTGCTTCTGGGAGTCTGAGGCTGTTTATGTAAGAGTCGGGTAAAAAGAGGGCAAGAGACCAGTACTGAAAATATACTGTGACGTATTTTGCAGTCTAGTCTGCCTAAGCAGTGTATTTTTTACTGGTGACCAAATAAGTAAACAGGATGGCAAGTGTACAGGAATTAGGGGGTGAAGGTGGAATTGTAAGGGTGGGAAGCAAAATGGATACCCTTAGGTATTTGATGTGCTAGGCTCCTTTGTTTGCTTTTAAATCTTGAAACTTGCCAAACTTGTCAGAGGTGATGAGTGTCTTTTGAAAAGGCACTGGCCACTCAAATCCTTAAATCTTATAAATACTGAATGTTTAAGGTTCATCTAGGCCAGATTGAAGTTGAATATGCGTTCATGTAAAATAGAGAACTCATGTGTACAATCTATGTAGAGAAGGTTGTGAGGAAGCTTGTTTGTAGAAAAACAAAAGATGTAAAAAATATAGGCAAATTCTGCAAATCGTGATTATACTTGGTCTATTTAGTCACTTTTGGTTTCCTGTCAATTTTGACCTTTCTCTGAATTATGACTGTTTCAGTGTATAATACAAGTGTACAAACAGGCTGGAGGGATTGGATTCCTCCAAGAGGGCCGACTTAGTTTTATCTTGAAATGCATTGGATCTAAGGATCCTGAAATTCAGAATTAATTTGTGAAAGGTAAAAATCTTTCTTGTGATCTTAGATCCTGTAAACCAGCAGTTTTCACGATTGTTTACTTGATACCAAATTTTAGTAATTAAGGAACATTCTTTTGCTTTTACTTGTGCTGAATGCATACTGGAGTATGAGAATTCACATCACAGTGAATGTTTAGCTAAATTCTCATTTTTCTTTCCTTCTGTATGTTCTTGAAACTATCCAGCTATATGCTGTAGTCAAAGAAGGTAGAGTAGATGATGGCCTAAGTGGAATTTGGTGCTTTTCCCCTCATTTTTATTTTCCAATTCACATCTTCTAGAAAGAATATTTTGAAACGGCTCCCTGCGCCAAAGAATACAGTGGGCTTGCTGAGATTGTCCTGGTCGGTAGTACCAGACTGCTGCTCTTGGGGGATTCTGATCATAGTCCATTCAGTTTATAGCATGACATCCCCACCTTCATCTGAGTTTGATCTTTGGTCTGCTGTATAGCTTTCTAGATGACATTTTTCAGTCTTGCTGCACTGTTATGGAATTGACAATAACCTGAATACATTTTTAAATGCTTCAGGAACCAGCTGAGTAATGTCTTGTCTGTAAGATTTAGAAGAGCCCTTCTGGATGCATTGAAGGAGCTGGAAAATGGACACCTATGAATGGGAAGGATGATGGGGACCATGCTCAAAATGAGCTGTGGACAATGCATTAGTTTTAGTATCTTAGAATAAGCAGCACTCACAAGAATCACTGCCTTCTTTGAATGGAGAACACTTACACCCAGATGCATTTTGTTCTGTAAACATCGTGCATTCTTGGGGGGGGGGGAAACCCCCAAACAAACCAACAAAACCAAAAAACAAAACTAGTGTGTCTGTAAATTCTCATGGTACTTTGAGGGCAGCTTCTGCTTCATGGCCTCCAAGTAATTTGGATTTGCAGAACAAACATATGCTGTGAGAGTGGACCTGACTGGTGACAGAAGCCTTTTCTGTAGTGTTACATACATTAAGAGAAAAACGAAAATCATACTTGAGGTGGTACATTTTTCTTGGCTACACTTCAGATCTTCCACACATCTTCCACAAGATCTACCTTGCTAAGGTAGTGTGCTTGAGTGCCACAGACTTTACTCAGAGCAAAATACTGTCAGCATTGCAGGGTCTCAATTTTGTTGATGAAGGAGCTTTCTAGGGTGGCAATTAATCACTTAATGTTGAGTTAAAGCTCTGGAAAAATTTAGTAGTGTTTACTGACAGGTTGTTTGGGATCTTTTCTCTGGGGGAGGATTCACTACTGACAGATTTTGAAGGTACTTGAGGAAGAGAACCTCCATTAGCCCCCAGCAGCACATTTCACAGCAGTCCTGTGTCTCTGCTCCTTGAGACTCCCAGCAGGGAAACTTGCCTGCTGAGGTTCACCAGGTCACTGCTGTGGTCTTGTATGATACAGGCCTCTGATTTTTCTTTTTTAGGACTGTTGAAAGTATGAGGTATCTAATTTGATGGCCATGATAGCATTGGAAGTGTTGTAAGCTTGAGTCCAAAAAAGTGGTGTGTTGTTTTTTTTTTTTTTTCCTGAAAGCTATTGATAGCTTTCAAAACCACTAGTCTCAACTTCTTGGGGTGGGAAAAATGGGTTAGAAACTGCGAGTAGGTTCTGAGAGTAATGCAGTTGGTTTAGAATGAGAGGTGAAAGAACAACTGCCCTGTGAAGAAATAGTTCCTCGGGCTGGAGGATTGGGCCTTTGTATTCTCAAAAGCAGAATCAACTTCAGAGTAGATATGACTTTAAATTTAAAACTAATTATTGTCTTCTGTCTACTCTTTTCCTTGCCCACTGTAGTAAAAAATATAAATACCTTCTTTCCTTGTTAGTGATAAATTAATAAAAAAGTACAATTTGGACCATCTGATCCTGTCCCCTGCCCAGCATGGCCATTGATGACCCCACATTAATCCCTGTTTCAAACAGCATATGTTTTAGGGAAGATACTCAACTTTGATTTGGAAAGAAAAATTCTGCATTCTTTGCTGGAGAACACTCGTCTCCACTGCTAAATACATACTGTGTTTCTAATCCAGATTTGTCTAATGCAATCTCTTAACCTGTATGTTATGCTGTTTGTCTGGTTTTGCTTTGCCTGTTCCTGACTTCTGAACTGTTGTAGCTTTGGGGTATTCCTTCTCCCTCCATCTCCCAGCTGATAGCCCTTGACTGGAAAGACAGGAACTGTCAGAAATGGCTTTTCTAAACCTCTTTTGGCATGCTGACCAGTCTTTATCATGCATTCAGTGTGTCTAATCCTTCCTGTTTCCAGTCTATTGAAAATGAAATGGTTATCGTGAACTCTAGTGTGTATGTCAGTTCTGAGGTGGTTTTTTTAATCTCTTTGCCATAATTGTCCTCCATTCTGGCTTTTCTTCTGTATGCTCTTCTAAGACAAGTAGGGAGAGTACTGCCTTTTTAAATCAAAGTCATAGTTTCCCTTTTCCTAGCAGTCAGACAGGTTCTAAAGTGACCTGGCTCGCTAATGATTTATGTGTAATAAAACCTTGCCTTACAGCTCTAGGATATTGCTTGCATTTCTGACATTCACTATCCAGCACACTGATCTCCCACACTTTGCTTGTTTGAGATCATCTTCCTTGTGTTGTAACAGCTCTTCGCTGCATTCCTGCTTCGTGCCACCATGTTGCTTTCCTCCTCTTTCCTCTTGTTCAGCCATTCTCTTGACAGCAGAAGCTCAGCTGTGAAGACTTTGGTAGGATTGCAGGAGACTCATTTGCAGCAGTGTCTTCATTTTTGGTTTGTTTGCCTCCTCAGTTGAAGGCATTTAAAGTGATGCTTCCAGCCTGTTTTCAACTCAGTACAGTAATGCACCTGCAACCTGTTTAGGAGCCCGAATGCCTTTAAGTGGAGCTGTGTTCAGGGGAGACTTGTGCAGTGCTGCCCTGCCTGTCCAACTTCTGCTCTTAATAAAATCTGTTCTGATTGACCTTGTAAGGGGTTTGAGGCAGTTTATAGTGCACTGCTTCATTGTGACAGCAAAATAACCAAGAAGTCTTGCTGTTTGCTGGGAGTAACTGCAAAAACTGCTTACAACTGTAGCATAGTTTGAAGATTTATTAGAACTCGGGTGGTGCTGGCAAGTCCCTCTAGGCATGTGTACGTTCCCTCTTTCCTTGAACTGGGTCCACATAGTCTTGTTCCAGTTTAAGATTTAAACATAATTTCTGTACGCTAAGCTGTGATCATTCAGATGTGTTGCTGCCTCTGCACTTCGTAACAAGAACAAACTAAGCTTTTAATTTGTTTTAAAGGCACTTTCATGCTATTTAAATCTAAAAATTGTTATTCTTAGATTGAATGGCAATCCTTGAGATGCTCTGACATTAGTATTAGGAAATGAAGGTTTTGTCAGTGTCAATGACATGACCGGATGGTATAACGTACATTAGGGGACAATCTTAGAAATGTAGAAAGTAATTCAGTTACTCTCACTGCTTTGGTTGAAAGCTTATGCTACAGTTGTTAGGAGGATAGTTAAAATTTCTTAATGTTTGTCCTTTAGTTTTTGTAGTTGATGCCTCATTGAGATGAATGGAAAGTAGTTTGTGACAGAACTGTTACTTCCGAGCAGTCTTTGGAATTAAGATAACAGGTTTCAGGACTTGTTACCTGTATAAGTAAGTCTTGTAAAAATGGGAACTTTAATTTGCTTGAGAAGTCATACTTTTCAAAGCAAATGCTGCAAAGTGTAGGATGCGACAGCTCGTACTTGTGACCTTCTGTGAGAGTTTACTACAGAGTGCACTTTAAAAGAAAAAAACAAAACAACACCCCCCACCCCCTCCAGTTTTGGTAAAATGGGAGAGTGTCTCTTTTTATAGTACAGAAATCAAGGCTGCTGATATACTTGATTTTGGGGGACATCTCTGATGCTCCGTTTTGTGTACAATGTATTTTCACATCATACAGCATGCTGAAAATACTGTAAAGATCCATATGAACCGTAATTCTTCATTATGAAGCAGCATCTGAGTGGACCAACTAGCCTGGCCACCTTTAGAGAAGCAGAAAAACTTCACTAAGACTTTGCTAGAATGTTGTTTAAAATTTTAAAATATGCTGGTATGTATTAAATCCTTAGAGAAACTTAAATGCAAAAGAAGTATTGTTAATGGAGGAGTAAATTTACCGTTAAGAGGCAGGATTTTATCTGATGCGAGGCTGTGGTAATAGAAGTCTGCTGCCATCCATTTTCTTGTGGAACTTGCTGTTTTTGAGGAGCAGCCCTGCCTGATGTGATGCAGACTTCCCAACGGCTTGTCTGGAATGGCAGAGTTTTCTAGGACGTTGAAGTTCGTACGCGATGCCCGGGCAGCAGTGCTAGCTCACAGTGCGTCCGAAAGCACAGAATGCATTGATTGAAAATGAGTGAAGGTATGAGGTGTGATTAGAGATGGTAAAAGCAGACTTGAAGAGGTGAAGCTCATTTCTTTAAATTTGGATGGAACTGTAGTGAAATGCTGAGTTACGATGAAAGCAGCAAGAAGGTGAGGATGACTTTTTTAATAATGCTTGACCAGGTAACACCCAGCTACCTTAGCTGGAGGCTTGCAGATGCTCCCTGTTTGCAGAGCATTGCAGAGTCTTTACAGCACTGTGTATGTTGAAAGCTTTCTGAAAAAATTGCGCACGGCGACTTTGGTTTTGCTCTGTGTGCTCTTGGGACTGTGGTCATTTGAGAGAGCATTTTCTTCTTTTGGAGGGGGAAAATCAGAAACCACTTTTTTTTTAAGGTGATAGTTAAATTAGCGAGCTCTAGAAGTAAAACTCTGTGCCCTGAAAACAACTTTGATTTCTTTGATTAAAGAATCACAGAGCAATTTCTAATTGTACAATAAGAAAAAGATAACAAGAGATTGTTTTGCGTACTTACCAGTGTTGGAAGGGTTTGTGTGCAGGAGAAGGGGAACACCTGGGCTCCAGGAGAGGGACCGGGCTCACCTTGCGTGTTGGTCCCAGCACAGGCAAGAAACTTCCCACAAGTGGTTGGTAGAGATTTTTTTTAATTTAAGAAAATGGGTTTGTATGTCTTGTTCCTGTGTTTATAGTGCTGGGGGGTTGGGTTTCAGCTGAAGCTGATTTGATTGGTCATTTTGCCTGCAGGGGGGCTGGTTAGCTCTGATCATGTGGAAAAGAATGCTGGTTTGTTAGGAGCATTTCTTTACCCCACACAAACCCTTAGCAGCCAAGGAGAAATCCTCAAACACTTGCGTGGAGAAGGGGTGCCTTCCCCCTCGCCTCTTCAATCAAGATCCTGTTTTTTTAGGTTTTGTATAATCTCGAAGTTTTACGTGAAAGTTGAAAAGGCCAAAATTCCCTTGGAAAAGCTGAATGGACAAAGTTCCCGTATTGCTGCTGAAACACACACGCTGTTTTCCGATACTTTCTCACTAACCACTGTCAACTACTGTTTGTTTAGATGAAAACAAACTCTTTTGTCACATTGCTGCTTGTCTAGTGCCACTTCCTCCGCTCCTCACTGGGTCCTGAGCGTTGGTGTTAACAGAAGGATGGGCTGCAGCTAATGGTACAGCCAGTGGTCTCTGGAGGGGGTTGCTGAACTGCGGCTTAATGCTGGTCAGAAGGTGTAGCCACTTCTCTTCCATCTCCACATTGCTCCTTTGTGAAAAAACATGGAATTAATCACAGGATTTTGCTAAGGCCTGGGAATGAAACAGTGCAGATTAGGTGGTTGCAGATTCCATGCAGTAAATGAAACCGCTTTTGCTTAAGCTCTGCTCTCTCTTACTTACCAAGTGAGAAGAGCTATTAAGGGAAGATAATTTAGCTGAATGGCTGCACAGAGTGGTCAGCACACTGCACCACTGAACTGAACTCTGAGGACAGCTTTGCAATGCAGTAGTATTACACACTTATTTTTTTTGCCTTGTTGAGCTGCTGATGTGAGGGCTTTGATGGAACGTCAGATGTAAGAGGATCTGAGAAACAAAGGCAGTGGTTGTTTGCAGTAAAACTACTGAAGGCCTGCTGGGAAAAATATTAATGTAGAACTTTCCTGCTTAGGAAACAAAATCCTCCATCACTTTTTTTTTAACCTTCCCTACAACCCTAAATTGCAAAACATTAATTCTTCATTAGTATGGAACATTTTAATACATGTTCAGGCACAGCACTGAAAATTGACAGGCATAGTGTGACCTTCAGAACCAGGGTAAATAGTGTAGTACAGGAGGACTCCCACCACTGTGGCAAGCCTGTAGGACAATGACGTGCCCTTCACCCTGCGCTCTATGCTCCAGCAGAGCTGAACTTCAGCTACAGACGGCCTCATTTATTCACAAGTAGGATTTTTTTTTACAAGCAGTATTTTCTTAGAAACCGAATTGTACTGTAGAAAGCGTATGGTGTCTGGTTACAGGTTTTTCTAATCTGATTCAACTGAATGGACTGAAACTCTAACATGATTGTACAGCAGATGAAATAGCTGCAGTACGTGATTTCCCAGTGTGTGTTATGGAATTTAACTCTTGTTAATTACTTTGAGTTTACTGGTTCACCCATACTCATGACAGTGGATAATGGGCAGTCTAGCGAAAAACTATGGAGTGATATTTCAGTAGTATGTCGTTGAGACCTACTGTTGAGATTGAGATTTTATGGAGAGAGAGAAAATGTGAAGCTAGAAATATGCGTTGGAACTTCTGATCTCTGTTACCGACTTTGGTTACAAGTGAGTCCCTTCAAGACATACGTATTCCTGTAGTGTCCCTAGCATATCAAATACTGTCCTAATGAGAAGGTAGTCCTTTAGAAACGTCATCTCTAAGGCCATTTGTTTTGTTTTTCTGTAAAATAACTACAAAATTACACATCCAGGCAAAGTTATGTGAATTACTTTAAAAACGCTAGCTGCAAAGGTTTTTCTTCTTATCCTCCTCTTGAGGAAGTGTGTAGCATGCAGCAGAAAGAAGAGAGCAAGTCAAAGCACTTCAAGAAACTCTTCTCGTTTTCCCCCTCTCTAGAGGAAACAGTACTGCTGTCAGTCGTCGCTTTCCTGTTTACTCTCTCCAAACACTGAGCATGTCGTAGGAAACATGGACTGACAACATGGAGAACAAAAGTTATTTGCCATTCTGTTAGTAATTCCTCTTCGTGTGTTGCCATGGGGCTGCTTCCGAGAATCCCAGTCGTGTTCTTTGCAGTTAGTCTCCCTTCAGCTCAGCGTTGCACAGCTTTAGGCTTTTTTGGCTGGATACAGCTAGGCTCTATCTGAAGTTTTCTGTAAACACTGTTGCTGGCTTTGTGACAGTCTTGAACAGAGGTGC
The DNA here is from genome assembly GCF_030867145.1 of Opisthocomus hoazin. NCBI lineage: Eukaryota > Metazoa > Chordata > Aves > Opisthocomiformes > Opisthocomidae > Opisthocomus > Opisthocomus hoazin. The sequence goes on along the minus strand of NC_134417.1, from coordinate 4,154,320 downwards.
CCTTTTACTGCTCCTTCTCTTCAGGAAGTCCAGTCAATTAGTCCAAGGCAAAATCATAGATTGCATTTTATTTTTTTCATTCTTAAAACATTGCCAAATACTGACTCTCAGACCTAAGTCATTTCAGCTGAAATGAGTGTTCTCAAGTCTAGGAATGGTTTGCAAAGACGGTATGCTAGGACTTTAGAAGCTATCAAGAAGCTATCAGTCTGGCTGTAAGCTGTAGGAGTACTCCTGTGTACAGTTATGTCATAGTCTCTGTCACTTGGGTAGCCTGATTTTTCTGATCCTTAATCTGTGACTGGTTTGTATTTGTAAAGAACTAGTTTCTTGGCTAGTTTATCTAACGTTCAAGATCGTCCAGTGCCAGGTCTATTTTGACACATACCTTGCTGTCTTTGAGTATTTCTTGCTATGGTGTCCTAGTACTAGAAAACTTATATAAGTCATGATATACTGCGTTTTCTCTCTTAATTCCACTGAAGTGTGGCATCAGAACAGTCCGTTGTGACACACTGGAGTGCTGCTGTGTTTAGAAAGGTTTCGGGATCACAGGTGATAAACCCTCCTCAGAGGAATATAATACTGACCCCGTACAATTGATACTCTTCTTGTTTCTCAGATTTCTAATGCTGTAGAACTTAAAATCAGAGGAGGGGCAGGATCACACTTGTGTCTGGTCTTGGCAAACAGCGTTTGATGTTTTGTCACCTCTGTAGAGATGTTTGTTTCAAACCCCACAGCAGCAAATGGGGATGTCATTTTCTGCAAGTTCAGAATACAAAGCCTAACTTCGATAGTTTGGTTCTTGGGAGCAAAACCAGCTGTCTTAAGGACTAAGAAAACCTGAGTTGCCTTGGATATGCCTATAGCATGTGTATATCTGCGGAGAGGCTAAGAACGTATGGCTATTCAGTGGCACATGGACTTCACAATATTCTTTAGGTAACTTTTTTTTTCTAAATGTTTTTGGATGAGCAGAACAGAGCCTGTGAGCTGATAGCTCCCCATTGTTAAAGAGCAGTCTCCAGAATCTTAACTGAACTTAATAACAATGGAAAGAAATAACATCTTTTTTTCTTAATTGGTAGAATCTAAAATTTCTTGAATTAATGTTACTGAATGTGTCAGGTAATAGCTGTGAATTTTGATGAAAAGAATAGATACAGCTCTAAAAATACTATTTTTCTAGTCTCAAAATAGCAAATTGAGTAACTTTTTTATGTTGATAACTGTTTTAGTGAGGAAAAATGAGTGTCTTGTGCTGCAGAATAAAAAACTCCACACTTTCCTTCTTGTAGCATTTAAAAAAAAATTCAGGATGAGGCATGTTTCTTATTGCCTGGGTCTTAGGCTCATCTGGTTTGCTGGATTGCAGCTCTCTCCTGGCCCCCTCTCTCTGTGTGTTTTACTTCCAGCTGACTTGGCTCCATAGCTGTTCCCTAGTTTTCTGCTGTGCAAAGCCCATCCAAGGAGTAATACAGAGAGGCTTCCCTGCACTTCCCGTTACATTCTTCTTTGTGACATTTTTCAGAGATCTAAAATGAAAAAACCACTGCATTTCCCAGATTTATATTTTCTGCCTAACTTGTTGCCTTTCTTTGTTTCCTGTGAAGCAAGGGAAAACAGAATGTGGTTGACCTTCATCTGCAAAGATTTATCCATTCCAGATAAGTAAACATTGCACCTACCAAGTGAGGGGAGTTGAGCGTCTCCAGCAATTTTGTTTTGTTCGGAGCCTGTATCACCAGAGACTTCTCAAAATACACTGTTTGAAAATTTTTGTTCTCAAAGCCCAGGCAAGGGCAGAAGTGGTCTTTAGCCAGATGTCCCCTTCAGTGCAGTCTATCTCAGTTATATTAGGCTAATTTAAAGTACGTCATCAGTATCAACGGGCAATGTGCTTTGGCTCTTTCTTTATATAGAAACATCATAAAAGGAAGTTATTCCAGTTACCTTTCTGAGGTCCTCGAGTAGTCGCTTATTGTCACTCAAGGAGTCAGGGTGAATGAACTCTTACATCTTAAACATTGGGGTGTTCCCTGCCTCTCCTGTCCACTTGGTAGGTCAAGGACCCTGCAGGCTTGAAAATTCACGTAGCAGCTTGTTGCTGTGACAGTGGTAAAAGGATGTCGTGAATCTGGAGCATGGGAAACTGGAAGCATCTTGTGTTTTGCACTCTGGATTGAGTGACACCCATACTGTCTCGCTATAGTCCCTTCCTAAAACAGTACAGCGGAAAATTTTGAACGGGAGAAAGAGAAAGGATTTTTTTTCTCCAGTGTTTTGAGGAGGTGAAGAAGGCGTGTTGTTTTTGTCCAAGATATATGCAAAGTCCAAAGGCAGTGTGTGTTTCTTGTCTCCAGAGTGCAATATTTTGATGTAGGAAAAATTTATTGGTTCTGAACAAAGGTTTGATATGCCATAGAATTTAAGGTACTCTGTTTCCTCATTTTTTCATTTTTCACAGAAAAAGCTGCATGATGTGAAGAAAGGGGAACGCAATCTCCTATCTTTCCTAAACTAAATTCTTAAAAATGTCCATTTACACCTGATAATCTTAGTGCTTAGTTATGCTTTCTTTTGTTTTTCCTCTCTAAGCAAGCAGGCATACTGTAAAATTTTTACCAAATACCATCTTATGTTTTTGGACTTTAAGACTCTAAGAAGGAAAATTAAGTATACCTTTCTCTTGTACTCGAATACTTTTTTTTTTTAGACAACCAGACAATTTCAGGTTAATGCTGGTTAATAGTATCAGCGAAGAAATAGCATCACCATGGTTCCTGTGAGAATTCTGGTGCTACACAGCTAAATGTATTTAAAGAAATACAAAAACCAGGAGTCCTGAAGCTGGTACTACCATTTATTTCGGTGGTGGTGTATCCTGGTCAGGATGAGTCAACAGTGAAAGCAGCATGCATGTCTAGCCTGAGTTACTGGTGTATGAAGTGGATTCTTTTTATAGAAATGTTTAATCATGCTTTTGTGACAGTGTTGCTCTTCATTAAGTACTTGAGGATTTTATATGTTTTATTTTAATATAATGTAATGTAAATTAGAAGCTGAGAGACTGTCCTATCTCCTAAACTTTTAGTAGACTTGTCCTTGAGCTTGAGCATAGTTGCTTCTAACTCTTAATATGCTGACCTTGGCTCTCCAGAGGATGGATTCACGGGATAATGTTAACAGTACTATGTTTTTCTTATTTAATCCGTAACCATGCTTTAAATTTTCAGTCTTTCCTGAAACATTACAAGAACTCTGTACGTTGTATTGGGTTAAATATATAGATCTCCTACTTTTCATTACAGAAGTAGCAAATATGTTTGGTTTATGTAAAATGTGTGTGATGTTTACAGTTTACTGTATTCTCATTTTCCTTTAGCACGAGACTTCATGATACAGCAGTTTATTCTTTCTCTCTGCGTCCTTTGGCTTCTTTCCTTTTATGCCTCCCTGTGTCTCTTAAACTGTTGTCTTTTCCCCCTCTGTCTTTTCTATCCATGTCATAATTTCTTGTATGTGTTACTTTGTTCTGCTTTTTTCAGTCTTTCCATCCCAAGGTGTGTAGGGATGTGGAGGGATTTCAGAAATCTGTCTGTCGTATGTTTCCTTCCATGAACTTCTGTTTGTCTCCTAGGTTTCTATCACTGCTTAACTTCTGGTGCATTTTTTGCCTCTAAGTGAGCAAGATTTCAACGCTTTTCTTTTTAGGTTCCTAAAGACAGGACGCATGTTCACTGGCATGTGTTTTCTTTGCAGTGAGACCAAACTTTGAGGAAGGTGGGACAGCAGCAACGGGGCGGAAGCATGAGTTTATACGCTCTGAGAGTGAGAACTGGCGCATCTTCAGGGAGGAGCAAAATGGGGAAGACGAGGATGGAGGCTGGCGACTGGCTGGGTCACGGAGGGATGGTGAGAGGTGGCGCCCGCACAGTCCAGGTGAGAGGAGATCTGGAGAAAAATGCAGCCATGGTTACAGGGAAAGGGCAGCGGGTGATTCGAGGCACAGGGAAAGCAGAGGAAAGGGAGGTGGCAGAGAGTTTGGGACCGAAAAAGGTAAGGTTCATGTGCTTTTAGTCATTAAATGCTCTTTTGGCATGCTTGGGGCTCTTGGTCACAAAATGACTGGCATAATATTATATGCCTTTTGTTTTCTTTTTAATGTCTTCAATACCCTACCATATTTAATGGAACAATATTTTTTCAGGTGTATCCTTGTCTGTGTTGTGCTTCAAGTGTGTATGTAAGTGCCTGGTAAAATCAGGGATCTTTAATAGTACTGTTTCTCTGTGGCTGAGATGCTGAGGGGAGGGAAGTTACCCACATTAGATACCGTATTGAAGGCTGCTGAGTGATGCTGACACTAAATCATTCAGGTTGCTGGCCTCTTTCTAATTTTCCAAATGTGTATGCAATGCCAAGAGGCATCCTTGGAAAACCTCAAAATATGTTGCTCTACTCATCTTGTAGTTAGTTATAGGATGTCTTGTCTCACTGAATTTCAGGGATCTGGTGTGACTCTCCCCTTCCCTGGTCTGAAAAAGTCAGTCTGATTCATTTGCTTTCCAGCATTGCATTGCAGGAGTTGCAGGAGAAACAAAAATCAGAGCTTGTTTTTGGGTAGTGTGGCTGAAGCTTTTTTGCCTTCTACTCGGAAAAGATCCTGCTAGCCAGTCATACGTGTTGTGGCATCTTGGCTTTGGGCATCTTTTGGCTGCAGAAGGCTGCTGGGGATCCAAGGAAGGACTGTGGCTCTTCTACTGTTACGTCTTTGTAGGGAAGCAAAGGAAGCACAGGACATGTCTGGGACTAAGGTGGACAAGTTATTTTCTTCAATTAAAAAAGTCACACTCGCTCTTACAATGGGTCTTTCACTCTTTTCAGCATCCCAAAGGACTTTCAGTACTCTAGTGGGGGTGAGCGGCCGTTACCTCTGTTCCTAACCCTCTCTGTATTAGTCTGCCCTCAAACAACTGATAGCTTGTACTAAAATTTAGAAGTGAGCCCAAGGCTAGATTTATTATCAGATGTTTTCTATTTTGAGCAGGGCTAAGGGGCAAATTTTGAAGAATGTAACTTTCTTTTCCCTAGTGTTTGGTCACGATTGTTCGTTAGACACTGCTGCTTTGTTAGGTAGTGCAGATGATGTCAAGCCAGCTATGATTGTACCTCATGATGATCAGCTGCAGCGTGATACTAAGGAGTGGAGTGTTTTGCAAGTACAAGCCTTGCATGCTTTAGCTTAAAAGGAAGCGTAGACCTCAAATTTCAGCAGTTCAGTCATGTCTTCAACTTTTTTGGAAGATGTTCTGAGGAAGGTTTTGAAAATTCATCTTGCTTGCATCATATGAAGTGTTACTATTTCAATATTTTTGCTGTAGTAGACAGTGAACTTCATGAACAAGTTCATTTTAGCAGGTATAATAAAATGCCTGTTCTGAGAAGTTGCTAATTTTGAGATGGACTGAGTTGACAGCTGTGATGTACGAATCTCACCTTTGGTCAGAGCTGTGTTTAAATTCTCCTCTTGGTAGTATCCATAGGACCATCAAAACAGTTTTAATCACATTCTTGCTTGAAACAATGAGCTTAACTCACAATGGCATGGCTTAAACTGCTTTTTTGTACTTACCCTGTTAGGTAATAGTACTTATCCTGTGTCCTGCTAAAAATAGAGAAATGTCTTCAGACTACAGTCATCACTTGTTTAGCTAGACCTTCCTTTGCCTTGGCTCTGCATACTCCCTACTAGATTGTATGCTGCTTGGTTTTTTTCTTCTTTTGGGTGAGAATGGTTTAGAAGAACGTAGCAGTTCTCAGGCTTGAGCTTATCTTCTTCTGTTAAGAAAAGAATACTTTGATTCCCACAGACCTTTGTTTTTCCAGCTTTTGAATTCCTCTTGCTCCTTCAGCTGTGTTTACTGCAGAATGGCTGACCTAGATCTGCTCATTTTCTGCTTTTTTAATAAGCACGAAAGATCAAGAGGTTGGACTGCTTCTGCTGAAGCAGTCTTGTCTCCCTAAGTGTAGCTTCCCAGATTGTGTGGTCTGTTTTACTGTAGCTGAAGTTAACTCCCTGGACATAGTTAAAGGGATCTGTCATGTGTCCATGCTGTGTTTAAACTGTTCTCTCACATGACTGTGCATCTTGGGAAGTGAGGGATCTTCTGACTATTGGTAGTAAAGTGAAACAGCAAATCGGTCAGGCTTATGCTTAAAATAGACAAGCCTAGTGCCATTTTTCTTTTACTGTTTAATTCAGGACATAAACTTGTCTGGTTTTGCAGTGTGAAAACTGTCTGGATTGCATCACCAGGCTGTTCCAGTCAGAGTTAATGGGGTTTTCTACTTCTTCTACTACTGTCTGTGCACTAGGACTGGAAGTCTGATGAGAAGGCATCTTTCCTTGGCTTATGCAATGGAAAAGTTGTTTTGCTAGGTGTTCTGGGTAAAAGTGGTACTACTGCTATTGTAGGTGTGAAACAGGAACTTTAGACTGGGTTAACGATATAAAAGAAGAATGTGACCATAGGTTTAAATTCACTGACTGCTTCAAAACTATTTTGATTTTATTGTTTTTAAACATTTTTTGCTATCTTTTTAAAAATATCCTAATGGCAGCTTACCTAAAAAGCCCTTTCCTTCTGTGGTTCCAGTTCTTGCATTCATACAATGATTGCCCTTTAAGACTGCAGAGCAAGTCCATTTTATCAAGTACATCTACAAAGCTTTTTTGGTCTCAAAACTAGCAAATGATGTATAGAGGTTTTTGGTTTTGTGTTTTTTGTTGTCAAGTCATCCTTAAGGAATATGAAGATTTTTTTGGTTGCTGCTTTTTTGAAAGGCTTTTCGAATTCATCTTGGTTCACTCCATTTTCAGGATCAATTGCTGTGAATCAGGTAGACTTTTTGGGGGGCATTGTGCTTTGTGCTGTTTGAATATCTTAAAGCAGCTAAAGTACATTCAAGAATCTTGCTCTGAATTTGAGCAAAGTAATCGGCTTCATATACAATATGTGCTGAAAAAGTAATATGTGTACTATTACTTTGTCTTTAGTATTTAGTATTGTTTAGTATAGGTTTAGTATACAGTGGAAATTTCTGAATTAGAGAATATAACTTTTAAGAGATAAATAGCTATTAATAATTGACAATAAAGTATACTTGGATTTCCTGAAGCAGCCAGCAGTCTCTTTCACCTATAACGTCACAATAAATTGCAAGGAGTAAATTTAGGTTAAAATTAATTTTCTTTAGCTTGGAATCTTGATCGTATAACTGGTGCCTAATGAGACTACAGGACTGAATTTTTAAAGCTATGTTTGTGTCGTAAACGTTGGTTAAAAAAAAATTAGGTAACAATTTAAGATTTGTCTTTACTTTTTGCTAGCTTTAAAGATTGGCAGTCCTGTACTTCACACCTGAGTTGCTCACTACATTCTAACTAGGCTTTTATAAAGTTTTGTTGTTGTTAAAAAACAAGGGCATGTGTCTGCTCTGCTTATCTCTTCTTTTTGCCTGTCCAGCTAGCTCTGAAAATGTGTGCGACTAAATCTTTGCAAGCAGACTGTATGGTAAACAAAAATCTCTTCAAGTTCTTGATTTGAACTTTGAAAATATCTGGAACTAACAAAGCGCTTAGAATTCACCTTCTAAAACCATGTGTTTGGTTCCCATTATGAAGAGCCTCTGCTCCTGGTGTAGGGATGTGAACCGTGTAAAAATAATCCAGGCTTTTCTCAGTGCATAGTCTTAAGATGGCCCATTTGCAGCTGTATAGAAAGTTTTTAATTTCAAATTTCCCTCTTCTATATAGAAGAGAGCTGAAGAAGAGATGCTCAGCTATTTGTGATCCCCAGAATAGCGAACAAGGAGAGGTATTTATCTGTTTGTACAGTATGGCATTGCCAGGTTGATGCCATAGCTCTGTTTTTCCACATACTGGGAAACCTGATGTGGACATTGCTGGCTGTACTGAGGAGATGTCGGCCTGTGTTTTTAATCAGCAATGCAGTCTGGTTGTCAGCAACCTCTCACACTTAAATGTCGGGAAAAGCTCTCTGATTTCGGAGGAAGCCCTGGTTTTAACATGTTGATATTTCTGATGAGGAGGGGGGAAGTGAACTTAACACTGCTTCTGATGCAGTGTGAGTGGAATTTCAGTGTCAGGTCTTTTATTTCAGGTAAACTGTGTTGTCCTGCTTACTTGCTGGTTCCTCCCAGAGAAGGTTTTGTTCTTTTAAAATTGAGCAACATTTTAATGAGATGTTCATAAGTATGACTTGCTTGAAGAGAAGGCCCTTAGAAACCTGCATCTCCTGAGATTGCACAGCTGGAGGCCAGGGCGGTGTGGGCAGAGGTGCACAGGGCATGATACAGGCATCCTCTTCTGAAGAGGACGCATTAAATGGTTATGACTTCATAGAATCATAAAATACCAGGTTGGAAGGGACCTCAAGGATCATCTGGTCCAACCTGTCCTGACGAAAGCACTTCCTAGACAAGATGGCCAAACACCCTGTCCAGCTGGATCTTGAAAGGGACCAAAAATGTGCTTGAGTTCTCTGGAGCACTTACTCCATTAGTGCATCTTCAGTGAGCCCTTGTTTTTGCTTACCTATTTTTTGAGAAGTTACTGATGAACAAGAGGTTGACATAACAGGCCCAAGATGTTAAGAACTACTTTAAAGGAGGCAGAAAAGGAGGGAGAAGTGCAAGCTTACTGTGCCTTATGTCTTTCCTTAATGACATTAAAAAGGTTACCTTGGAACATTGGTTTGACAGTTTTGCATACCAAAAATGTTATTTGTTTCTTTCCGAGGCAAGTCTGGAAGCATAGGTTAAGTTATGTGCTTATTTGCAAACAATTCCACTGTATATGGTGTAGTTAAAGTCTAACTTTTTGTGTTTCCTTGATAAAATATAATCTTAAAGTTCATACTGTTTCTAGGAGGAGTTTGTTTTGCATTTCCTGTCTTTGTGAGACAAAGGTGGGTTTTTGCATGGTTAGTGTTAATGCTTAGGGTATTAGGGTTGGTGTGGAACATTCCTAATTCGTATGAAGCACATGGAACAGAGGACAGCATTGCTCCTTGTCACTGATTTTTTTTTTTTTGGTAGCCATTCGATAAACAGTGAGACTGCACTGATTGCACAATTTCTGAGACCAAAAAAAGACTATTTTTTTCTCCAGAGAAGAACACAGCTACCACTAAAAACTAAGGTGCTTTCATTTTTGCTTTACAGCTTTCTGATAAAGATAGCTGCTGTTGGATGGAAAGCTGTTTACTTTCACTCCCAATTTGTTTTCCTTAGCAGCATGTTCTTTATGCTTTACATAGTATTGTTGCAGGCAGAGGATTTTAAGCTTGGCTGAACGAAGATGTTTTATTTCACTTTTCTTTCTAATCTATTCAGAAAATTTATACTTGAATTTGGAAGGTTTTCCTTATTTTCTAACTATCATTCCAAGTTGCGGTATTCTATGGCTAAAAATTAGCATTCAAGAGACTTAATAGTCCTTTCCGAGATATTTGAACGGTAGTCAGTCCATTTTTCATGTATATGCACAGAAGTGTCTCTGAGGGAAAGAGGAAAAAAGCGTGGGTGGTTTGTTCAGGATGTGACTTTTGCAGATTGCCTACAAGTATGTGTAATATTTTATACATATAAAGATGCCAAAAAAGATTTAAGTCAATGATGGCTGGTAAATTCAGTCAGCATCTAATGTCACTTGTCTGATTTTGGCATTCCAACATGTTTTAGATTATGTAGCCCAGCTTTCTTAGCCTTAGGTGTTTTTTTTAATGCTCATAATACAATTCATAATGTGAGGAAGTACAGCGGACAATATTTGAAAGTCTCCCGCTTCATGGTAAGATACTCCTTTCCCCTGTCGTTTAAAATGCCTATTTATAGGTGCATTATACCCTGTAGGGCTTTCTGGATTTCTGTCACTGTTTGTTATCTCTTTACCTACACTTTCACCCTCTGGAGTAAGCTACTGCCCCCGGGACTGTCTTGTAAAGTTACTTTCCCCCCACCTTATAGACGGCCCTCGTTCTGCAGGCTGGCGAGAACACATGGAGCGACGGCGGAGGTTTGAATTCGATTTCCGGGAGCGAGACGATGAACGGGGTTATCGACGAGTACGGTGTGGGAGCGGCAGCATGGATGACGACAGGGACAGTCTCCCTGAGTGGTGCTTAGAAGATGCAGAAGAAGAAATGGGAACATTTGACTCCTCTGGAGCGTTTCTCTCTTTAAAGGTGAAAAGCTGTCCTGGGCCCTTTGTTCACTTTGAGCAAATGTCCTGTTATGTCAGGTGGTTTATGGGTGATTATGTTGACTTTGTAGAAGGTGCAGAAAGAGCCAATCCCTGAGGAACAGGAGATGGACTTCAGACCTGTGGAGGAGGGGGAAGAAAGATCAGACTCTGAAGGGAGCCACAATGAAGAATCCAAAGATCATGAAAAGACCACCAAGAAAGAGGGGGAGAAAACAGATAGAGTAGTGGCAGGTAAGGGGGACTTCTCATGCATCTGGTCTGTGCTGCTGTGTGGAAGTTCCATAACTCAGTTACCTAGAACCATGCAATGTTACAGAAGCAGTGGAAGAAGCAGTCCAAACTTCTTCACCAGCTGCCAGGTCAGATACCCCACCGAAATCCCAGCCTCCAGACCCACTGCAGACAAGCCTTTTTGAAAGGAAGGAAGAGTCTGTGCCAGAAAGAACAGAAAAAACAGAAGATAAGGAGAATCGAACAGAGAATACACCGCCAGCCAAAATGCCCAACAGAGGGGAAGGTAATAAACTCAACAGATAAATTCAGTCATTACTTGCTGTGATTAGTCTTGGTCTCTTAAGAGGCAAGGATCAGATTATGATGATGAAAAGCCAGAATTTACCAGCTGGTCTATAAATACAGGATTTGTTGGATATGCCACTTCAAGTGCTTGCAGTGCACTGGTACCTCACATTGCAATGCAGTCTAGAGGAGCACGAGCTGGTTGTGGATGTGCCTTATTGTGGTAGAGCACATCAGTGTGGACAAATGTATGTGGCCAAGGAATGGGACATGCTGAAATATGCTGAGTTCTGATAGAACTAAACTGTTTGTTCCTCAGAGTTAGGTTGGGTGTCTGTGTTGTAAACAGTGGCAATGTGCAGTCATACATGCAGGAAGATCTGAAAATACTTTTGCTTTGGTGCTAATTTTGAGCTGTTGAATGTTTTCTACAGTAAGTTCTTAAGTAATTTTCATTTATGTTGAAAATAGTGAACTAATTTTAATGTTTTTCTTTAGATTTGGCTTCTGTTGCTCAACCTTTGCCACAGATTTCTGCAGACACAGCTTCTCCTGCTCATCTTTCTCCTCCTGTCTCCAATTCAAATCCTGCTCTGCGGCCAGGTCAGACACCTGTCACAGCTGCTCCAGGCATGGGGAACATTCCCACTGACCCAGATGATGAAGAGGGCCTCAAACACCTAGAGCAGGTAAAATTTCTCAAATTCCTTTGTTGTTGACAATCGTGAGACTGGAGGAACGTGGAATGCAGAAAATATTTGAAGCCGATAAAAACAGAAATGCAGCTGAAACTTTGCACTCCACAGTATATACTGAAAGCTGCTTTTTTCCCCTCCATTACATTTTTGGAGAATAATTCAAGCCTATGTAGTATTTTTCTGAATAAGGGTACTATACCAGTGTTAGAGGTGGAGGTCCTAGTGCATATGACCACTGTCAAGTAGCTTTTACCATTTGCCTTGAGAAACCATAAAACAGTATGCCACATATGTTTTAAAAAAATTAAAAAATACATAACTGAAGCACAGACTGTGTTCCTGAACGTTTAATGACTGCTGGGTTGTAGAGAATTTTTAATGCTAGGGCTCCCATACCAGTTTTATTTTTCATCATGATGCTGTGTGGGACCGTCTTGGCAAGTTGTTCTACAGCTTTACGTAAGCAGGTGAATCGTGCTTATTCAGGATTCTGATAAGGTGATAGACTGAGCTTAGGGTTTGTGGTGCAATTACACCAGTCCTTGAGTTGCCTGTAATTCCTGGTACACTCTTGAGCACTGGGTAGAATCATAGAATGGTTTGGGTTGGAAGGGACCTTACAGATCACCTTGTTCAAACCCCCCTGACGTGGGCAGGGACATCTTCCACTAGATCAGGGTGCTCAGAGCTCCATCCAACCTGGCCTTGAACACTGCCAGGGAGGGGGCAGCCACAGCATCTCTGGGCAAGCTGCGCCAGGGCCTCACCACCCTTACAGTAAAGAATTTCTTCCTAATACCTAATCTAAATCTCCCCTCTTTCAGTTTAAAGCCATTTCCCTTTGTCCTGTCACTCTGTGCCCTTGTAAAAAGTCCCTCTGTGGCTTTTTTGTAGGCCCCTTCAGGTACTGGCAGGCTGCAGTAAGGTCTCCCTGCAGCCTTCTCTTCCCCAGGCTGAACAGCCCCAGCTCTCGCAGCCTTTCCTCCCAGCAGAGGGGTTCCAGCCCTCGGACCATTGCTGGGGCCTCCTCTGGCCCCACTCCCACAGCTCCAGGTCTGTCCTGTGCTGAGGGCTCCAGAGCTGGACGCAGGACTCCCAGGGGGGTCTCAGCAGAGCGGGACAGAGGGGCAGAATCCCCTCCCTTGCCCTGTGCCCACGCTGCTGGGGATGCAGCCACGGTTGGCCTTCTGGGCTGTGAGTGCACACTGCTGGGTCATGCTGAGCTTCTCATCAGCCAGCACCCCCATGTCCTTCTCCTGAGGGCTGCTCTCAGTCCATTCTCCACCCAGACTCTTTTTGTGCTGGTGTGGTACAAGGTGGTTGTATTTGGCTCGCCCGCTTTCAAATTTGTAAGCACACACCTAACTCTTGTATTCCTTGCTGGTTTTGATGTCTCCTGCAGCAAGCAGAGAAAATGGTGGCATACCTGCAGGACAGTGCCCTTGATGATGAAAGACTAGCAGCAAAAATTCAAGAGCACAGAGCAAAGGGCTCCTCTATGCCGTTGTTCCATGAAGCCATGCAGAAGTGGTACTACAAAGATCCACAAGGAGAAATTCAGGGTAGGTCTGTGCCCTTTACGCTTCCTTTTTTATTTCACAGAACTGTTAAAGAGTTCATCACAAAATTGCCACCAAGAGATGCTGATGCTTGTTTTTACAGAAGCAGCACTGGGAATTTACCACTCTAGAATTAGGTTTTGAAAATGGATCCTTCTACCCATCACTGCCCCCATCAGCTCAGCATGCCTAATGTCCAGAATTGTACTTTATCATGGCTAAGGTTTGCCATCATTTCATGTTTCTGTAAATTGACTCAGACTAAAAACTGTAAATTGTCAGACTAAAACCTGTTTTTCAGACCAGTAGTTATTCAGATTTCCAGACAATAGTGGAACAAAACAGGAATGTGACCATTCAGTAGCTTGTTGAAGAGTCAGTGAGAAACATTGAAATCAGTTTTCTAGTCTCAGCCTGAAGACATTGAGTATTCAGGGAAGGGTAATCTGTGTAGTATCTAGAGCAAAGAGACAAGACGTTTTCCCAAGCCAGTGCTCACACATAAACTCAGTTTAAATTGTACTTGCAGCCAGTGCATTATTAGTTCATGTAATAAAAACTGGTTTGTGCTTGCGGTTTTTGCTTAAGAGAAACCTCAATTTTTTGCGATGAAAGTAGGAACAGGCCTTTCATTTAGATACTTGCATCTTTGCTTTCAGAAGGTACTTTTCTTTTTGGAGGTCTCAGGCCTCTGTTTTAGCAGCCGCTTAGCTGCATCACAAAAATACAACTGAGCAGTGAGTTCCTTACTTGCTGTACTTCACTAAGTAGTAGTTGCTAATGCTGTTTAACGGGAATGACTTCCTCAGCTATGAGCTGCAGGTAGGATTTGTGGAGGTGTGATCTGTGGGATGTGTGCCAGTCTCTTGTCTGCGTGTGTTACACAGCTTTAGGGTTTTCTTCTTACCCCTTTTAAGTTTAAAGGATGTTAACCATAAAGCGTTTTTATTTGCTCAGTCTGCTTCAAACTGTATGTTAGTTGCTGCTGGGTGTTCATTGCTCAGTGATGGTCTAACAGTTTTTCATTGGAGTAAGCACTTCCTTGAGTGTGACTTCCAGAAGTAAAAACTCCCACATAAACTTTTATTGGGATACCTCTTGTGGTCTCATATTTTCTCTGGGAGGAATTACCTGCTAAAGATACTTTTACAGAGAAGGCAAGAATGACTGAACATTCTTGCTTTTCAGAAGATATTTTTGCAAAAATTGTATTAACGTGGTTCTTACTCTGTTAAATAATTTTTTTTAATACTAGCTTTGTGGTCCAAATGGTTGGATATGTAATGCTGATGTAGGAGTCCTCCTTTGAAGGGAGTGACTGAAATCTTTCTCAGGAAAAAGAGGAAGAGAAGTGGTGTAGCTTTTTGAGAAAGGAAAAGTGGTTTCCTCATTATCTTGATATAATCTTGCATTCAGAGTTGGATCTGCTCATCTGCTAAGTGTCAGAAGCAAAACTTCTATAAAACATACGAATTCCTCTGATTTGAAGGCAAGAGTTGAAACAGGTTATGATGGTTTGATTGTCTATGCAGTGTATGTGGGGAAAGTAGTGCTTGTGCTTTTAGCACTGTCAGCTAGTGGATGCTGTTGAGGTCCAAACTGGAAACTGCAACTGTTGTCAGCCTGTTGCTGAGCCTGGAGCAGTGAGCTTTGCTGGAGGGCAGGATGTGTGTTGGCTGGACCCAAGCTCCACACCACCGTGGCTGCTTGGCTTTTGTCTCGGAGCTGTCGTTTCCCTCCAATGCATGGTAAAAGCAGTCATGCACTTTTCAGTAAAGACTGTCTGGGGGAATGCTGTGGCCACCGCAGAGATCTAGATATGTGCGTTGACAGTCCAGCTTTGAATGTACTGTCTGTCCAGACAAGTGGATGAGACAGACAGGAGCGCCTGAGCCTAGGTACTGTGTTACTTTAACAAGCACCATGCTCTTTGTTTCCAGTATGTTCAACTTGGCCTGACTTGCTCTTCCCCCCCATCTGTATTGGTTGGTGTTATTTCAGGTCCTTTCAGTAATCAGGAGATGGCGGAGTGGTTCCAGGCTGGATACTTCACTATGTCGCTGTTGGTCAAGAGAGCCTGTGACGAGACTTTCCAGCCGCTGGGAGACATCATGAAAATGTGGGGCAGGGTTCCCTTCACTCCAGGTCCAGCACCGCTTCCACATCTGGTAATTATGTGACAGTTACAGTATTCACATAGTCCTGTAAGAAATGGAAAATTAAATATTTATGTGTCAACTGCTCTGTCATGGAATTGCAGGTGTTCCAAGCATGAAAGTTGAACCCTGTGTTAAATTACCTTTTTAAGAGGAGAAAAGACACTTTAAAAGCTGCATTCTGAAGAAACGTTTTTATATTGCTTGCCTTTGCAATATACTGCTACTGTTACTCTGTTATTAAAATAGAATGTTTTATTCCTAAACATAGGGTGAGCTGGACCAAGAGCGGCTGACAAGACAACAAGAGTTGGCTCTGATCCAAATGCAGCACCTCCAGTATCAGCATCTTTTAATACAGTAAGGCTGCCAGTCCCAGAGGTCTTCCAGTGGCTGTGTTCTGCTCTTCCTTTTTACTCATCTGGGTTCAGCTTCTTGTCATTGTTTCCTTGGGCGGTGGGGCTGGGAGTGCCTCACCTCCGACAGCAAAGCCAGCTTCCACAAGCACCAGAGGCTCTGTAGTCTACAGGATTAGGACAGAGTGTGGCTACCTCAGGCACACTTTTCAGTGTCTTTCAGTGTCGTGCATAGCTTTTTTGATGAGACCTGCTATATAGGTAGCCGTTAAAACAGAGTCCCAGCTGTCCTTGTAGTGCAGTTCAGATGTTTTGGAGTCAGGGGAAGGCTACACATTTTTTGAACTGGAGGTTGAGAAAGCAGAACTTGTCTTTGGTCTGCTTGCTCAGCTTTTCGAAGATCAGTGGAAGATAACTGCTGGAGAAAGCAGTTTGTCATCCATTTATGACAAAGCTGTCAGTTGTTCAGTTCTGGCCAGTTCCTAACAACTTGTTTTGTAGGAGCTTGGAGAAAAGAAAAGCAATCAGATAAGACTACTTGTTACAGGAGTCCTGAAAGCACGGGCCATGATTATGATTACTGACTGTCAGCTGATGATCTGAAAAGGCAAGAGCCTGCCCCTGTACTAGGGGATGCCTTGGCGTACTTGGGAAGAGATTGATTTGTTTAGGTGGGAAGTCATCAAAGCCAGATTAATTTTAGCAATCTCTGTGTAATTTATAGAAAAAGGGAAGTAGTACTGCACAGGTTAAAAGAGAAACATTGGATAGCAATAACCAGTTGACGTAGTTGAAAGTGAAGAGAAATTTGGTTCTGCTCGTAAGGGCCAGTTTGTTGTATTCTTGTATTTTGATTCTTTCCAAGGCCCCATTCTGTGGTTTCCTTTAGTGTTTAGCATGTACATTATGTAGGTCAGTGGCCATTAGTCCCGGAGGATGAATCTGTGCGCAACTTCTGCAACTTGGGCAGCATATAAATAAGCAAGTGACCAAATACCAGTGATTCTCTGCTTCTCTTTTTAAGACAACAGTATGCACAAGTGCTGGCTCAGCAGCAAAAGGCAGCCCTCTCTTCCCAGCAGCAGCAGCAGCTCGCTATTCTCTTGCAACAGTTCCAGGCCCTGAAGATGAGGTGAGTTAGCCCAGACTTGAACTGAATACCATTTTTCCTATGCTCTAATTTGTCTGTAATGATAATCTTGTCAGTGGTCCATCCCTATCCAAGTTCACACATGTTTGAGCATTATGTATTTTAAAGATCATGTGAATATGAAACAGTTGCAGGGTGTCAAATACTTCATGTGTGTAGCCTTTACATCAGAGAATACTTAGGAAAACGAGGAGGGAAATGTAGTTGAAGTCATACCTTTTTGACAGATCTGTTGTGCTGGTGTCGGAATGGCTTTGCCAGTTGAGTTTTGCGATACTAGATGCTTGTTCCTCAATCTAGCCTATGAGCAGCAAGTGCTAAACTGTAGCGGTAGCTGACTTAGCCCTTGACTTGGCAGCAGGGATGAGGTGAGCAAGAACTCTGCAAGCAAGTAGTATTGTCCACATCATATTTTTGTTTTAAATAGAGGTGTGGAAGGAAAGGAGTATGTTACAAGTTACTGAATCTCAGGCGTGTTCAGAGCACTCTTCTCCCTGGAAGTGGCATGTTGACTCTTCCTGTTGGTATTGCAGAATATCTGAACAGAACATGATGCCACCTGTTACAAGGTCTGTGTCAGTGCCGGACACTGGCTCAATATGGGAACTTCAGTCAGCCTCACAACCTACAGGTAAGATGCTTAACGTGTCAGATATCTTGAGAAAAGTTATGGGATTAAAAGCCAGCACCTTTGAGATGGACAAATTATTTCTGCATTGGTATTTTTTTAACTGGTCCAGGCTACTTTGCCTTGTAGCTTAAATTCCATTTGAGAGCTAAGATTTGGTAAGATTTCCTATGGTTATAGGACAATCCAAAGAGATTGAGTGTTGTAATATAAAGGTGTTCTGCTCTGATGGGAGGAGTTTGAATAGCTGGTTCTTGTGTAGAATTTTGTAGGAAACCCAGCCTTGCTTTGGTAATGGACAAGCCTTGTTCTACAGGAAGATAAGGTGGCCCTCTGCGGACTAAGGCTAATGCATTATTTTAGTTCATAAACCACAGTAACAGCATACACAAGATTTTCCCCTTTCAATTGTTTTTTGTTGATGTGCTTATTTTTGCTTGTCAATGTTTTGTTTTCTTCACTATCTAGTCTGGGAAGGAAGCAGTGTCTGGGATCTCCCCATTGATACTGCAGCTCAGGGACCAGCTCTAGAACAACTTCAGCAGCTCGAGAAGGCCAAAGCTGCAAAGGTCAGAAACTGTTTTGTACTGTAAGAAGTTGGGATTGCTGTTCTGCAATGTAACTGTGTTTCGTGAGCCAATGGAAGACGATTAGCTCTTCAATCTTCAGGCCGCTCTGTACAGTTTTGATTAGATTTTCATGGAAAACACCATAAAGAGGATATGGGTTGTAGAAACCAGTTACGAAATCCTCGTGGACTGCTGTTTGGAAACCATTGCTGTGGAGGTACTACTGACCTCTAAAGTAGCGGTTATGTTTTTTACACTTCTGATTAAAAACTGTTCACTAGCCACCTCTGTTTTAAAATGGAATCGTCATGAGCTGCTGTGCCAAACCCTGAGTAGGAGCCAGGGGGTTGTTCTCTTAATCCTTGCATCTTTTCACGAGAATTGGTTTGGGGAATCTCAGGAGTCCTGTTTGTTGGGGTTGTTTCACACTCTAAATTATCTTTGTAAGTTTGAACCTGTATGATTCTGTACATTTCCTAAAACTGATTGCTTTATGATGACTGCAAAGCAACTTGCTACTACCTTCTGAAGTCAGGCTATTTTAAGGAGCTGATGTAGAAAGACTGACTAGAGAAGTGGTATTCGTTACAGAACAGAAATTGTCAGAAATTGCTCTAGACTATTTTGGGAATCTGACCCCAGTAGACAGCCAGCTGATAGGTAAAATTACAATTAAGGGAGAGCATCTGTCAGAGGCTTCCATCTATTATGTTGTTACTGTAATCTCAGCAGAGTCGCCCTAAGAAATGGTGTAGGAATACGTTACCTGCATCTGAGTTTAGTTTTGTGTGAATTGTAGCTAGAGCAAGAGAGGAGAGAAGTGGAAATGAGGGCCAAACGAGAGGAAGAGGAGAGGAAAAGGCAGGAGGAGCTTCGGAGGCAACAAGAAGAGCTACTTAGGAGGCAGCAGGAAGATGAGAGGAAACGACGGGAAGAAGAAGAACTGGCCCGCAGGAAGCAAGTGAGTTTCCTCAATGTAGTTCATCTCTAATTCTAATATTTTATAAAACTCACTTTAAGAATCCTGTGAGGTCTAATTAATCTTTGGTAGGTGTGTATGAAGACAGTTCTAATATTTTTTCATGTGAGTATATGAAATGATTCTTCTTCTGTTCCTAATTTTGAGCCCAAATAGCAATCTGAGAAATGGGCTTTAATTGTTCACTTCAAGATAGGTTCCTGTTTGTGAGCTGAGAGGTTTTATTCAGTGTGGAATATTCCCTCCCGACTTCTTAGTGTCAATATTAGACTTTAGTTAGTTGCCCAGTTATTGTATGTTTAATCTTTATTCACCATTTGTGCAGTCTAGTGTTTTGATAAGGGTATGTTCTGGAGCAGACTGGAGCTTGAGCAGCTGTTTCAAATGAGTAAAATGTAGGGGGCTGTAGTGGAGAAGTGGTGATGTAACATTGACCTTATTTTTTTCCCTGTTTTTTTTTTTTTAACTTAATAATTTTTTTGAATAAGTGATTAACTGGGTTATGTCAGAGTCTGTCAGCTTTATTTGCTTGAATTGATATTTGGGAAAGGAAGAGATGTAGCTTGGACGAGCAGATTTGTTAAAATGAATGACGTGATCTGTGTTGCAGTAGGGGAATGAATGCAGGAGTTGTAGTATGTTCTTAATCTTACAAGAACACAAAAGTGAGACCGTTATTAGCTTGACGTTTTTGGTATTTCTGAATTTTGTATGGAAGAGAGATTAATTTGTTCCGTAAGTGTCGTAGGAGGGAAAGACAGTGAAAGTTAAAGTTTTCACTCTGCACGTGGAGGATGAGGGCAAGCATGTTGTTGAGCTTATTCACTAGGGAGTTAGTCAGTAAATGCCCTGTAAAGTAGCATGTGAAAAACAGGCGAAAGTAATCACTAGTTTTGCCCTGTATAATATTTTCTATGTGCTTAGGTAGGCAGTTGTAAAGTGCATTTCCTGGTTTAAGGATCAGACACTTCTGAGGAAGCCTCTAGAATCTTTAGTTTTACTTCTGAGTTCGTCATATACCTCTGTTCATTCCATGTTTGGGTTTTGTTACTGAAGATCTATTTGGATAGACTGCAGTGTGATACGTGGTTCGCTTTCATGGTATCTTAAAGAATCAAGTCTATAAATAAATGGCTCCTTGCTTTAATGTATCTACTTTGTGTACAGCAAGTCACTGTGGTGTACAGTGGAAAAGCATCCTTTGATGCTCAAGTTCAAGCTTTACTGTGGCACTAAAGCAATAATATACTCCAAAGTTTAACTTTTGAGTTAAGTTGCTTTAGATCTGTCTTAATAATAACTCATTTTTCAGCTGATCACCTGGTAACTCAATGTGTGTCATCCATGGTGGCTTCAGACAAATAGACTTGGGTTGTTTCTTTTGTTTCTTTTCAGACTGAACAGTTTTGCTACTGTGTATAACTTCTTAGAAATGTGTCCACTTTGGATTTGTACAGTAAACAATCTGACTCTCCCTTTGTGAGATGTCATGGGAAATAATTATTTACAAGGAGGAAGCGGAATGGGGGTTGGAAAGCAGTAACAGCAAGTGTCTTGAGTTCATTACCAATGGAATAATTGCTACAATGCTTAATTCTGAGCGGTAATGTCTTGAAAAGGTAACAAAGAGTTTTAAGCACTTCTCTGGAAAGAGAAAATAATATTGTATTCTGTATTTAAAAAAAACAAACTGGTCTAATATTTGAATCTGACTTCTGTACTGGAAGGCATTGTAGAATCAGGGATGAACTGATTTATTAGCATGGATTTATACAGAGGAGATGATGCTTAACAAATTTGATTAACTTCTTTTGAGGAGATGACAGTGAGAGCTGAGAGGGGTGAAGCAGTAGACTTAATCTGCCTGGACTTCAGGAAGGCTTTTGATGTAATACTGCATAAAAGACTAGTATATAAGGTTAGTAAATACGCTGTTGATGGTGAATTCTAAATAAAAAAAAAATAACTAATAGAAATTCAATTCTGTAGGATGAAATGTCATACCAAATGTTGAATCTGGTTCTGTTCATAGTTTTTCATCGATTACTTGCACTGCAGAATTGCAAACAGTAATGCCCAGCTTGTGTAGCTCCTGCATTTCTTTTTTGTTTCTGGTCTGATACCTTCTATTTTGTAATGATTGATTGCTTTCAGGAACAAAATTTGAGGTTTAATAATGAGCTAATAATTGTTTTGACCGAATTATATCTTTAATTATGCTCCCCTTAAAGTACCTGGTTCAAAGATGAGATCACAAAGCTAAAAGATTTGTAAGCCCTGGTAACATAAACAAGCAGAATTGCAGGTGTTACTAACTGCAAAAAATTCTATAATATTTTATTTAAGAATCCGGAGTCTACTGAAATGAGGCTTGCTACTTAAGGATTTTCTGCAATATTACAGATATTTTTAAAGATCTGAAACAAGTTATCTATACAGCAAGATAAGTGTGCTTGAAAATAACTATTAGAAAAGATGCTGAAGAGTATTGGGATTCTCTTGGAGCAGGAAGCCGAGAATATGGGAGCAGTGAGAGCCAAAGGAATGAATCTGTTTCCCATACAAGTCAGTGGCAGAAAGCTGGAGAGCTTTAAATGTTTTTGGTCACATGCTCAAATAAACCTTGAATAATGAGGAGATACAGAAGTAAATATTCAGACAACCTTTTCTGGAGCTGTGAAGAATAGGAAAAAAGAATTACATCTGCCACGTGGTTCCCAGCTTTGCACAATCTTGCAGATTTTTCTTCATATTTAGTTGGTACAGAACAGGCTGTTGGTACCACACGATTCATCTTTAGTTCTCTAGGGGAGAGAAGTCTTTTTTAAAATTGCAGTCATTCAATAGTGTCCTTCCTGGCATGCCCGAGAAAGATTCCAACAGTTTTATTAATGACAATTCCAGCCTCATTTCCCAAAGGGAAAGTAGGGCAGAGATGTTAATGAACTGCTGCCATACAGGAGGAATTGGTGACTTTGTTCCTCTCTCTCAGGTACTACATGTGATGTCAATGACTAGTGCCGAACATCCCCGCAGCCTGGCTGGTGGCTCGTCATCCTGAGCCGAGATCCTGGTGTGTGGTCTCTGGTCACACAAACCAGACTGGCATACCTCCAGCCTCCTCAGTAGACTTTTCAGCAAAAGAAACAAGCAGAAATTTTTGAGCACTTGTATTGGGGACACTTGATCATTGTGACTTGACTGCAGGTGTCCAAGTAATTTGGTTACAGGCCCAAGTTACAAAAATGGTCTAGGTGTTGTGTGTTGTGCTTGAAGCTTTCGTGAATATGACAAATCAAGGACTTGATTAATGAGAACACGATTCACAGGCTACTGTTTTATGTCCAGCTAGTGGAAGAAAAACTTACAGCACTTACATTCAGCACTACACCACTTAAGTGATATACAGGAATATAAGTTATGCCTTGGCTTGCAGCCAGCAGCTCTTCAGTGCCAGAGGATTGCTTATAAAAGATGTTCTGTCTGCTGGGCAGCTATAGTGAAGTTAGCCGCTGTCACAGAGAAACCTGGTCCAGTTGTTCAGTGAACTGTATTGCAGTTTACCTATGCTGGGTGTATATGAAGGTCTGGTATCAGATTTACTAAAAGGGTCTTAGATTTCAGAATTAACTTCCCTGATTTACCAGATTTCAAAATTGATACCCACGCTGCACAATTAGTCTCCCTTCATCCTGTGAATAATGTATTGCTTATAAAAAAAAGTAAGAGTATGATTGCACAGTACTGATCATTCAAAAGGAAAATGTATTTATGAAAGCTTAAAAAAGTTCATGTCCAAAAAGTAGGATTTTTAGGTTGAGCTGGTTAGGGTAAGTCAGAAAGTGGAGAGAAGAATAGAAGGGGTGAAAAGCAGGGTGGCCTTAACACAGTTGCTGGGCTTCAGAGATCAGAAAAGGCAGCAAAACCCTAGGCTGCCTTATGCGAAGGAAAGTCAGAACTGGGGGGAAAAGGTGCACAGTTGCGCTCCCATTTAACAATCTACAGGAAGCCAGCCGGAGGCTGGTTGTGCCCTCGTCCTCCAAAAACCAAGTAGCATTATGGAACAATTTCTGTTTATGTTGATCTTCAGAGCAGTAGGAAAGGGTGCTGATGTTTTATTTTTGAGTTAAGTAAATAATCTTGCTACTCGGAAAGCAAAACATTATTTATTGGAAGCTATTTAAATAATGCAGGGATTGCCCAAAATCAAAGCCCTCGAGAGACCTTTCGTTGCCCATAATATTTAAATAGGATAGGAATAGCCCAGTGAACGCTCTTGCATAGAGTTCCACATCTCGGAGACCCCCGAAGGTCACAGTGTCCTTAAGCGCTCTGGGCTGCTTCAGCTTATTTCTGGTGTCTGGAGATGTGGTTTGAGTTCTGTAGTGCACTCGAGTGGTCAGTGTTTAGAAACTCCTCTAAGTAGGAAGAGCTTCCAACTTACAGCTGACACCCAAAACCAAAAAGGAATTAATGATACCCACACATGAAAACATAGCTATATATGTTCAAGTATAGTTAGTACATATTGGAAAGAGGAGTCTCGCCCTTTTCGTTCTCAACACCATTCTTTTTAAAACCAAAGATAGACAATGATTTCATGTGTTTCTTTTTTCATTAAAATATTTCTGTACGAGATGCGCAATGCATCGAGAAACTTGTTAACAAATGGGTCTGTAGTGTTTAGTATAATTGTTTTGGTAGTGCTTAGCTTGGAGCTAAGGAGCTGTTCTTGAGGCCGTTTATCTGGCCAGACCATGTTGTACTCTGTGTTCTGATGCAGTTTGTCAATAAAATGGCATTTATAGATTGACATTTTGTTCCCAACTCCAGGAGGAGGCCCTGAGGCGACAACGAGAGCAGGAAATTGCACTAAGGCGGCAGCGGGAGGAAGAGGAGCGGCAACAACAGGAGGAAGCACTTAGAAGATTGGAAGAGAGAAGAAGAGAAGAGGAGGAAAGACGGCAGCGAGAGGAGTTAATTCGTAAACAGGTGAAAAATGGCAGAAGGGACCTATTGTGTTCAATTATGGAGGCTGCCAGAACGCACAAGCTTTGAAACTTGCGTCCGTGCCTGAGACCCCCATCAGTTGTGATGGAGGAAAGCAAAGGTTGTGGACACTATCAGCTGAGTGAAAAATAGGTTGTTTAGCTGTATCCTGATTTCAGACAAAATCATCAGAATCCAGCCTGCCCTTTGGGAAAGAGATTTGTGTTGAGTGAGCGTTTTCCTTCATGTTTGAGCCTTAAGAATGGCGTTGCAGCGTTTCTACTCCTTCATTCAAAAGAAAGGCGGAGTACAGTACCAGAATAACAATAATGTGTTTTGAACTGTCACTCTCTGAGCCTTTCCTGTAGACTTGTTATCTCTAACGTCATCTGAGATGATCGGTTTTGGCAGTCTTCCTGTACTGTGCCAAGACTATACTCACTACCAAACTGTCAGCTTTTTTCTTCCCTTCGCTTGTCTCCCTTGGGGTCAGCTTTAGAAGTCCGTACTGGGGAACTTGAGCATCCAGCCCCCTAACTGATACTATCACAGTCCCTAAATCACACTAATCTTGAAACGTGATTGGCTTCGTGTTAACTTCCAGGTCCATTTCAGAATTGCAGTTACTATTTAAAAATTATTTTTCGGGGCCCTCCTTTATAAGGCATTCATCAGCATTTCTGTCCCACTACACAGCCATCTCCTTTGTTGGCAGAAGCATCTTTTGCTTTGCAGCTCTAGTTCTGAGTAACAACAGTGAACGTCACCATCTTTGTCACCTGTTTTATTCTTTCTTGTCAAGACCTCTTTTCCCTTTATTCCTGTCAAGTTTTGTTCCACTGAAAGTGTAGCAGAACTTGAGTGTAAGCAGGATAAGCAGATAGAAGCTCAGACTGAAATGTGTGTAACTCCTAGAAGGGAACTGGTGTGAAATTAGCTAGTCTGAACTAGGGAGATGTCATTCCTTGGTGGAGCAGTGGGAAACTTGTATTTTTAGGGGGTATAGACTATATTATTGGGCTTTCTTGCCTGAGAAATGTAAAGGTAAATGAACAAACTAAATGGCACAGACTTCAGGTAGAAAAGCCTTTCTGTTCTGTCAGAATGTAAATACCACAGAGTAGGAGTAATTTAGATTTTCTAAGTCTGCTTAGACTTTACTCTTCTCTATGTCCTGGGAAGGAAGAGGAGGCTGCCAAGTGGGCACGTGAAGAGGAGGAAGCTCAACGGCGACTTGAAGAAAGTCGGCTACGCATGGAAGAAGAGGCAGCCAGACAGCGGCTTGAAGAAGAAGAGCGAAAGCGCAAGGAGCTGGAACTCCAGCGCCAGAAAGAAATAATGAGACAGAGGCAGCAGCAGCAGGAGGCTTTACGGCGGCTGCAACAACAGCAGCAACAGCAGCAACTTGCACAAATGAAGGTAACGTGTTTCTACAGTTTAACTTCTTCCTTCAGTTCAGTGTAGTAAGTAAAACCACAGCTGGATTCGGGGTTGTCCAGACTAGCTTGAACAGAGCTGGGAGGGATGAACTATCTGGAGGGGAAAGAGGGTCAATAACTGGCTTTGAGAGGGATGGGAGAAACAAGAGGAAGGTAAGTTGCACAACACAAAAAGGGTCAGTTGATAGAAACATGCTGGAAAGGGATCTGCAGATGAGAACAGATATTCGTTCTGCTGCAGTGAGCAAGGGCCAGGGCAAAGTTTCTAAAGTTTTTGAAATTGGAAGTGATTGATGTTTTTCAGGCAGTTATGTGCTACCTTGTTCTTGATACACTGCGTCTTTGACAATGTGATACATTGGAGGGCAGTGCAAAGAAACATACAGTTTGTACTTCGAGTGTACTTTTTAATACTTGTTTACTCCTTTTTATACTTTCCAATGTTTAGCTGAAGCTTAAAGGTGGCCTTCCTTTTCCCCTGTGCTGTGGGCTTATACTGATTTTTCAGGATTATACTTCAGCAGCATTCTCTAAAATGTTCTGTAATTCTTCATGATGTGGTTTTTTGGCCCAGCTCCCTTCATCTTCAACATGGGGTCAGCAATCAAATTCAGGAGCTTGTCAATCCCAGACTACACTGTCATTGGCAGAAATCCAAAAGTTAGAAGAAGAACGGGAAAGGCAGCTTCGAGAAGAGGTAAATACACTAACAGAGTGTAACTTGTTAGACAACTGTGCGACTGCTGAACTGTCAGTTCGGTGGTTAGAAGGAATAGTGAGGATGAGGAATGTTTTCCTGGAACAGCGTAACTCGGGTAAAATCCTATCTTTCAGGCATAGATTCAGTAAGTACTTGTTTGAAGATTTTAATTGTTTCTTAATATCGGTATCTGAGAGGAGGACAAGTTGCACCCTTTTAACCCTAGGAGTCTATGATGTTCACAAAACAATATAAAATTATTTCACATCTATACTGCAGTTTGTTTGCAGATATGCACAAGACCAAGGAATTTTAAGGGGCGAGGGGGCAAGTGGTGGTGGGAGAGAAAGTATTCCTCCAAGACCCCAAATGCTTCGCTGGCTGCAGTTGTGATTAGCCAAATTTATTCTGTCCTAGGCTAATGAGCAGTTTGTATTTAATAGTTACTTAGCGTCTCCCTTTTTGGGGGAACTGTACCAGCTCAAAAAATAATAGGTGAGCCAGACTTTTCCAGAAGAGTGAGATCAGTTTGAAACCATATTCCCAGCTAGACTTTTGAATAGTAGTGGTCTGAAAGTACAGACAAGCACTTTTGTCTTGCATGCAACAGCAAAGGCGTCAGCAGCGTGAACTGATGAAGGCCCTCCAACAACAGCAGCAGCAACAGCAGCAAAAATTGTCAGGCTGGGGTAATGTCACCAAACCAACAGGCACCACCAAGTCCCTGCTGGAGATACAGCAGGAAGAGGCAAGGCAGATGCAGAAACAGCAGCAACAGCAGCACCAGCAGCCGAACAGAGTCAGAAATACCACGGTATGTGCAGTGTTTATCTATCTGGGTAGCAGGAAGCAATACCTGACAGTTGTCTGTGTCTGCTCTTTGCTGTTCTGCCAGCTCTGGTACTGACAACCAGGATCTCTTTGTTTTGTTTCAACAGCACTCTAACCTGCACACCAGCATTGGGAATTCAGTGTGGGGCTCCCTAAACACTAATCCCAGCAACCAGTGGGCATCTGACCTAGTCAGTAGCATCTGGAGTAATGCTGATACCAAAAACTCAAACATGGGTTTCTGGGACGATGCAGTGAAGGAAGTGGGACCGCGTAACTCGACCAATAAAAACAAAAGCAATGCCAGCCTCAGGTAGGAACTGGGGAAGGAGCTTTTGTAAAGAAAGGCTGCCACTCCTGAGATCGCTTAGCAGTTATAACATCTTCTTGTGTCTTGCTTTTTTTTCTGTGTCTCTCCAGATCTGCTTTGACAGCAAAAATAGCCAATAGCTGGCCATTCACAATTTATGTTGTCATCTACTTGGAAAATTAGTTGGTTCTTAAACAGTGTTTGCATCTTGTAAAGTAATGAGTCTGGTAACACTGTACTGTATACTATACTGTTGATAAGTCTGGTGATTTATCGCTTATTATGTGTTTTCTTTATCTCAGTAAATCCGTAGGTATTACAAGTAGACAAAACAAGAAGGTGGAAGAAGAGGAGAAGCTGTTGAAGTTGTTCCAGGGGGTTAATAAAGCCCAGGATGGATTCACTCAGTGGTGTGAACAGATGCTTCATGCACTCAACACAGCCAACAACTTAGATGGTAAGAGGTGGGGAGGAATTGAAACGATCCGCTGTGAGAATTGATATCCAGTTCATTTCCTGACCAGATAGTTCTGAGGGCAAGTAGTGATATTGAAGTAATGTTTTCATGCTGTCAGCGAAATGGCATCATTAAATAGCGGTTTGAAGAACTGGCCGCGTCATCTCAATGGTTGTCATTGGGGTAGCCGTAGGAGATCAGCGGGGACTGGAAATGGTGTTAAAGTCTGACACCCAGAGCTCTGCTGAGGATTTCTGATGGTCGTGGAAGCATTAGTGGACAGGTGGATGAGCAACCAGTTCACTTCTAAGTGCAGGCCAAATTATCACATGCCCCTGTGCAAAGCGTTTTCTGGTGTGAAACTGGTTGCTTTTTGCGAATTCTGCGGGAGGGCACATAGAGGAACGCCCTGTCCAAGATCACAAACTGGTACCTTCTTGTAGCAAAACACTGCAGGCTCCCTGCTGCCTCCAGTGCGAATCCTTGTGCTCCAATGTCTGCAGGCTGCAAAGCCGTGGTTCTGTGGGACCCTCGAACCTGGCTGGGGAACCAGTGCTGCCTCAAGAGCCAGGATCGCACCTCGCACAGTTGCAGTGCCACAGCTTCCCCCCTCCTCTTAGGAGAGATACTGGAAGTAACTTGCTGGCTTCATCTGTGTGTAGTTACTAACTGCGTCGGGTGTCTGAGGAGAGGCTGTGGCCCGGCAGTGCCGTCATGGGTCAGACATCCCCAGTGAGCTTCCGTGCTTCCAAGGGGTCTTTGTGCCACAGGTGGCAGCCTGTTGTCCTGGTGTCTTCCTGGCTTGTGATTTGCTTTGTCCTTCTCTATGGTAAAATAAAACATGGTGCAACAAAGTTGGTCAAAGGAAAAAGAGATGGTAAAGAAGGCTTGCAAGTGAGCTAGCTGTTGAGGTGCTTGTAGGTCAGGTCAGCCACTGTGTAGTGCTTCAGCTGAAAAGAGATTTTGCTGATGACAGCTTTGAGAAGAGTATTTTCCATTTGGGCCTGGCTTTAAAGCTGGCAACAGCTAAGGCTGATGGGCTGACATACCCTTAGGATTGTCATTTTCTTTTTCCTTCTCATTGCATTAGCTGGCTTTCTTATCCTTGCTTTGACTGTAGAATAGATGGGTCATTGCATCTTAGAGCTTTACTGTAGGGGACCTGGAAGGCCAAGCTGTTTGCCATGGCTACTAAATTAGCAAATATTGGAAACAGAAATCCAAAGTCTGTGTCTGTTGCGTGCATGTGTTCGCATATCAACACGCATTCCCTCATGATCTGCCTTCTTCTTGCAGTTCCCACGTTTGTTTCTTTCCTGAAGGAAGTGGAGTCTCCCTATGAGGTCCATGATTACATCAGAGCCTATCTTGGAGATACTCCTGAGGCCAAGGAGTTTGCCAAGCAGTTTCTTGAGCGCCGTGCCAAACAGAAAGCCAGTCAGCAGCGGCAACAGCAGCAGCAGCAGGTACACCTTACTCGCTGCGCTCCTTAGGCAGAGACTACGCTTGAGTCTGAAGAGTCTGGATTTCTGCTGGATTGATGGGAGGATGAGCAGGATTTTGCAGGTCATGTGAAATGCAGAGAATAAAGCAGATTTCAAATATGTGCTGCAGAATCAAGTCTCTCTTATAACTAACAGTTGAGGCCAACTGTAAATCAAATAGTGTCTTAGCATGCTGATCCAGGATGTGCTTGAGAAAGATGAGGTGGGTGTGTTGGATGGATGCATCAGTGGCTGGTGCTGCCACGTGTGAGCTAGAAAGTGCTTTGGGCGCTCTCAGTGTTTTCAGTATAGATAAACCATACTTAGTTGCATTTTATAATCTTGTACTTGCTTTGTTTTCTAGGATTCAGTGTGGGGGATGAACCACAGTTCGCTACATTCGGTCTTTCAGACCAATCAGAGCAACAACCAGCAATCCAATTTTGAGGCTGTGCAGAGTGGGAAGAAGAAGAAGAAACAGAAGATGGTTCGCGCAGATCCCAGCTTGTTAGGTCAGTTTTAAGTTTTAGAAATTAATGTTGAATTTGGGAGAAGCGTTGTTAACCTGAAGTGGGAATATTGAATTTGAGCAGAAGAGGTAGTTGTTGGAGCATCTTTAGAATCCGTATCAGTATTATTGTTTAATGATTTAAAAAATTTGTATCGGTTTCGTGGAAAACTTTTGTTGAACTTTCCCTTATGCAAAGGCCTCTTCATTACTGTGATTGCTACCTGGAAATCTTTAAGTAGTTCAGGAATGTCACTTAAACTGCCTTTTCTCTTTTGAGTTGACCTGTGGCTCTTTATATATCTATTTATATATATCATTATTAATGCTAATTCATTCTTTTAAGAAAGGCACATTTTCTTCATGAGGAACAGCTTCTCGAGGCTTGCTTTTATTCCTTACTACTTTTCTACAGGAGCTAACCACCCTAGTCAGAAAAGGTGGCAAAGATCTCGGGGGGGGGGGGGCGGGGAGGGGGGAGGGTGTGTAAAAAAGAAAAAAAAAAAAGGTCAAAAAGCGGTCACACATTTTCAGCTGGAGGCAGTGGAGATTGACATCATTAGTAGACATATTTTTTTGTTCTCTATCTTAATTTTTATGTGAGTTTGGTAGTTAACCAGTCCCTAGAGCGTTGATGGAAAGGTTTCTTTGAAGTGGCTTTTAAGGCGCAAGGGCATCGTGTAAGTACCTGAGTAGCGAGCACTGTGGGGTGTTACGCATCACTGTAGTATTCTTGTAGAATAAACGTGTCCACGTTTGGTGCTGTGTGTGATAAAAAGGAAACTAGGGCACCGCGCTGGGCCAGTATCTGTTGTGCTGGTGCTACTGCGCTCGTACTCGTATAAAGCAGCCTGGTGTTAACCAGCTGAAGTCGCTGCTTTTTTAAGGTTCTAACAGAGCTCTGCGTTTGCTTATCTTCCCTTTTTGTTCTCAAAAATATCAATACTCTTCAATTAAATCAATGATTTCAGCACTGAAATACGCTGAACTCTTCAGTGGAATCCTGCCTTCTGCCACCCCTAGATGCTAATCCAGCGAGTCTGATCTGGGTCATCACCCAAATGATTTAAAAACCTGCTCATGTAATGTGAAAAAGAAAACACTAAATACAATAAAGAAGTTGCAACTGTAAGAAAGCTAGCGTGTGCGGCTTCTTAAAAATCAGTACGCTCTACTACAAAGTCATTCCAAAACATGCTAGGTACCATGGTGCCACGAGAGGGAGCGAGAACCATTTTCTTCAGCCCGCTGAACAGAGCACTTCTTGTCTGTTGAAGACAGAAGGCTGTGAAAAGCGGTTTGTGTCCTAGCATGGAGCCAGCCTAGCAGCAGTCTCGAGACAATGAAGTGTCAGGTTTGGGTTTAGCCTTACGCAGGAAAGCTTTCCTTTTTCTCATACTCCATATGGGGCTGGTACGACCATAAAAGTTGGATTTCAGTAGTAAAGTTGCACATGATGCATTGGCTTTTTTCTTTGTAGAAAATGTTTTTGCTTTTTCTCACACTTCGCTCATGTGCATCGTGTCCTCAGCACTTGCGGTTAAAAGGTTGGGGAGAAGTTCAGTTGCATCTTGAGCCATCTGCATAGCCCTATGGAACTCTGTACATTTTCATGTTGTACTCCAGAGACAGAAGACTAAAAAAGCATGGAAGTACATGGAATTGCCACTAGGTTTCATAGGTACACGCATTTAGATGTAAAAGTAAGGGGTGGAATTGCTCATACTCTCTGACGTGTTGAGCATGGTTCCACACGAGGATTCTGAGTTTGCAAAATGTGTGTTTCTGCCTCTCGGGCCATGTAAGCACAGTGTTGGGCACCTCCAAGCTCCGGTTGACTCAACGTGCTCCCTTCCAAGATGCTGCTGAGCCACGTTGCGACTGCTCCTGGATGTGCCTTCAACTAGCTCGGCAGATGACATCTTGAAATAAAAGTTGAAACCAGGCTTCTGCTGGATCTGTTTTTAAAGGCCATTTGTTATTTAAGTGACAATACAATTGATTTTCTTCGATTTATTAAGGAAAAAAACAAGTTTGGGTAATTACATCTCTAGCCTTACTGAATTTCCCTCCGAGTTTTTATGTGATAGGTATTACTCATTTTATCTTACACATGCTACTGCAAGTAACAGACGTGTTGCGTCAAGTGCAATATACCGCTTCCAGATTTTTAACACGAGTCCATTTTGGTTCACAGGGTTTTCAGTGAATGCCTCATCAGAGCGGCTCAATATGGGAGAAATAGAGACTTTGGAAGACTACTGAGCATGTGCAAATCAACTGGCTTTTCCTGCATCTGTTAACCATGGATTCTCCGTTTTGGACACAGTACTCTCCACCATGCGTTCTTCTTCGCCTTGCAGTGAATCACAGAATCAATCATCTCAGGCTGCTTCCTCTAGCCTCAGCAACCCCCTTCTGCCCAGGACTGCACAGGCGTCGTTCCTGCTGTCAGCCTCGAGTCGAGTGGACTTTTTTCAGCGTCCTGGGAGGGTGGGAGATAGGATTCGTTCACAACAAGGCTGATTTGGGCAGCAAGCTTTCACTGTGCTGTGATTTCTTCTGCTGACATACCTGGAAAAAAACCAAAACAAAACAATTGGGATTCTGCAAACCATTGCTTCCCTCTCCTGGTTACTCATACCACATCCACCATGTGCAGTCATGGAGAGAGATAGAGAGAGAGAGAGTTTGTGGTTAACAGATGTTGGTCAAAACCAAAATGCCACACAGATACTGACTTCCGCGCTCCATCAGGGCAAGAGGTGCTCTCCCAAGCCAGGAGTTGCATTCATAAGCTAACTTAGAACTGGCAACAGCAGGAGAGGGGCGGTGGCGGGCGCAGTTTAGTTTGGGTTGGTTTGAAGTTGCACACCCCCTGTCAGCCCTTCTCGGCACATGATTTTTGGAGGGAAAGCTCGAGTCTGTCTTCGTTAGGTGGTGATGCTGGAGCTGGTGGAGTTCCCCGTCGGCATACTCCGGCCTTCCTGGACAAGTGGGGACTTCTACTTGGGGGGAAAAAAAGGGGGGTGGCATCTGTTCTTTCAGGTTGACTTTATCCCTTAAACGCTACCTTCGGAGGGTTAGGACCAGTTTATTTTGAGCTCTTTTCCTGCAAATTTGTCTCGTTTAAGAGACAGTAGGATCTTTACCGTGTGGATCTTTAGCCTTTGGTGAGGGTGAACACTGGCTTTCAGATATATACCCAAGCAGTCTTAGCTAGTTGTCATTTCAAGCAGTGCTTAGGTTAATGAGCAGAGATGCCCTTTTGTCGTGAGGAGAGACTGTGGAGGGCGAAGCTATGTGCAATGACGGCCCTGCTTATCTTCTACACCTTAAACTACTTCACGTACCTTCCCTGGGATCCATAATGCTTAAGTATTTATGGAATCGTAACCTTCCTCTCTCACCGGAAGATTAACACCGCCTCCCCTTCACCCACCCACGTGCACACACCACAAAAGAAAGAGAACGAGAACTGCCAAACGCACTTAGTTTCAACCCCCTGGTCCCATCTCCTGTTCCCAGAGGGTTACAGCCTGCCAAGGGAGATACGCTGCCGTTTTGGTGGAGTTGTATAAAGGTGTCTGTCTTTCTGTCATCACTGCCTAAAGAAAACAGTTCGAGTTGCTCAAGAGCAGTTTGGCTTTGGATTTTATTTCGTTTGGTTTATTCATTTTTTGGGGTCACCTTCCCCTCCTCCTCCTCTCTCTTCCCCCTGCCCCCAAACATGTACAGTAACTATACAGAGACTGCTGCAGACTTGTATATAGTTTTTGGATCCAATAGCATGGAGAGACTTGGAACTGTTGCAAATCTGGTCTCCCTGTCTCCTTTGCTTTGTAAATTCATCAAAGGGGGAAGAGGGGTAGTTAAAATGTTTACAAAACTTTAAACTCCCTCTGAACTTTTGCCAGTGTGGGGGGGGGGAAAGAGAGAACTTAAATAAAACCTGGTTGTATTATATCTGAGAGAAAACTTTCTGCTTGCTTTTGTCGAAGCTGAGTTTTGAGATAATTCCTGGTGCTAAAACTGACCCAAAACTCAACTCGCATCAGTTTTCGTCAAGAAACAACAAGCGAATACACAGGATGCGGAATGACAACTGCTGCTTTATTTCTTCCCTGGTGAGGAATACCGGTGGATTTTTTCTACTTGATAATTTTAGAGTTCAAATAAACACCAGTAAGCTGAGATTGGGAAATTCTGACAAGAAAGCTTTGATTTCCCCCCCGTCTCTCTGCAGAGCAACACGTGCGTTCATGGTCGTGTTGTTTATGCAGGAGAGCTCAAGCCGTGGCTGGTTTTCTGTTCCTCCAGACACTCGGCCGTGGAGCCTCTTGTTGCCAGTGGGTAACCACCCCACCCAGTCCCTTTCCTTCCCCTAAAAGAGAGGTTTTATTTCTCCCCTCCGCGTAATGTCCACACGGGCACCTTGTAGCCTGCCCTCTTTAGACAAAATCTCATTTTCCTTTTTTCCTGCTCGCTGCTTGTTTCTGTGTGGAAAATCCCAGGAAGAGCTGACGATAAATGTCCTTCTGCCACTCACACGATCATAAAGAGTATGAAGTCAGTAAAGACCTACTGCAGCAGCTTTGTGTTACGTTTAGCTGGTGTCGTGGCGAGAAGAGTACATGTTTAGGCTGGTGATTTGTTTTAATATCTCCATTTTTTTAAAGTGTATAAGGTGTCTGGTTCGTAAGTACTTTCTGTTTTTTAATGGTGTGGTCTAATTTCTACAGCCTAATTTTGAACTGCTCTATACTGTGTAACAAATAAGCAAAAGCCTGTTCATTTCTAGCTCAGCTGAGGGGCGGGAAAGGAACAGTTTGCCAGTTGCTAAATGAAAATGCAGAAATGCAGGCAGGGAAAATGTGCAATAACTTGTCAAACCCCAAGGACCTCAGCTTCCGAGAATTCATAGATAACGGACCAGTGGGGAAGATCCTGCTTTTAATATTCTGGTATTCTGGCTTCTGTGTTTAGTGCAAAGGCAGGACGCTGCCATGCTCGGGTTGTATGCGCAGGTGACCGCCCTGTCGCCCGTGGTGACAAACAGGGCCTGGTTCTCTAGCGAAGGTCGCTTGGATCGGTAGAGACGGGAGCTGCAGCTCTGTGTCTGCTGGCGGATACGTGTTTATGCCCTTCCAGCTGCTTTTCAGCCAGCACGTGAACAGGGAAAGGTCACGGGGCTTTGATCCGAGTTTGACAGCTGATGTTGAATTTGGTGCTAGAGATGGCTGAGGTTTCTTTAGAGCCTGTCTCACCAGGTTGCTTCCTAACTTCTCACATCACTGTGGGGACAGTGCTCAGTGCTCTGTTTTTCCCGCTTCCCCTCGCAGCCAGGCACTCTTGCAAAGCACTGCGGCAAGCAGAAGGGTCTGAAAGGACACCTGAACTGCGTCTGGCTGCCTGACGGAGAGAGCCGAAAAGCAGAGACACCTCTTGGCAGAAAAATCTGAAATTTAAGATAAAACTACTCATGTCATATTTTCAGAGCCCCCAGAACTGACACTGGGGCCGTGTATGCACTTTATTACATCTTTTTCCTGAGCAGAAACTGTGAAGTACTTCATCCTCATACCAACTGAAGAAAATCCCAGTGAAATTCCCGTCAGTAAGCGGGAGCGTTCCCCTTTTTAGCCGCCTGATCATTTCCCAAGTCTCTCTCGGTGCAAACATGACTCGGAAGAAACCTCAGTTCTCTCCGCAGCGAGCTTCTCGGGAGCCCGCTCGGAGGGGGGCAGTGGCTGTGCCGTTCGGGTCCGAGGGCGATGCTGGCCTTGCCCGCCCAAGGCCGCGCTCCTGGACGGCTGACCGGATCGCAGCAGGCGGTTCTGCCCGCGGAGACCACACACAGCTCCTGGTCCGCCTCTGAGCGTTACACCCAGAAAACAAGGACGCCATGGAGCCGCTCTGGCTCCGTTTCAGAGCATTTTAGCCTCAAAAGATTGAGGACCTTGTTCTTCCGCTGTGCCCACCCTGGAAAGACCACCGCCGCCCTGCTCACCAAGGAGAGAGCAAAGCCCGCGAGCAGGCTGCTTGGTTTCGGGCTTGGCTGCCCCAATGGCTCCTGTGTTCTTTCCCCGTGCCGCGGGATGGCCGGCGGAGGGAAGGCGTTCCAGGAGCATCCCCGCGTCCTCTGGGAAGGGCTGGCCAACAACTGCTGGTGTGTGCGCTGGCCTGGCAGGGCGAGGGACGCCCAACGGCTCGCTGCCTGTGGGCTTGTAGGCACAACTTGGAGAGGGTGGAGCTGCCTTCGGGAGGAGGTGTGCTCTAGAAATCGGAGCGAGAGAGTCTCTGCTGGGCTTTGCACTCACTCTGTCCACTTGCTGTTGTGAAGGAAATTTGTTTTTTTACACCTGACTGGACACAGTTTTTATTCTACCAGTGAAATTTCCACGTTGTTTTGTACTTTGAAGAGTTTTAAGAATTCCTGCTGACGCTTTTCCTGAGGGAAGCCATGCCCCACCACAGAGTCCTGCATCTGGTCCTGCTTACGCTGTGCGGCATCCTGGTCCCTGCTGTGCTGACAGGTAAGGAGCTTCGTTTGCGTTTAAAGCCCCAAAACGAGGGACATCTTTCACTAACCTGCCTCCCTCTCCTTACCTACCTCCTCTCCTTCCCCTAAAAACGGCCGTAAGCGTTTATTGAATTATAACTGATTAATGGAAACTAGCTTGGCAGTGAGTAGGAATGTATTCTCCACCCTGAGACCGTGTTTTTCGTTGGGGAAAATGGAGAAAATCCTTTGTCGTTTCTCCGAAGCCGAACAGCAGTAGCGCCTCGGAGCACTAGTGCCAGTAGATCAGCAGACAGATCAGCCAGCGGTAGTCGGGGTGCTCTCAGCAGCTCGTGGCACAGGTTATCTGTCAGCTTCTCATGGCAGGAAGAAGTTAGTCGTGGAAAGAAACATTTTTCTCTGGCTAAGGCGTGCGTGCCCATTTCTGGTTCCCTCTGTGCTTTCTGCTACAGCAGAGCATTGTACCACAGCTGCCGTAAGTAGAAATATGAAATATGTCCATGAAAACGCCTAGCTCGGTGAAAAGCCGAGGCGTGCATCCACGCTGTCCGAGTTTCGGTCTAACGCTGGGTGTAGCGAGGCAGGCGGCAGCGCCGGGAAGGTGCGTGGCCGCGACGGGAGTTCAGCGAGGCGGTGGGAAAGGTGAAGCGCTGCTTTTTGCGGAGGGGG
Organism: Opisthocomus hoazin; assembly: GCF_030867145.1. Lineage (NCBI taxonomy): Eukaryota > Metazoa > Chordata > Aves > Opisthocomiformes > Opisthocomidae > Opisthocomus > Opisthocomus hoazin. Next base: position 4,117,502 of record NC_134417.1, on the reverse strand, counting down.
TTGCTAATTTCAGCCCTGCCTGCTCCTGCTTCCAGCGCGGCTGTGCGGGCTGGGGGAAGCGAGGGCACGGTCAGCCTCGGAGGCTCTCTTGGTCTGAGACGGGCGTTACAAGAGGGAAAACTCCTCCAGGCCGACTCCATAGATGGGCTGTGAGCTTACGGGTGGAAACTCCTGTGGGGAACTGCTTCCCTCAAAGCCTTTTTCTCCAAGGGCTGACGAGGCTGTGAAGGGGTGGCTCAGGCCAAGGGAACGGGCGAGAGCACAGCGCTTGCTTGCCTGAATTCTTGTCCTGCCTTCCAAGCCCGGGAGCAAGGCTGGATCGCAGTTCCCTCCCAGTTTGTTCTGAGCATCCTGCCTAGCAGGGAGATCTCGGCCAGCCTTCTAGGAGGCGAAATTATTTCGTTTTAAAGTAGCTTTTGTAGGGTAGGGGAATTTATTACTGCGCCTAGACAGAACATCTGCGGGTGCAAAGAACAGAATTACTGTAGCTGGTGTTTCTCCCACAGATGCTCCCCTTGTAGGACACCTTGCTGCAAAACCTCTGAAGTAGCTAAGAAATGAGCACTGAAAAGTGGATGTTTTCCTTCTTAAACCCCCGAGCTTTGAATTTTTGTTTTGTGTAGTGGAACACTAATCACTTCAGCACAGTTTCAGTTTGTAGCTTGCTCATGCTCCCAGAAGCAGTGGCCGTGCTCTTCCCCCAAGATCAGGTAAGGTCTGTTCTTAACTGTTACAGTTTGTTTCACTCTGCAGAAATTGATTCATTTCCAGTGAAACTTTGATCTGCTTCCTCTCCGAGTTAAGGTTTTTTCACAGTATTTCAGGTTTCCAGTATTCGGTGCGTATTTGCTCTGTCTCCTGCATTGCCAGCTTTCCTGTGTGCTCTCGGCTCGGCTTTGCAGCAGTGGTTTGTAGCGAGCGGTTGGTGCCTCCCTGTGTCCCTCTGCTCCCCTGAAATACCCCAGGTTCACTGGATTCCTTTGCTGGGCCAGTCGCCCTCGCGCAGCAGGGCCAGCAGCTCTCGAACAGCTTTGTACCGATGAATCCCCTGTTCGGATCCTGGGCTGTAGGAGAGACGCCGTGCTTTCTCTCAGTCGCATTTTGGAGGGGCTCGAGCCCTCTTACGCTTGTTCTTCTCTGCGACCTCGGAGCCGGGCACTGGGCAGCCGGCCTGCGTGGCGAGCCATCCCAGGAGCGGAATGGTTTTCTGCTGCCCTGGGAGTGGAGAGGTAGCTCTCCCCAGTACAGGGGCTTCCAGTGGAATTTTTTTCTGCTTTTCACCCCATTAGAAAAGGAAATTTCCTGCCTTGTGCAGACAAAGAAGGGAAGGGCGCCCAGACAGCGCGCTCTGGTCTCCGCGCACACGCACGCAGCCCTGCCTTTCTGTAAACAAGTTTATTGAACATTCATCAGAACCGCAGCGCTCCGCGGTGCTCCACACTCGAGCTGCCGGCGCTCTCCCACCACAGGCTGCCCTTTGTGCTCCCTATGAAGGCCTCTCTTCATCCTGCGCTGGCCCCGTGCCCGCTGTGACTACCTGGGGCTGGACAGCCCGTTGCTGGCCTTGGAGTTCACCCGGCCCCTGCCCTCACGTCCAGCACCTCGTACTTTCCGTAGCAAAGCCCTCCACGGCCAGCAGAAGCAGAGTCTGCCTTGGAGAGGGCTGCAGCTGATGCTGGCCATGCAGACCCGAGGTCCAGAACGAGTCTCTCCTTCCTCGTTGGATTTAATTTTGTCACAGCGGTGACTCAGAGCTACCCAGTACCAAAATCCTCAGGTAAGCGCTCAGGAGTTCAGCGAGACGCGGAGGATCTCGCTGGCAGCTGAGGTTCCCGTCTGGGTGTAGCAGTCGGAGCGCTTTTGGGGTGCTGGTGGCTCGTGTGCCGTGATCTGGCCTCTTGCCCAGCCAGCCTGGCTGGAAAGGGGTCAGGGCTCCGTCGCTGGAGATGGTGTGGATTTCTCCTCCGTGTTACCGAGCTCTTTCCAATAGCCCATTTGTCAAACATAGGAAAACTACCGAGTTTTTAACCCGCTTTGTTTGCATCATCGCGGTGTGCAAGAGGAAACGGAGCCAGTTCAAGGACTTTCTGCACACCCAAATCCTCCCCGCTTCTGCTTTCTCCAAACCCAAGTGGCACACAGGCCCAGAGCACAGGAGGATTTTTCTTTTTTTTTTCCTATCAGGAAAACCAGTTTCAATTCGCTTAATGGACTCAGAGCCCCAAGTGATTTGGAAGTTAAGAAAAAGCCTTCGCAAGGCCTTGACTTTGAAGTCCTGTCTATATTTTGTAGCTAGACTCTGATGTGGGCGGATGAATTTCTTTGTTTTGAACTAATGTGGAAGTGTATTGTACTGGCGTAGCACACCGGGGCGCGTGGGGGGGGAGAAGCAGCAGAGCCGGAGACAGCCTTTGTTACGCTGAAGGAAACCATACAGGAGAAGACCTTCTACAAGGACATCTTTCTGTAGCAACCCGTGTGTCTTCATTTTCAACAACAGGAGAATGAAAGCTTATTAGGAAGTTTTTAAAGTTGAAGTACTGGAGCGCGGGAAGTAGTAAATAGGTTTTGTCAGGCAAATATCTTAAAAAGATGCGGTTGTTCCAACAGGTCCATCCCGAGTTACAGCGAGCCTTTGTAGACCGTGACTCAAACTGGCTCAGCAGCAATGCTCCTGAGAAATGACTGACATTAGAACCAGCTCCCAGTACTGAGGTTGCTGTGTTGGAGGTGGGTGGGGAGTGTGCAGCAGGTGACCGTAACCTTTCCCCCCTCCATGTAATGGGCGTTAATATGAAGACACAGAACTTCATAATCAGGAATAAAAGGCCCCAGGTTCTGAAAACGATGTGAACAGTGGAGGTGGATGCCATTAAGTTGACCTGTAAGCTGTTGTGACTGCAGAAGCTGTGCAATGCTCAGGTCACAGCGGGTGCCCCTGCCTCCCCTCCCAGGACCACCGAGCGTCCGTGTCCTACTGAGGGCACTCATTTCTGTCACTGTAAGCATAAACTCCTCACTCAATGCAGGAGGAAAGTCTCATTGTCATCTCCTGGTGACAGGTTCTGAGGATGATGAGATGCTGAAACCGTTTTGTGTGAGGAAGAGTATTGGCCACTGGTGGCTGGTCTCTAGGGATGAAGACGTTAGGTGGCCACATCTGCCTGCCCTGAGGTCTTGCAGAGAGGGAGAGAGAACCTCCCATGGGGAGCTCCTGGTTGGCTGGGGGTATCTTAAAGGATCCTTCAGATCTGACCGGCTTCCTCAAGAGCTATCGCTTGTGGGGACCTTTACAGGCTGTCAGCCACCAGTATCTGGGGTATGGGCTACTGGGTCACTGTGGCAGCCCACCCCACCTCCTTCTCACTGAGCATGGAAAAGGCGGTTTCGTCAAGTTGCCTTTGGCATTGTCGCTTCTAGATCTTGCTGAAGTCCTGGTGGGTCCCTGCATCATTCAGAAAACTCGGTGTATTTCTTCATAGTGTAGTAACTCTGGTACCTTCTTCCCTTCTCTTGGCCTCAGCCGTAACTAACCCGTGCAGGAAATGGCTGTGCTGCACTGTGCATTCTATTGCCCTGAAACCAGGCAATCTGCGGTGTGCACGTGCGGGAAGCAAGAGGTGCCATCCTCCACCTGGCCTGCTGCAAAACACCAAATACCTTTAGTCCATTTTCTCCAAGTTCCATCTTTGCCCTGTAAAACCCCAACAACTTAAGATCATTCCACGCCTTTCTCTTCAGCGCTCCCGAGCGGTGTTTTTACCAGGTGGATTTTGCTGGCGGCCTGCGGAGCAACAGTTGCAGTGCTGAGACAGGGTTAATGCCGGGGGAGAGCTTGTTGGCGCCGTGGGGTCAAGGCTTCTCTCCCTTCGGAGCCGCCAGCGCTGAGGCACGAAGCCACGGCAGCGGTGGGGTTGCCCACGTGTGTCGGCAGCCTGTAGCCCCTCCATGGGCGAGTCGCTCCGGGGCAAACAAACCACGGGAGTGCACCAGGTGGGTTTTCCTAGAGATGGGACCGATGGGAAGGCTGATGCCAGCGCAGCTAACGCGTGGCGCTCGCCCAGGCGTTGAACACCCGGTCTTGTGGCGGATGATGCGTTTCGAGCGGGTTTCTTGGTAGTTCTTTATTCCGATTGTGCCTCCTCGCTGGAGATTGCAATGTGTTTGGGTTTTTTTGCGTTAAGTAAAAAAATGCCATGCCCTGCCCCAAGGCTGTGGGGGTCCTGAGTAACTCGCCCTTCCCCTGCGAGCAGCGGCTGCTGGGTCTGGAGCGGTCACTTGGCGGCATTGGTGCAGGCACACGGACCGCGTCCTGCTCGCAGTCTGGGTGGCAGCAACCGTGCCGGTGGGCAGGCCTGGTGCTGCTGCTCTTGGAGATGTCCAGCGTCCCGGTCTCCTGCTCACGTGTGGAGAAACCGAGCCCAGGAGGGAAAGGGGGACTTGTGGCGGTCACACAGAACATCGAGCAGAGAACCGAACGTCCTGAGGCAGGTCCCACGCCTGTACCGAGAGCCTGTCCGGTCAGAGTATCCAGCAGGTGACTGGAAGGGGCCCTCACGTCTCACCTGGAGACATCTGAGACCTGATTAATTGTGTGTCTGTGTGTGCGTTTGGTTTTGGCACCTAACGTGAGCTCTGCCTTCCCCCTTGCCCTTCCTGCTTTTACCAAGGAGTGGAACGGCAGCGTGGCGTGTAACGCTGCTCCGCTGGAGATCTGCCGCTCGCAGCCAGCGCAGCACGGCCGGAGCTCACCGGGGCTGCCAGGGCGCTGCGGAGGGGAGCAGGCGTGACTTCTCCGGCTGTTCAAGACACCCAGTGGCTGTGTGGGGATGGTCGGATGGGTGGCTGAGCTTCTCGAGCAGGCTGGAACAGAGGCATGCGAGGACACAGGCTGTTATTTTAGGAGGGAAAATCAAAGGCGAGCCTTGGAAAGGAAAGTGCTGGTTACAAACTGGCGCGCTCTCGGGCTGCAGACTTTGCTCTGGAGAGACCTGCCCGCTGGCGGCGTTCTCTGGGGACGGTGCTTGCCTTGGGTTTCACAGAATGGTTGGGGTTGGAAGGCACCTCTGTGGGTCACCCAGCCCAACCCCCTGCCGAAGCAGAGTCACCCAGAGCAGGCTGCACAGGACCTTGTCCAGGCAGGTCTTGAATATCTCCAGAGAAGGAGACTCCACAGCCTCCCTGGGCAGCCTGTTCCAGTGCTCCGTCACCCTCAGAGGGAAGAAGTTCTTCCTTATGTTCAGACGGAGCTTCCTCTGCTTCAGTTTGAGCCCATTGCCCCTTGTCCTGTCGCTGGGCATCACTGAAAAGAGTTTGGTGTTCCCCCACCCCGCATTCCTGCTGCAGGGCTCGCGGCGTCTGCTCTGGCAGCACCGAGGTGCAGGAACCGAAGAGGAGCCCCAGCGGGAAGCCCTTGGTGATGTTCAGATGCAGGTATTTCGCTTGATGCGTGTGCACGGCTGCGCGGCTGCCGAGCTGACAGCTCCCGTTGGTGAGGCGCTGAGACCCGACTGAAGGGAGTTGTGTTTCCCGTGGCTGAAGCGCCGCTAAGGGAAAACCGCAAGAACTCGGGACAGAAAATGCGTGTTTAGCACACTCTGCCCTTTCTGCGAGGGTGAGCCGAAAGCAGCTTTTAATCAGATGAGGGGAATTAACCAAATACACATCCAGAGGCTGTCCAGGACTCTGTCCAGGTCTTAAAAATCACCGAGATCATAAACAAATTAGACTGTTTCCTCTTTACTTGGCTATCAAAAATAAGCTCTGTGTCCTGCTTTTAAAGGAGCTGCAATAAGTTTTTCAGGGATTAGATGCACCAGGGACAGGAGAGACTTTCTGGGGCCTGTGGTTCTGGTTAGAAAAAGCCTCTGTGCTGCGGTTGGAAGGGGTAGCGCTCCCTCCTCGTCCCTTTGGGGACGGGGAGCTGGGAAGACGCTGCGCAGGTCCTGCAGCCTCCCCGGATGGTGCCTGCATCCGCTACAGATCGTCTGAGCTAACGCCTTACCCCGCTCAGATGCGAGGGGTGCACCCAGCTCTCCTGGCTTCAGCGAGAAAAGCGTTCTTGGGAAGCGCCGACGTCCTCGCGGCGTGGCCTTCTCCTGCCGGATGGGCACGGCGGCCGTGTTGGTGCTGGCCCCGGTGGTGTTGATGCAGTCAGGAAGGTCGTGGCTGGAGGGTAGCTCTTCTGTGCCGTGGTTCTCCGCTTGCCAAAACAGCCTGGAACCGGCGCTTCGAAAGCGTTACGTACGTTGGGGCTGTGCCTAAGCCAATGGCTTCCCAATGCCACTGTCGCTAACTGAACAGCCCCAGCTCAGCTCGGTTCCTTTCCCTGCTGCTTCAGCTACACTTTCCCATTAAATTCCATGTTTCCTCCTGGTCTGTCCTCTGGTAGCTAAACCACAGGGTTTATAGAAGAGAGGTCCACTGGAAGTGGTGCTTTCTGGAAGAGCCTCTGGATGGGGCGTGGGTCTCCAGCTCCGCTGGCTGGCTTTGCAGGGCAGGTTGGGAAGGGCCTTGCGGAGGGCTGGGGTGTTTCTGGGGAGCCCTCGTGGAGCACAAACCTCTTGTGTGCTCGTGCCGGGGACCCGAGACGCAGGGACCACAGGCGTCCCGTGCGTGTGAGGATGTGGTGGTCGCTGCTGCGCCCAGCTCGTCCCCAGGGTGGGTCAGGCAGCCGGAGGGTGCGGGCGTTGCTGCCTGGCTTAACTGGTGTGGGCCTCAGACTGGGGGCTGATTTGTGCCCGTCATCGCTCGTTGGGCCAGAGCTGAACCTGGCAGCTGTCCCCCTGACAACCCTGTAGCTTTTGTGGCTGTAGGAAGGGCTTTCCAAAACTATTCCGGAACCTGCTGTGTGCCCAGGCGTGCAGGCAGCCTCGAACGGCTCCGGGGACAGTGGGAGCTGCTCGTTGATGCGAGCCCTGCGCTAAGTCCTGTCGGTGGGTTTGTACAGGCAGCAGAGGTGTGTTGCTGTTGGTCCTCCTGTTCCTTTTGGTGCAGGGCACCTACGGGGGAACAAAGCCTGGTGGACCCCATTAGCGCTGATCTTCGGCTCGCTCTCCTCCCCCAGCGCCGGCTGCCCGCCAGAGCAGCGAGGGCTCCGCGTACTTCAAGCCGGGGCTGGTGCTGCCTCTCTTGCTGGGCCAGGGAGAGCCTGGGGCGAGTCTTCAAGCGCCCCTGGTACGCCGAGAGACACCGGGGTGCTGGAGATGCCTCTGCGCCTTGCCGCAGGGAGCGCAGGCCGCTTGCTCCGGCTCCTCTGATGTCCTCGTGTCAGTCCAGGTGGGCCCTGGCACGGGATGCTGTTTGTTTTCCTCCTCCCTGTTTTTTTCCCCATCCCAGTGTGACATTCCCAGCGGTTTCGGCGGGGAGCTGTGGAATGTCTCCCGCTCCTGCCGTGGCCCACCTGAACAAGCCGGGCATTGATGGGGAGCGCTTGGCTCAGCCACACACAGACAGGGAGGGCTCTCTGGCTTGGTCCCTGACCCCACAGCGGGAAGAAATAACAGGAGGTGAATGGTGACATCAAACAGGGCCCGGCCCGGCTTTCATCTCCCCGGTGCGGAGCTGGAGCAGAGGGAGGTTGGGGGTCCGGGGCTCCGATCTGGGGGAGCCCTGTCCTGCGCAGTGCCAGCGCCTCTGGCAGCCTACACCGGTGGCGCAGGACGGCGAGGCCCTGCCATGCTGTGAACGTGGCCCGCGCGGGTGGCCTCTGCCTGCTGCAGGGACGTGACAGCCCCTCCCCACCCCGTCCCACGGGCGCCCACCAGCAGACTGGCTGTGGGTGCTGGTGCGGCGGCTGTTCGGGCATGGGCAGCGGTCACGCAGCTGCGGGGAACTCCCTGTTGTCCCACGTGTGTGGTGTGCGCACCAGCTTGCCACAGAAGCCCGTGGCAGCGCGGTTTCACCCCCAGAGACTGCTCTGGGTCGTGGTGTTCCGCGGTGGCGGTGCCCTCCTGGAGGAGGGGACCTTATACATGCTTATAAATATCTGCAGGGTGGGTGTCAGGAGGATGGGGCCAGACTCCTTTCAGTGGTGCCCAGCGACAGGACAAGGGGCAACGGGCACAAACTGAAGCAGAGGAAGTTCCAGCTGAACATGAGGAAGAACTTCTTCCCTCTGAGGGTGACGGAGCCCTGGCCCAGGCTGCCCAGGGAGGCTGTGGACTCTCCATCTCTGGAGATATTCAAGACCTGCCTGGACAAGGTCCTGTGCAGCCTGCTCTGGGTGACCCTGCTTTGGCAGGGGATTGGACTGGGTGACCCACAGAGGTCCCTTCCAACCCCTACCATGCTGGGATTCCGTGAGGGCTCTGCCCATTTGGGTGACCCTCTGCCAGCCCTGGGGCACTTAGTAGGTATCTAAAGCCACCCGTGCCCGCGAGTGACTGTGGGTGGGTGGTTGTCTCCCAGCAGAGTACCCGCAGGGCCCCATCCCCACCCTCTGGAACGAGCCGCCCGAGCTGCCCTCCGGAGCCGGCCCCTTCGATGCCGCTGCCACCACGGCCCGGCCCGCGGATGCCACCGCCTTCCTGCCGTACACTTCCGAGCTGGAGCCCGAGGACACCACCCGCCTGCACCGGCTGGACGCCGGGGACGGTACGTGGCCGCCCGCACGTCGCTCCTGCAGCAGCTCAGCACGCCCGCGCTGTGGATTTGCTCTTTGTGGGCCTGTCGCCTGCTGGGAGGTGTTTGAGCCCGCAGAGGTGGCCTGACCCCCACCACACTGCCGGGGAGGGGGTGAGCGCCTGCATCGCCTGCTCGGGGAAACTTCCCTGCCAGAAAGCCTCCGCCACCTCGGAGCAGCCGCCTTTCCGGCCCCGGGTCTGACCGGTCACAGCAGGCACCCGCAAAAAGTGCCCCGAGCCCAGGCAGGGCCCTCCAGGGCGAGAGCGGGGCCAAAGCTCTTTGGAGAGGCAGCGTGAGCACCTTTCCTGGCTCCTCAACTACCCCAGGCGCCTGCTGCGGTGCGGTTCTGCGACAAGCAAAGCCGTGCTCTCGGCGTGGGTGTTCACAGCACCAACGACCTGCTCGGTGGCAGCTGTCCTTGTCCCCAGGAGCTGGCCGAGACGGCGGTGGTGGGCTCCAGCCCTCTCCTCGCCCAAGGGCTCGCTGCCACTGGGGCACGGGGCCACACTGGGGCTGCGTGGGGACATGGGCCGGGTGGCTGGGGACGTGCTGGGTGGGGGTGACCCCCCCCAGCCCTTCCTGACTGGGACCCACCGGCTCTGCTGACCTCACGCCACCTCATTTCTCTGTCCCTGCAGGCTCGCTGGGGCCCGGAGCTATCGGTGCCATTGTCATTGCCGCTCTCCTGGGGACATCTGTGCTTGTGGCCTTGGTCGTCATCACGCTGAGAAAGTTCTCGGCCTCCTGAACTCAATAAAAGATGTTTCTGTAACACACCCAGCCCGTCTCCTGCCCTCCACTGCTCCCGCTCCCCGTCTGCCCGGGGTCCCCTGGGGAGAAACGCTGCAGTGAAGCTGCAGCCCAGAGCGCTCTCGGCGTGCGGATCTCCTGGGTGCACGCAGCCCTGGCACCGGAGGGACCCGCGGCAGTGAGTGGCTCTCTTGGTCTAGCCTGGGTGGTGGCAGCGGTGTCGGGCATCACCTTGCACAGCTCTCCTTGGGAAGGGTTCCTCAGCTGGTGTAACCCACCCCAACGCTTCCCTGGTCTCACCTCACCCCATGTTCGTGTTCAGCCCCGCTTCCCCCCCTGTGTTTGGGCCAGTCGCTCCCCATCAGCAGCACTGGAGGGGACAGGGGCGGAGGCGAGCGGTCGGTACGGGGGGAGGAAGGAGACGCACGCGTGTTGCTTTGGCGCTGGCTCGCTCAGCTATATTTCATCACACGGAAAAACGAGACAACGAGAAGTTCCCCTCAGTTCGCTGAGGCAGCCCGGCAGGGGCCGGGGGGGCTCCAGCCCGTGCTCGGGGACCCCAGGCCTGGCCCTGTACAACACTTGGGACCACGGAAACGGAGGCGTGCGGGGCTGGGTCTGAGGAAATAACACTGGATGCCACTTGGTGCCCGAAAACGGCACATCCTGTGCCGAGGGTCTGGAGTCCTAAAAAGCCGCAGCAGAGCAAGAGGGGCCAGGGCAAGTCCCAGGGCTTGGCGGTGGGTCACGGGGTAGCGCACGGCAGCCTTGAGCCCCTCTCCCCTGGAGCGATGCGGCGAGGAACCGGTGTCAGCCCCTCCGCTGGCGACAGAGCCGTTTCTGAGGGGCAAGGGAGCGTTTCTGTGCTGCGAGGACCAGCCCGGGTGGGCGTGGGGGGCTGCAGCACCTGGGCTGGGCTGGCTGCGAGGACGGAGGCTCTGGGCTGTGGCGATTTCTCAGGTAATTTTAAGGACTCCCTAGAGCTGGAGCTCCTCTGCGTTTTGCAGCAGAGACTTTGTGGCTGCTGCAAGGTCCGGACCCCACTCTGCAGGTTTGGCTGACCGTGGGGTGCTGCTGGGGGGGCTGATTCAGGGTGTCCCTGTTCAATGAGCCCAACGCTCCAGACTGGAGGCTGCGGCCCCTTCCTGGCCCCAGCTCAGGCCTGGGCGCTGGTGGGGGGCCGGGACCCTCTGGCTGGCGCGAACAGCCCAAGCGCCCTCTCCCTGGGTCACTGCAGGTGGCTGGGGCAAGCAGAGCCCCGCTGGCTGTTGTCACGCACTAACGTGGTGGCACTGAGCCTTCGCTCTGCCCTCACTGCTGTGCGGTCCTGGGGGCTGTCCGCACACCCCACGCGTAACCTGCGCCCCGCACGGCCCGAAGCCCCGCTCCAGAGCCCCCCTCCAGCAGCTCTCCAGCATCCAGCTTCCTCCCCAGGCTGCCCCCAAGCGTGGCCGTGCTCCTCCGCTCCGCGCCTGTGGTTCTGTCAGCAGGCAGCTGCTCTCCATCCCCCTTTCGAGTGCAACCGCGGCACCGCCGGAGCGTACAGCAGCGCAGGCCGCAGCGCCTGGGCGACTCCCCTCCGCAGTGGTACAGAAAGATGCTCAATAACCGATGTCCCCGAAGGACGCTGGCCGCAGCTCGGGAACAACCCGTGGAGAAGAAGCCCTCGGCTGCGGCCACGCGTGGGGCTGTTGGAGCGAGGCGGTCGAGCAGCAGGCAGCTGCCGCGGGTCCGTCCCCCGGCCGGTCTCAGCGCTGTGCCCTGGGCGTCATGCGGTGCTCAGTGCCGCAGCGGGCAGGAGCGACGATGCGTTCCGGCTGGTGACGGGGCACGTGCGTATCTACACGGAGGTGAGCCTGTGCACGCAGCTGGGTGGTGGGGGTCACAAGCATGCAGGCAGCGATCGCGGGACCGCGGGTCCTGGGGTGACGTCGCTCGCCTGCTGCACGGCAGCTCCCGGGGTGCGCGGGGAGGTGCTGGCGTGGCCACCCTGCTCTGTGCCTCGGCAGCAGCCAGGAGCGGAGACCGCGAGCGCCGGATCAACTGGGAAAGGCCGTGGTACCGAGCTTCTGTAGGGGCTCTGCGGAGGGATGCAGGCTCTGGAAGAGGGGTGGGCCGTGGGGCAGAGCCCAGATGTGCTCCGAGGCCATCAGGCGGGCAGAGAAGTGGGCTGGGGCTAGCGAGGTTGGGCTGCTGGTGGAGCGGGGCTGGGAACAGAGCGTTTCGGAGCCTTTGACTGGAAGCAGATCGAGGGTCTGCCCGTGGGAACTGGCCCAGCGGCTTCGCAGCGGGACTGGGGAGGTGGATTTCTGGGGCTCCAGGCTGTGTGAGAGGCGGCCAGACAGCTCCTCTGCGTTGTACAGCGGTAGAAACTGAAGCAGTTTTAGGAGGGCCCCAAACTCAAAAGGTAGCGACGAGCTCCAAGTGCTCAAATGGGGTGACGTTAATTGCTTCGTTAGTTTGTGGTCGCGTGCCTTTCCCGAGTGGCCTGAGCCAGCCCCAGCCCCACGCGTGCAGGGGAGCGGGGGTCAGCTGGCCGGCACCCGGTGGCCTTCGGGCTGCGTCCGAGGGCTCACGCGCTCCGGGGCTTTACAGAACGCCTGGAAAGGGGTTATTTTAGCCAGTTTGAAGCACTGATCTCCAGGGCAGGATCAGTGCTGCGGGACACGTGGCGGGGAGCCCGGGGAATGCAGTCAGTTTGTTCAGGGGTGCGTGTGCCCGGTCCGGCACCACGGCCATGTCCTCCCAGCTGGCAGGCTCTGTCCTCTGCCCCTCTCCAGAGGCGCTCCAGACGCCAGCGGTCATTGGCGGTTTCTGCTGCCCAGTTTCCTCCGCTGACTGTCATCCGACTTGTGCACCCGGAAACACTCCTTCAAGTTCTGGGCTCGGATTTTGGGGTTCAGGATCTCCTCCCCCATAGAACTGGGGAACCAGCCCCTCTCCTGGTCGTGCAGGCGCTCCCCAAATATCCAGCCTGAGCAGAGACAGAGACAGGCATCAACGGGGAAGGACTGGCCCTTGCTCCTGCGCTGGGACGGTTGTGCTGGAACAAGCCTACGGAGCCGGCAGTGCTTTCTGGAAGCTGCTCAGAGGCCCGAGCTGGAGCGGCCCCAGTTTGTAGACCTGGCCAAGGAGGCCCACTCCCCCGAGCAGCACTCTGTTTGGACAGCTGGCTCGATGGATGCCAGCAGAAAGCAGGCACCACCGCCACCGAGTGCTCTCTGCTGCCCCGCCGCCACAGGAGTGGTTCACAGCAGAGACCCGACGCAACCGAGTTCACCAGCTACAAGCGTGCCCCAGAGAGCAGGACCAGGTGGCTGTGAAGCATCACCAAGGTCAGAACAGCTCCAGGTTACGTCTAGGGTGGCTCTGCCAGCCCCGCCATGGCCCACAGCCAGTGCCAAGGTGTCTGTGCCAGCACCGCCGCAGCTCGGGGCAGCCTGGATTTGCTGAGCTTTGGGAGGAGGCAGCTGCGATGCCAGTGCTGGGGTTTCTTCCCTGCTGGAGGACCCCCTCCTGTCTGTTTGATGGGTACCTACCTAGAGCATTGCCCACCCTTACACAGGGACCCCAGGCCCACCCCATCCCCCATACCATCGTCTGTCTTGTCCAGGATGTTGAGGACATCAGCCAGTTCCAAGGAGAGCTCATCCGGCTGCTGGGCCACGTACGGGTGGACGCACTGGATCTGCGGGCAGTCTGCCAGGGAACAGGGTGAGAGTGAGCGATGGTCTGGGACAGAGCCCACTGCAGGACAGCACGGCTCAGGTGAGTGCACCACCGCGAGCGCTGCAAATGGTCTCTCCGATCTGGTGGGAAACACTGCGGAGGCCACGGGGTGCCCCAGCCACGGGGACTGCGGGAGCATCTCTGTGGGGATCACCACTGCACTGCTACCCATGCTTGGGTGGGAGGAAGAGTGCTGGTGCAGCCCAGCCCAGGTTGGAGGGGAGCAAGGTCTGGACCAGGCCCGGAGACAAGTGGGTGTCGATGGTGGAAACACAAGGGGAGCCCAGGGAGAGGGTTCGGCTTTGGCAGAGACCCCAGGCCTGGGGCCAGACTGAGACAGGGCAGAAGAAGGTGCCATGGGGTAAGGGTGAAGCGCTCCTTGCTCCCACGCTGTGTCACTTACCAACAAGTCTGGATGTAAATGAAACGAACTTGGTTCTCCGGTTTGGGGCCAGCGAAATCATCCAGCGCTTCATTTCGCTCCTGGACACGGGAGACAAATCGAGGCCGTGAGCGCGAGACAGCCCTAGGCACCCCAGCTCTCCTGCCCAGCCAGCCCTCCTCGCTCCTCCTCTCGCAGCCCTTTCCTGCCCGCCCCCCGGGGTCCTGGACTCGCTGGTGATGCTGAGCTCCCCTCTCGCACACACCGGTTGGGATGTCGCTGACTGCGCCCACAAGCACAGGGTCTCCTTTGGGGAGCAGCACGGCTTCAGGGAGCCAGCAGCAGAGTGGGGGGCCTGGCATCCTCTCAGCTCTAACCAGGGAAGGCAGCTCCTGGCTCAGCTGGGTCAATAGGAACAGTTCTTCCCGGAGAAAAACAGTCAGAGGAACCATTTATTCCTGTGGCTGCTGTGCAGGAATGTTTAAAGGGCAGAGCTGATTAATTCGCTTGCAGACGAACGCTGCGGCACACCAAGGGTACCGCTCGCTCGGCAGCGGATGAGACCCACGTGAGCACGTCGCCAGATCCAGCACGCTGTTGTGCAAAACCTGGCCCTGCAGCAGGAGGGTGACGATCTCACAAGCGCTGGAGAAGCCCCAGGCCCGGCGCTCGCTCGAGGCTTCCCTCAGCCCCGCGTGGACACGGGGCAGCTCATCTTCAGGGGTTCCAGCTCCTGCCTGGAGCAGCAGCTGGGCCGCCAGCCCCGAGGGAGCCACAACTTTCTACCTTCTCAGACAACGGTTTTAAAGCCTGAACTTGACACACATCTAAAGCCACCAGAGCGTTTCCTGGGAGGAGAGAGGCCTAAAAGGGAGATGTGAAGGACGAGTGTCGGGAGGCTGACCTGCAGGGAAAACCATGTGCTTCAGGGCTGAAGTGGAATGCCAAGGACCAGTGAAAACATCTGCATCTGCAGGTCGAGTGCAGCCCCTCACGCCATGAAGACGGGCAGAGTAAGAGGCTGGCACACAGAGCCGTGCTTGCGGCCCTGTCTACAGACTGGCCTTGCACACAGCTCCCTGCAGGGCTCTCTGGATCCTGCCCCCCAGCTCCTCTCAGCCTGCTGCACCGTCTTTCGGCGCACCAGAACTGCTGGCAAGCCGTGCGCTGGATGACACGCTTGCTGTGGCCATCTAGAAGATGGGACAGGATGCAGAAGCACAGAACTGTCATTGCCTCCCCTGAGCTGAGGCAAGCCCTGGCCTGGTTTATTGTTCTCCGCTCAGCTCGGTCTCACAGACGTCAAATGTGCGTTTGCCCTGCATAACGTGACTGACATCTCTATTTTTGGTACAGCAAAGCTGCAGTCACGGGTCTGGGGAGAAGGTGTGGCTGCTCACTGTGCTGGGGGCACTGCACTGGGCTCGTCGGGGTGCAGCCTCTGGTCCCGTCTGTGGCTGGTGTTCATTAAGAGACATGGATGTCAAATGCTGGCCTACTGACAGGGGTGTGCATCATCTCTAGTAGCTGTTTAGCTGGTGGTAGACGTACACCTACAATAGCACAGGCGTTGTGCCTAGAAAACATGGGCCTGGTAAGGCTCGGGTCAATGAGAAATCCATGCCCTGAGCTCCAAAACAGTCAGGTCTGTGTTAGCACGCAGCTGAATCGTTTGTCCAGTCTGAGCTTGTTGGAGCCTGAAGTGAAAAATCAGCGAGCTAAAAAACCTGCATCCAGGGAGACAAGGAGGCCCCGAGCAGCAGAAGGGCTGTGCAAGCTCAGCTTCGGCTGTGGAAGGCGCCGAGGAAGCGGCCTCTTCTCCTACCTTTCCCTACAAGCAGGAGCCACTTTGCTTCACACGGCTGGTCAGGCACGGCCTTGACCTTTGCGAGTGAGCCAGCTGAGCTGCTGGAGCGTGCACAGCGTTATGTCCTACCTGCTTTTACTTTCTGAATATGCTGTGGGCTGCAAATCGGTTGAGCTCCTGTGCTGGGGCTGATTTCTGACCAAAGGGCCTGTCTGTCCTCCACCCTGGGTGTTACAGATACACCGTACAGGAGAGAAACCTGCCTACTTCGCTGGTGCCTTTCAGTAGGAGAGGACAAAGGTGGCCATGGGAGAGGGACGCTGGGCAGAGAGGTCTGCGGGGCCAGGCCAGCTGCAGCAGCGCGTTCTCTGCCTGCCTGACGCCGGTGAGCCCGGGGAGCTGGTCCCCATGCAGGCAGGGTGCTGCCCTTGCACCGGTGTAGGGGGAGAGCAGCGCTGAGTGCTGGTGGGGTGACTGGTGTACTCACTGGGACGATGCCTTCAGCATGTAGCTGGCCTCCCGGTCATCTGCGTTTTCCAGCAGCCTCAAGATGAAGACGTTGGCCAAACTCTGCCCCTGATCTTCTAACTCTTCTACCCGAAGAAGTCCCCGGGGAGCAGAGTCAAACACTTGGTACTTGTCCCTGTGAAAGGTCAGAGAGGAGATTAGGAAAAACTGCAGTTATCCCAGCAGACTTTGGCTTCAGCCGCCCAGAACTGTACAGAGGACACAGACCAGGAACCACAGCATGGCAGGAGGAAAAAAGATGTCCTGCTGTGGTAAGGGATGAGTGGGTATCTACGAAAACCCACCTCAAAGCAAGAAACCCTGCCCTTGCCCTGCCTTAGGCACGCCACATGGCCTAGAACAAGTTGCTGGCTCTGCCTGAGCTCCCCGTGTACAAAACACAGAGGGTGCTCCATCAAAGCGGACTGTGAGACTTAATTCATTCCTATTTGTAAAATGCCTCTGTGTTTTCTGGTTACAAGCTGCCACAGAAGCAAAATATTTCCAGGCGTACAGACACTGCGGCGACACGTTTATTAGAAACGTTGGACTGGCGAGATGCTCCCTACCGGTGGGTCTCGTTAGTGCTACAAAGAACACGCTGTTCCCCGGGACCCGTCTGTGCTGCTGCATTTCACTAGTGTCTCGTCACACAAGACCTAGTCCTAAGCACAACGCTCTCCTCCTCCTTCTCCCAAGGCAGCTTACTCCACGTCAAACGTAACCGCTAGCCTCCGGCCAAAAATTATACCCCTCCTTGCAGCTCACAGTTTCTAGCCTGCTTTCTTAGAAGTTTAACTGACAAAATCTGAGCTGTTCTTCAGGCAGCGACGAGTCAAAAATCACCTCTTGACAGGAAGACAGGCCTCCTGGGTCATCCTGCCAGTTGATGTAACTCCTTGCCGCTCTGCAGAAACTGGTGGATTACATGCTCGCTTACCCTGATGGGAGACCTGACCTGGAATCTGTTTAAGTCCTGTTCGCCGTAAATTGTCAGCTGGAGAGAGCTGAAGATGTCATGAAGAGTCAGTTGTGCTCAGAGGCAAGGTGACTGCTGGAGGGAGGCGTACGGGTCGGGCCAGGATGCCCTCCCGGTGCCTGGGGGACAGGACGGGGGCCCAGCATCGCGGCTTGGATGAAGCCAGGGGCGAACAGGACTAATGAAGTGCCCGGCGTACTACTCCAACTTTGCACTCACCCAGGAATCTGCCGGCAAATTACCAGCAGATCATTGAAAAGGAACAAGTAGATTTCTCTGAAGAGTTTCTTGGTGCGAAGTGTTCGTGATGTCTTTGGACCATTCATTTGCTGCAGTTCACCCTGCTTCAGCAGCCAGCGGGAGTGAGAGATGATGGGCACAGACTAGAAGGGAGGAAAAGATGGCAAAGATCAGGAGAGCAGCAAAAACCCATGGGCTTATGTGGTCAGGATGCTGCAAGCAACAAGAGATGCAGAAGGCAGGGCGGTGAGCTCCCATTGCCCCAGCTTGCACTGCAGAGGATGGAGCAGAGCCGGGCAGAGAGGGCAGCGTGCTCTGCCAGCCACACCGCAGCCCGGCACAGAGCGTAACAGAGCTCAGACGGGGACGCGACAGGGGCCCGAGGATGAGCAAACACTGAAGGACAGCCATGTTGCAGTGCCAAGTGCCAGATCTGAACACCAGGCTAGGCCCTGCACATCCTGATCTGCCTCTGGGGATCCCGTGTCTCATCACCTGGGCTGAGCCTTCCTGGCCAGGGAGAAGGACTTTCAAAAATGTTTATTTGGCCATTTGGCTGCAAGAAACACGTTCAACAGGTTCTCATTGGTTGGGTCTATCCCAGACAGGAGGAGACACTGTCCAAGCAGCCACAACAGCACTTCTGCTAAAGCTTTACCATATGTGGAGTTAAAAACAAGAAGTCCAGAACAAAGCACATCTTGTATTAGAAGAATGCTATGCTTCTAGTCAAATGACTGAAAGACTGGAAAATATCTGTGTAACTGCTACTCTTTCCACCTTCACTCCCTCCTTGTGTTTGTCACATGCGTGGTGGCACAGTCCTTCCTTCCACACTCTTGCATTCTTATTACCAGAGGAGCCCTGCCTGCGCCAGCGCCCAAGGCAGACCTGCTCCAGGGATGAAGCAGCTCCTGCCTGCCATTACGGCCTCAGTTCTACAAGAGATGAAGGCAGCCTTGTAGCTACCCCAATCTAGTGCTGTCCTGAGGACTATGGTCTAGGCTTGACACACTGTTAAAGTGCTCTGGAAAATCAAATTCTTGAGTGCCCAGTGTGGCTTTCCAAACAAATGGTTTCACATTTTTTTGCTTTGGTTGTTCAGGTACATAAAAAGGTTGCTGGGAAGCTAAATACGCTCCTCAAAGTTTGCGAAGCAGAAAGATCTGAGAAGCGTCTCCACAGCACTCAAGCAAAGAATTGACAACTCTGTACTGGAGTTTCACGGCGTATATAATGAGATCTGGTCACACATCACTAAATATTGATTCATTCATCCCATGACTGGAGCCAAAACAGATCATTAGCAGGTAATTAGAGACTCATATGTAATGCATAAACGCAGGGATGAATGAAAACAGTGGAACAGTCTTCATTTTGGTATTTTTCGACTTTAAAGTGTTTTGTTTTGTAGCTTTCATCTCCCTTTAACATATCTTGTAATGTAAAGTAATAGCTGAAAGCTGACCTGCATTTTGAAGAGAGGTGAGGGGGAAGAGCCAGAACTGAGTGCTGGAGCGGGAGCTGCCCGCTGCACACAGGCAGTCTGCTGCCAGCGTGTCACATCTGTGTACACACACAACGTGCTGGCCTCAGGGCTGCCCCGGCCTCTGCAGCACGCAGGCACGGAGACCACGCGCACGGATGCAGTGCCTGCAGCAGCATCTCCTTCGAAGGTTTGGAGGGGGACAGTGTGGACTAGGTCACCACTGGACACTCACTAAAAGGCGTGCAAGTAGGTTACTACTGCCGTGTATGTGCACACAACACCTGGATGCTGTTGGCTCACTGTCTGTAGACGGTTACCAGCCTGTACTTATACCTTGATCTTGAATTCCAGCTTTTTCTGGATGCTGATCATCTGCTCTGTTCGGCTCATCTTCCTGACACCTTCATTACATGCTTTCACCACCTGGGAAAAAGAGAGTATAAAGATTTGCTTCCACCAGCCTGAAGCGGGTAAGTGATGACGGGCAGCACAGAAATGCCTGACCGTGACAGGGTAAGTGTCCTGCTGTAACAGGAATTGACCAAGCCAAGCTCTTCTATCAGCACTGTATTTGCGGGTGGGGGACAGGAACAAACAAACAAACCCACCCCAGAAAACAAACTGAAAACCCCCCAAACACCCAGATGATGTTATAGCTAGAAGCCGAGTATCAGAGGACATTTTAGATGGCTGCATTCAGTTACTGAACCAGACAGTATTAAGCAATACTCCTGGTTGCACAGCAAAGGGAGCAGCTCAATTTGCAGTTCCTGACACACCACACATCTCATCTTCCTTGTCCCCAACACTTCAAACGAGGCACATGTGCAGTAGCATCTTCAGGAAGAGAATGAAGCCAAAGACCTTCACTTGAAAGATGCAAATGCTGTGGTTCTGCCAAGCAGCACCAGATGCCGAGGCTACAAAATGTCCCAGGGAAACAGATGTTCATCATACAGAGCCCAGCTGCATTCTGAGTAGCAACTTTTAACTTAAAAACCACAATCAATGCGCAGGCACTACCCTATTACAGGGACCTTAACCTAGATGCCACTGCCTGTTTCATAAGGAGCAACTCTCTTGAGAACTGGCTAGACAGAAAAATTACGCTGGAGAACAAGTGTGCTCTGTTTCTGCTCCTCAAAATCCACCAGAATACCAGTAACTGACACAGTGCTCAGCTCTTACCTCTCAAATAGGATTCCTACAGGGAAAATAAGCATCAGATGATCTATGTTGTGGTGCCTGTACCCAGCTGGACATCAGGCATCTAAACTTAAACACTTACAGGTAAGTAACCGTGCAAAGGGAGTTATGAAATTGATAGAGTCCCTGACAGCTGAATATAAAAAGAGCATTTTTTCCATCAGCAGTTGTAGTCATCTGCATACTACAGAAACAGCCTTCCTCAGGCTTTTGACCTATGGAAAAACAACTGGCTACCAGACACATCATGAGGGATTCTGCAAATACTAATGCAGAACATTCTTCATTGCTAAGGTCTCTCTCTTTATCCCTAGCGATCTCCAAAGTGTACACTTCCTAGGCTAGCTCAGGGCAAATCCAAGAACCCATTTTGTTCCAGTATTTCAGTCAGAAACTGCAACTCTATCTCTAGCACAGTTTTCAACTTCCAATACTTTTATTGAACTGCAGGATTCAAGAGATGTTCCAAGCTTCTGAGGGAGAAGGGTTCAAACACTCTGTCCCAGCCCACATAGCTGCCAGCTGCGTCCAGACCATTCAGCTATGTACCCTGGAGGTGGGATCGCCCTGTCTGACCATGTTGGGAACAGCCCAGAGGGAAACCATCCCAATGCCTTCCTGGTGTTTTGTACACAGCAGAAACTAGCACAACTGAACACCACACCTCCCTACCAGCTTCAGGGAAGAGGGATAAAACCAGCCCTGAGTACTTAATTAAGAAACTGTTATTCTAGGTCAGAGGAAGAAGTGTGCTGTATTGGAGGAAACCTGACACAGTTGTACTCTGCTGCCTGTGGCAGCTAATTATATCTCTTGCTGGGACCCATCACCTTCAGGTATCTGCAAAAACAATTTGTATTCTTGAAGACCTCAAGGGAAAACATTCTGTCTGCCCTTTCTTACAGCAGAAACATACACATCTGTTCTTAGCAAGGGATTCTTCATCACTGACATCTAAGTGCTGCTAGATTAGTCCATCTTCGAGAGCAAGGAAGACTTAAGGAAAAAAAATTACTCTTGAAACACAGTGACAGGATCCAAAGGGACCGCTCCAGAAGCGAATGTAGTTTGCAGGTCTTTTTTTTGGGGGGTGGGGGGGGCAGGGAATGAGCACGATGGTTTAATGTTAATGGCCTTCAGTTAGCTCATTCAAACTTACTGTTTCCAGTTCTTTATGCGCATCCAGGGCAGTGGTTTCCCTGTCAGACTTCTCTTCCACTTTCTTCAAAATATTCTGCAGGGGAGGAAAGGCTGTGTTAACTCTGATCCCAATCTGACAGCACAGGAAGGTCTTTGCTAGCTTCTGAGTTATTTCTGGCCATCAGCCTAATTACAGGATAGGTGACAGAATGCAGTGACTCTCACCTCGTAGTTCCTCTTTCTCATTAAAACCTGCTTCCATCTGACCTTACATCTAAAAGAAACACAGGCAGGCTCCTATTTTATAAAAATAAATTAATAAATAAAAATAGCTAGAGCTGACACTAGCAGACAGCGTTACTGGTAATCCCAGTGGGACAAGACCATTTGGGACTGAGCTCTTTCCTCATCCCTAGAAGCGTGTCCTCCAGCAGTGTTTAGACAAGCTGGCAAAGCACAGCAGGAAGATGGCTGACAGTCTGGTCCAAGCCACCATGATGTAGGGTATCATACACGGGGCATTTCCACATTCTGCACTGTGCATCTGTGTGTCAGCATCCTAACCACCAGGCAGCTGGGCTGATGGACTGTTGCGACCCCTTCTAGCAGCTCAACAAAGTTCCTTTTCAACTCTTCTGCTCAGTAAAAGCTATCTGGCAAATTCAGCACCAACTTGGGAATGGTTTCTGTGTGACTAAAATCTTTTTTCTATAGCTGTTGAGAATGCCTGATTCTATGGAAAGGCTTCATCCAGCTCTAGGGTTGATCATGGCTGTATCTAAGTCTCATTCACTACTGCTGGAATGGAAAAATCCAGGAGCGATCCAGAAGGCCTTTGGGAGAGAGAGAAAAGCAAAACTCTACCTGCACCAGCAGCTTGAGCCGAGTGATCCTTTGAAATGGCAGAATCAGGAAGGAAGAAAAGGACAGGCCTTTGCACTTGGGATCCAGCTCCAGCTGTGAGATCACCTCCCGGAAAGCTGGCTTGTCTTGGCTGAGAGGAGAGAGAGAGACAAGGTGAGGGCTCCGAGCGCTACCCAGCCTGCAACTCTGTTATGTAGCTGGTGACCCAAAAGCAGCTTGGTCCTAGAGACAGCATCTCTGCCGTAAGAGAAAAGAGGGGAGGAGGGGACTGAATGCTTCTAGGTGTATTTCAGTTTAAATCTAGAGATATTTATAGTGCTGGGGGATGGAAAAAATAGACTTTTTATGTACAAGCCATGGTAGTGTTCACATGTGTTAGCACATCTAGCTCAGCGGCATACGCTGTGTGCGTAGGTGTGTGTGAATGGGGTGTGTGTCCAAGTAGATGAGTCAGAGGCATAATTATATATTTTTACACAGTTGGAACTCTGTGACAAGGTGAAATTCACGCAGCCGTAAGAACAAGACAAGCCACAAAACAGCTCAAGCTTGGCTACTCCTGGCTGCTTCGCTGGAGGATGGAGATCATTATCTGGCCTGAGAAGGACATGGGCTGTGCCCAGGCCTGCCCTGGTGCTGTTTGCAGCAGATGAGGGCACTGCTGGGTCATGGACTCAGCTGCACAGAGCAGCCTCACAAGCCCCAGCTGCCATGGTCAAAGACAATGCTTTCTGGCAGCTGCAGGTCCCCGAGGAAGACTTACGCTGCTGGAGTCCTGGCTAGCAGAAACAGCACGGATGTGAAGCGATTGCTAACTGCACAAAACCTGTCTTTGCTGCGTGTGACTCGCAACATCCATGAGAAGCCGTTGTGTTTCTCCCCGCTGCAGCAGGTACTTGTGTGACGGTGTCACTCACCGGTGTGAGCTGCAGCAGAACGGACCTGCGTGCACCTGAGGAACAGCTAAATGGGGGGGAACTGTGACATGCCTCAAGCTTCGAGTTCAGCCGAGGGCTGCAAAATTTCCGTGCTCGCTAGGAGCTTGCGGAAGGGATTTTATTCTTTCCAATTTGCTTTATGTTCTCCCACAGATGAAAAAAATGCTGCCCTTTAAATTTGTATCTAGGTATACCACTATCTCCAACAGGCCCTTTTCAAGCTGAAGTAATCCAGCCTATTGCTGCCTTGCTTCTGAGTGTTTAGTTTAATGGCTCTAGGCAAACTGTTTATATTCTGCAGCTATATTGCTCACCTCTGACTGAAGGAAACCCTGCGGTACCCTCCTTCAGGAGAGAACAGTTGGCCAAGCTCAACAGAGGCCCCTTAAAGTGGTTTTTTTTTTGCCTCAAAAGCTGGAGAGCAGAGAAAGAAAAGGATTAGGGCTCGTTACACAACTGCTGCTATAGCAAGGAAATACAGCCCACAGCATGTGCAGTGGGCTGTCCTGAAAGAATCCATGATGTTGTAACTAAAGGAAAATTAATTCTCCTGCTCAGAGACAAACTTGTAGGGCACTCTTTGTTTTAAGCTGGCATAAAAGATTTCCTACTGGACCAAAAGACTTGCTAAACTTGAAAAATACTGCAAAAATATCTTGGATTATATCCTCAGGTCTAGGTAATGTCTGCATGTCTAACACCAGAATGTGAAGAAAATAGCTTTTATTTTTCCTTTTCAGAAAATTCTGCTGTTCTGAAAAAAAAAAACCAACGAATTCCCAATTTTGGGAAGGCCAAATGCCTTGTTGAGAAGCTTGGGAAAAGCAGTGGCTGTTCTTGTCATCAGAGATCTCTATTATATTCTTGGCCTTTCACTCTCTTACCTCTACGTGCAGTTTAAAAATACATACATTTCACAAGCATGTGTCCCCATACACATCATAAATATTTCCCACAGTTGGGGACTGCTGGCTCTGCATTTACTTGGCATGTTACCTGCATACTATAGTACCCCACCGCTGCTATAAAGCCTTTTAATCGTGTTTTCTTTTTATAGGTGCAGTGAAAAATCAGTGAAGTGGGAAACCCTGTTTCGATAGTATCTAGCCCCTTCTCATAAATATCAAAATTACAGGTAAATCCGTGGCCTATACAATTTTGCAAAATAATGTAGCATCAAGCAGTGGAACTCACAGAAGCTGCTTGTAAGCTCTCTCCTGGTAGGTCTGGTTGGAGACGTAGGTGATGTACACAGAGAAGTGATTAACTGTATGCTGGTAGACGATATCGCACACATCCGAGATCACAATATTCTCCTCCACCCGCTGCTCGAGGTCCAACAGGAAGCTAGATGAGAAACCCAGTGCTCCTATTAATTGTGACCTGTCTATTCCAGGCAATTCCCAGAAGAAGCCCTTGGGGTTCAAAGCAATCAATGTGTCCACAGGCTCTTTGAAAAGACAGTGGGTAACAGACTGGCCCTAGTCAGCACCTCCATCCCTCTACAAATGAGGTTAGCTAAAGCGATGCCGTTCAGCTGGACAAACATCCAGCAGCAGTCGGCTTACCGCTCACTAACAGCCATGACATCCAGGACATTGGAGAAGAGGATGTGTGCCTCAGACTGGTGTAAGATCTTTTTCAGACGTTCATTCTCCATGAAGTGAGACACCAGCAGATTGAGACTCTTGTAGTACGAGGCTTCGGAAGTAACCAGCTCAAACATGGCCTGGAGGAGAATGCCAAAGAAGAAAATCAGCAGGTACCCTCTACTTTTATAGAGAGGTGCCTACAGCGTTAATTAGAATATCTGTGCTCCACACAGTCATGGACCTTGCACCCACCCTCCTGGCCAAGAGTACAGGGAGAGGTAAGCACGCGACGGCATTTGCCATGCATTACGTAGGATAGCGACTTGAACGGGGAAGATTTCCTCCCTCAGCCATCAGCCCTGGCTCCTTCTGCCTCTCTCCTAAGTTGTCTGACCTCATTTCCTTCTACTGAATCTCTCCAGCAGAACTATCTCTTTTTCTCATTATATACAAGCAGTCTGACTTTGTGAACATGCACACATAAGAGCACTTTATGGGCTCTCCCCTCCCTTCTAAGTGTCACTTAGTCTTGACCTGAGGCTGCCCCAGGCACCGGACCCCCCTGTGCCCACTTGCCACCGTCCTGCACTTTTGTCTCTGTTTCGGGCAAGTTCCCCTCAGCAGTCCCATGCACACTCCAGCCCCCTGCTGATCACAACAGTGCTGGCTTGTCGCTCTGCTCGTTGTGGCTTATTGTGCTACCCAGGAGGGTCTCCTTGCACCATCTACGCTCTTGTTTCAGAAAAGCCATGGTGTAGGGGCTGGGATGTACAGCACCCAGCATGCTGCAGGCCCAGCGTGTGACGTGTGCTCCTTGGGGCAGAGCTAATACACAGCCGTGGTGCTCCAAGCCCCTGTGTCTCCCCTGCTCCAAAGGAAATACAGCTGTTACTGTCCAAGTGAGGCTCCCTGGTCAACCCTGGCCATACAGTTTTCTGACCCAATTCACCAAGACCTGGGACAAGACACGGTAGTCCCTAACTATTACCATAAGTCATAAATGATCTCCAAATTTCAGCCCTTGCTTCTTCTATTAGAAGAGAAAACTCTGGAGCAAAGCCTGGCTTCCTCAGGCCAGGGATGTGGTCCGGGGAGGCAGAAAGACAAATTGATGGTCTGGTTCAGAGATAAAGAACAATTTAATGGGATGAGGATATAAAGCCTTCTGCCTACAGCAGGAGCCGCAGGGACAGTCCACTGTTACCTCACAGAGCTCCCTTACTCTCCAGGCAAGTCTTTGTTGTCTTTATTCAGAGGTAGATAAAAAAGGTGATTATTTACATAACTACTGAATCCTTAGTTGAAGTAGGATTAACTGAGGATTCTCACAAGGGCTTCAACATGCTGAAAAATCATTAGATCCTTCAGATATCTCTTGATGAAGGTGTGCCTTGGGCTCCTTGTCCTGGGGCTGACCCACGCTGCCACTACTGGAAGAGGAACCTTTTGGTAGCTCAGTGAAAGTCTTGTTTCCTTGAACCTGAAGTTGCTTTGACCCCCGAGACCAAGCTCCCCAGCTGCCCGCGGCTCCTCTGCTGCACCCTGGTGAGGGTGGGAGGTGGCCACACAGCATAGGTGCAAGTCCCTCAGCTCTGCTGGCTCTCCGAGGCTGCAGGGGCTCAGCAAGAGTCGGGGAGATCCAGGGGAGCAGCAGGTACGTGCAGTGTTTTTTGTGCTGTGCATATGGGAAAATACCTTCCAAATTAGCTGGGGGTCTGTCTTGTGGCCTGGCTGTTCTTTTTTTGAGTTGGTTTTAAATTTTTTTCTTCTTCTTTTTAAAGAAATGATTTCAAATTCTCCACTGATCAGTTTTTGGCCTTTTCCTGGCAATATCGCTAGGCATTACAGAAGAACCTGAGGTACAGAGACTTGGGTTGTATTCCTGACACTGTGCTGCAGTCCAAGATCTGGGAGAACAGGCACAGCAAGGATTACTGTTACTCAAGGATATCTCTTACTCAATCCAGAGATGCTAAAATATCAGCTGAAGTGATGTTTCGGCTCTTTGTGGGGTTGGCAGCCTCAGAAATATTCCCGGTGGGCAGTGAAGTCAAATAGGTGGTCGTTTTCTGCACCAGAGGAGGCGGCTATGCCTGCACAGCCCCCAGAAGGGAGCTGGAGAGAAGGGTGTGGGTAGAAATGAAGGTACTTGGTCAGTGTGTGTGGAACAGCTCATGTTTAAGGAATAGGAGGATGTTTTATTTTTTTCAAGGCCAGATCTCAAATGAGAAAAGTGGAGGAGTATCAGCTTGACTTCTCTGCACAGCTTCACCAGGGCACCCGGTGAACCTGAGAGAACCTCTCTCTCTCTCCTGGCATGACTGGCTAGGTCCTAAACGCACCTCTTGCAGCTTTAGCTGTGCCTTTTTGTTTGATAAATGAGAGAAGTAGTAAAAATAGGTAAAGATACAACAAATAATGAGACGGGACAGCCTGTCCCTTCCAGATACCCTGAGGATTGATACCACCAGTCATTTTGCACTGCAGCTTTCCAGCTGCTCCAACCCAGGATGTTTTTTCTGCCAGGTTTAGTTGTAGGATGGCCGTGAGAGCCAAGATCGAGACCTGTCACTCTGCCACAGCCTTTAAACTGTCAGACAACTTGCTTCATCTAGAAGGCTGCTTCCCGATCTGCAGAAGCCCCTCTGCCTACGTCTGGAGAAATTAATTTGTGCATGTTTGCTGTTCACCATAGTGGGGCGTGCTAGACCTGCATGGGCACATGCAGAGTGCAAGCCCTACTAAAGAAACAATGAAATCCATAGTGAAAATATCAATGCACAGGGTTCTGATTTAAATGGGACACTAGGAAAGTAAAGAACATTTCCACCGACTGGGACAAGCTTCTGGAAGCGTTCACAGCGAATGCAAGGCACAAGTTTAACTTACTCTGGAGATCCAGCTGGGTCTCTGCAGACCCAAAGTACCTACTCCAAGCAGCCCAACTGCCATTCCTCTTTTGAATGGTAAATATGAACAGCAAAGCTCCTAAACTGACACCAAACATCCAACCATGCCGATGCGGTGATGTGATTTCTGTGGAATAACTGAACTTAGCTAGCTCTAAGCAGACACTAGAAAAAAGAGCATCAGCTTCTGGTCTCAGAATTGCAAAAATAACCAGAAAAAAATTTGAACTAAATCTCAGTCGATGTAATACTATCTTCCTGAGCCTACAAATAGTCTGAAGCTATCTCTTGGAAACATGACTAACACTGTTCCATCAGTCCGCTGGGTCATTAACTTCATGAAATTTCATAGACATGTAAAAGCTACACTAATAGTTTTCATTGCTTATGTTTTGGCAGAGAGACTGAGAAAGGAAAAGAGAAGTGGAGCCTAGGGAAGATGGAAACGTAGAAGATAAAAAGGAGAAAAATTAAGAGTTGCTGAAGACAAGACTAAGTAACCCTACAGGCTAAATTCCTATTGAGACAACATGGTGTTTTATTGCATAGATGGGAAATACTTGTTCCCAACGGCCCTTTTCTGCACGTAAACCACCAGGGAAGAAGGGGGAATTCTCGTCTAGTTTAGGAGGGATGTTGTTCTGACCCGATGCCACAGCATTGGCTGCGACAGCTCTCAGACCTGATTGTCTTTGTAGGGCCAGTCTGACATCCACCTTCAATAAGTGCAGGAAGTCCAGCACGAGAGCTCTCTGCACGTTTGAAATCTAAGGTTTGCTCAAAGAAGAAGGAAAGGAAGTTTAATATTTTCTGGACTTTTTTGTGAAAACGGAACAAGAGAGAAAGACTGCCTACATGTCAAACGCGCTCTTCCACACAGAGGCCATGTCACCAGTGTGCACAACCTGGTTCAAGTCCCTCTTTTGCTTGAGCAAGGAGTATTTTCAGAGCAGCAGCTCTCTGATCTAAATTCACACCATGACACATGGTGCAGATTAGTCTGTCTCTGCTCCTTTTTCTAACACTCAAGCGACCTGAATCCAAATAATCCCTGGCAAAAACTTTACTAAAGCTCACATATCTCAGCAAAAATGGCTCAGTTCAAAGATTGAAAATACTTTGCTAAACTATTTTTATTAGTAAACTGTCTTGAGCGAGTTCCACTCAGCTTAGAATGTCCTAAAACACAGACGATTAACACAGTGTAGGAAAATCAGTACAGTTAGCAAGCAGAAAAGGACAAAATGAAGAAACTATACAGTAAATAAAACAAGGACAAAATGAAAGGTGGAGAACAAAACTGGAAAAGGAATAAACCAGAGCCACTCCACAAAAAGGCAGTACCAATATCTAATTTAAGGTTCATGCTGAAAGACGTTTCACTGATTAAATGTTGTTTCTTCTCATCTCTGGATCACTACCTCTCCAGAGCCTAGTACCTTGGTGACAGAATTTGCTTTAGCCTAAATCACATGTAATACAGGGGGTCTGTTTTCTCTCTAGTCACTTGTTCCTCCTGCTACATACATGTTGCCTGTCATTTCCTCCATGTTAACTCCATGTCAGAGCCCAAACAGCACTTCACTTGACTTGTTCTTCTTGCATCACTACATTTGCCAGACAGCTAAAAGAAAGCCCTTGGTGATTCGTGTTTTGCTGTGTTTGATGCTCAACAGATGTCTAGATAATTAAAACTACCCAACCAATGACTTAGTCATTTCTGATAATTATTCCAGTAGCACATAATTTTCGTATTTCCCTGACCTCTGTGGTCTGCGACATGTCTTTTGCTTTTTCTCTTGTTCTTCCTTTTTCTGCATTTGTACTCACATTTTTGTGGCACTTCCAGTTGCTGTTTTACATCTTGCTGCTCTCGCATTCACTTCAGATGAAAAAGTCTGGTTGACAGAGGCCATCACTGTCTGAAGTCTGTTTTGATTTGAGTTCCCAGGGCTAATGGGCCACGCTGCAACATTTTTTTGCTGAAATTGCTGGGGGGGGGGGGAGATAGGGGAGTGGGTGTGGAGGTGGTTTTTTATTTTTGTTTTTCCTTCTTGAAACTCCATTTTCTGGCTCATTTGTTCCAATGGGGACTATGACAAATTGCCTTCTACAACACTTTTCAAGCATCTATTGCTCTCCCAGTCAAGTTTTTTGTTCTGATGCTTGAAAAACACCTGTGTCTTGTTTTTTATCTTGTATTGATAACCTGCTGAGTCATTTTCTGTCATCGCCAACAACGAAGACCAGTCTCCTCTTCTTATTCTTGTCTCTTTCATTTTGCAGATTGTTGCACATGAGCAACTTTTTCTCTGACTGTTTAAGCCCTGCTCCATCACAGCTACGGTGGTGTTCCCTTCCTCAGCTATGAACAGGGGTGTTTGCTTCAACTTTCTTTCTGTTTGTGTACTGGTATTCCTCCCTGTGGTCTAAATAATACTTTTGTTCTACCTTTACTGTCTGAAGAGCTGCAAGCTCTTCTAGTCCCTGTGTTTACTCCAGCTTTGAAGATAAAATGGGTCAGAAGGGTATGATTTTGTTCTTAAGACATTTACTCCAGTATTTCTTCTGCCCTGTACTTCAGGTAAATTCCTCCAATTCTCCTTCATGAAGCTAAACACTTCACATTCACTGAATCAAGCCCTCATGTACAGCTCACATTCCCAGTCCATATCCCATGTACAGTTCCAGCACTGCAGGAGCAAGCAGTGTTTGCTTATAGCAAGGCTGAATTCAACATCATCTCTTTAATTGCCTCTGTGATTTCTCCAGCCCTCCTTGTTTTCTGTCCTTGACTCTCCTCACAAAGCAAATTCTCCACTTTATCTATTCAATGTTCAGCCAATTTCACAGCTTTCTGGCTTTGAGCAATTTTATAATCTCTTACTGTGCTAATCCCAGAACAAACAGGAAGAAAATTTCAGCTCTGACAAACTAACATCAGGGGAAAGCACAGCACTTCTTTAAAGCAGCACTAGCACTGTCCCATCTCCATCTGCTTCATTTCTCTTGTTATTTAAGCAGAGAGAAGAAAATTCAGCACACTTAATGCTGGGGTTTAGCAGCACAGAGATTTTTTTCCTTAAAACACCTACAGGTAATGAATGTAATGCAACAGAAATGGCAGGTTTTGAAATCTATAATGCAAACTTATAAGCAAATGTTTCTAAGTAAAAGACTCTTCATTTTGAAGCAGAAAGAAAAAGAAAAGCTTGTAATTTTTCAGATGCCAGATTGTGTTTGTAATGCTGGCAGTTAGAAGTACCGTGTTTTGCCAGGTAAACAGAACAGATCTGATATAGAAATAACCAGCGCAGAAGAAGAACATGGAAAAGCAACAAATCATTTTAGTCACCTTCAGCCATAACGCTGACACACTGACAGCCTGCGCTTGCCAGCCCTAGCTACCCTGTGTAAACACTGGTCCCTTCCACTCAGGGTGTAACACAGCCCTGCCCACCACACCCCTGCAGCTCACAAGAGGAGCCTTTCTAGTGAAGCAGGGAAGTTACAGCCTTGGCCAGGACTGGGGTGGCACTGGATACACAAGGGATTCATAAATGTTGATTCTGAAAATCCAAGTAAACTTAGGTGGAACTGCTCACACCCTGAGATGTTCCTCAGCACTTTGGGTACAATCTCAGGAGCCAGGGCTGAACAGATACACTGCCACAACGATCTCACCAGAAGCAATCCTGCGCAGGAGTACAGCAGGACTGACAGGATTGAGCCTTTGAAGGCCCCACTGCTCGTATTACAACGCACACCACATGCTAAACAAGGCTTGTTTGTCTCCACTGCTGGCTACAAATGCAGTGCTATGCCCTGACAAAGAGCACTCACGCTCCTCATGCTACCCAAAATAGCAACCAGTTGTAAATTGTTGTGTGACTGTTTTCATTAATTACAGCAGCTACCCCCACCTACTCCTCTCACCATTTGATGCAGCCCTATAAATTAACAGCATATGACTCTTACACAGTGATGTCACTGCACTGTATGGCTAAAATGCATGTATACCTGCCACTATTTTTTACTGCTTTGCATAAGACTCCAAGTAACAACACTTAAAAATAAGGAAACTTATCAATCACCATCTCTTCTGTTAATGCCATCATATTTAAAACAGATTACAGTTAATGACTGAATTCTTCTAAGATTTCTGGGGGAAAGTATGTATCCTGCTAGTAACTGCACTGGGAACCAAAACCTCTATCACAAGATCCTCTTCGTTATCCCTCCCTTCCTTTGTAAATTGTTCCTAATGCTGAATCAGAAAAGGGAAAATAAATTGAGTTTTTTTTGCTACAGAAATGTCCAGCAGTAATAGCACATAGAATGACAATTGTAGTTTCAAAAAAAAGAGCAAGTGGCGCTAACCAGTGCAACACAGGGAAGTACTTGGCAGGGCAAGGCTTGTCTGTGACTGTTATGAAGCTTTTCATTTTTAAATCTTCATTGTTTGACTTAATTCACTCTCACTCTTTTTAAGCAGCAAACTAGTTAAGAAACACTCCACCTTCCCCCATTACCTCCTGCAGCTTGATCTCATCTGGCTGGAGGATGCTGAGGACCCCGCTGCTTCGGATCTCAGGAAGATCCTGCCATAAGTTGAACCTGGAGTTGGAGTTCCTCAGCAAACTGATTTGTGGTGGAGCTTTGCTTTCGGTTGTACTTGTAGGTTCTGCTTCGGATGGGGCTTCCTCAGTGGGTGAACTCTCCTCAGGGTCTGTCTGTGAGTCCTGCAGTCGTCTGGTTTCAATCTCCTGGCGTGTAGATTTATCTCGATATTCCTGATACAAGAGCCCTAGGAGGCAACAGTAACAGGTCTGAGAGGTTGCAGCTTAGCAAAAGAGTAGAAATGTACTGTGGGAAAGGTTGTTTGTTTTGCATTAGTTCACCCCAGCAGAGGTGAGAGAGATCCCTTCCATGCTGAGCGCAAAAGCCAATTACAGCATTCCTATTTCAGCCAGAAATGGAAACTATAAATGGAAGACCATTTCTAAATCTAAAGTGTTGTCAACAATCTGCTCTCACAAAACATTTAGCAATGCAGTCAGATGAAGCCATGATCAATCGGAAGATATAAAAGAAGCAGTTTGTTATTTGCAAGGTTTTTAAATGTTTCTTTTAAACCTTGATTTTCTCTGCAATATTATTATGTTACAAGTTTATAGCTTGATAGGTATGTGTGAGTGCATGTCTGGAAAAGTAATACTGCATATACTGAAACCGCTTTACAGAAGCAATTTGATGGCCATGTGTATCCTTCAGGAGGAAACACTGAGCTCCTGCTAAGGCACTGGACAGGTCAGGCACTGGGAAAGCAAGCTACAGTTGCTAGCTTATTTTGGTATTGACTTCGTGGTCAGCCTTGGACACATCGCTTAATTTCCTTCTGTTTTCTTTCTCAGTTTCTATGATGATTGAAGATACAAAATTAACATTCAAAAGGTACCTGAATGCCACAGCACTAAGGAAAAGGCTCTGAATTCACACCATCTCGCGGCACATCAATCACACGAGGTGTCTTCTGAGTTTCAATTACTAAGTTCTGGAGCAGATGAAATTGCACAGCATTTGCCTCCACAACCTGATTTCAACTCACAACATGAAAAAGGTAGGAATCCTGAAATTCCTTGGCCATCTTTAGAATATCCTTTGTCTCTCCCAGGGCTTTTTAACTGTCCCATTTCTCTTTCTAAGTCATCTATAGGACCTAGAATATTAATTGCTCGAATATAAAATGTAATTTAGGAGATACGAAAAGACAAGAGAGCGTGAGACTGCTCTGAGTCACTCAAACTGAAGGAGCGCGATTTACATTATCTCCCTTGATTTATGCTTGAATTGCAAAGTGTAACATGAACGAATAGAAAAAAGTCCTTGCTGTTAAAAAAATAAATAAATGCATCATTAGGGTTTAAAAATCTATCCGGTCACATGCAATCACGATATTGGATCTCAGAAGCAGATTCTGTGTGTAATAAGGTGAGAGACTACTGCGTCAGGAGTTTGTCTACAGAGGGCAGAAATGTAGATGTTACTGCCTGTTAAATCTCTGGGTCAGTTTTCACGAGGCTCTGTACCAGTCACTGTTAAAACTATATCAGAAATATGCTCGAGAAACGCGCAGGCACAAGGACAGCATTACCGCAGTCTGCGAGCGTATCTTGGTATCTGTTCTCCCTGGAAAGATGTTCAACGTCAGATTAAAATAGCAATAAGGCTAGCTGTGCCTAGGAAACCATACAGTCTTCTGTTAGCTTCCTACACGATAACCGAAGAGAGGAGACTTCCCCTGAAGTTTTTGCATGCTGCTGCTACTTACATAATTTCTCTCTGCATCAGCTAGGCTTATATGGCTTTCCTGAGCATTTCTGCCTGTTATTCAGCATCAGTGAGGGTGCTGAGGATGTAGTGGGGTGGGAAGGTGCCTTCAGGACTGGAGCAGAGAGCCTGCTAAATTGGCGCTGCTTTCAGGGGTACTGATCCACAAGCTCAGCCTGTGCTCAAAGGCTCTGGTGCGGCAGGGCACTGGGTACCTTCTGCTGACCGAACCGCGCACGGGAGACCACGACAGGCTGGGAAGTAACACCCTGCAGCAGTACAGGCAGTGCTTGACTGAAGGGAAAACACACTGGGAATCTGAAGCGTGATCTATCTATTTTACTCATACTGGAGATAATCATACTTGTAGTGTCTGATTGTACAGCCATGTTGTGCTGGTGGGTCGGCCCTGCAAGTCAGAGGCAATTAAGGATATTTTATATAAGGGAGCTGTAGCATCCCTTGTGCAGATCTGGAGAGCAGCCCTTTAAAAAAGATCCTCAAGACAAATTTCCCCCTTACTTTTAAGGATATAAAATCCAGACAATGAAACTTGATTTTGTTTCCAGGTTTCCTGCCTGACCAACCAAACAGATAAGACCTACGGAGGCTTCAGCGGCAGGCAAAGGCAAATACAAACACGGGGAGATCCGAGTGACTGAAGGCATCTACTGCCAGAACTCATTCAGATGTGACAGCAAGGTAACTTGTTTTAAGGAGGGAGCTGGAGACTGGCTGAAGCACCACCACAGACAGCAATAGGGGGAGGAAGCAGAAAGGTGATGCCAAAAGACAAAAGACAGGTAGACGTTTAGGCAGAAGGAGGGCAGGAAGAAACAAAGAGGGTTGTGCTAGCAAGGGTAAAATATGTCATCACTATCTTGGTGTAAAAGGTCTGTCTGTATGTTGGTAAAGTGGTTACAATGGGTAGAACAAAGGCTTAGGTTAGAGAGAGAGAGGGAGAGAAGCCATGCAAAAGCCTGCTTTAGATGAAGCAGGAGATGGTCACGGCACAGGATGGGTTGTGTTAACACATGCAAGGTCAGGGAACAGGGTTTTGACGTGTTGAAAGGACAGCAATACATCTGGGAACTAGTGAACGTGTAGAAAGAAGCCAAGATTAGCAGCTGAATGTGACTTGGAAGATACGATGATTTAGTAAATGCTCGTATTTAGTAAGTGAACAAGTACAAAAAGTCAGAGACCTGTACCAGCTCCATTCATTGCTTAATGTCCCACTTGTCCCTACTGTGACCTGGCTAAAGGTTACTCATGTGGTCAGAGCATGAGTTTCAGTTATCTGAAGTTGTTAAGGCTGATCTTCCTAAGGGGTGTTTACATAGTTTGTATAGTACATAATAGACTTTTTCCCTTTGTGTTTATTCCATTTAATTTCGCTGTCACAGTCTCCCTTCCTAGTGCTCTCAAAAACAGGGAGGGGAATTGAAAAACGAGTTGCTAATTGTGGCAAATGCTCGCCTTAGAGAGTCTGCAGTGCTCTTAAAGTAAATGTTATTACACCGAAAGCTATGTAAAAATCTCAGGAGGTCCAGAGACGTTTTCTCTGAAATTCTCTGCTCCAGTTTCAGATTTCAGACTTCAGAAAAAAGTCCATTAACGCCTCAAAGGCAGGAGGGAGAGAAGGGAGCAAGTATGCTCCAGCCATTTGAAATGACCTCTCTGTTGAGGATTAGCATAGCATCTCTGGTTGTCAAAACCCTGTCTCCTCCATCAAGGTGCAACAGACCTACTTGCCGTTACACATGCAAAGCTATGGCACGGCTTCCCTCTGATATACAGCACGTAAAAATAGATATGAATACAGCAACTGGGTTGAAGTCCTGCTGGTTTTAGCATTTTTATCATGCCTCTTGTCAGTTTACTGGGATTGTGCTGCTAAGGTATTGGCACATGGGCCTGGGGGAATTAGTAGCTACACAGCCAAAAGCAAGTAACAGATCTGGCAACACCCATGCAAATTGTTCGCCACTTTCCTCCAGAAGGCCCTGAACTCAGCTGTTCTGTCTGACAGACGCTGGCAGGCTGCTGGTTTCACATCAGCATCTTTCCCCGGCAGTGTCCCAGTGGCATCAAGCGCTCCAAGCATCAGCCCTGCCCACCACGACCTGACACCAAACTGCAGCTGCCCTCCTCTCACAGCGACAGCGTGAGAAGCCTCCCCGCTCCTGCCAGGGAGGTTTGCCTTGCTGCCCAGGAGAGTTATCTATCCAGTTTTCCCATGCAAAGTCCTACGTTCCTGCCCTCTAGATTCAAGTATCTTGCAGTTTCGTTTCCTGAAACTGAACAGAACTGTTTAAAAATGAAGCTTCTATCTTCCCATCATAAAACCTGCCTCAGGATGGGAGTTAACTCCACGGCTGCCCAAATCTCTCGGAGGAATGTCACAATTCAGATGTGGGAAACCAAGAAACAAGCCCTCCTCTCCGCACCCCACCAAATACAAAAATACCACAAAAGCAAAAGCGTAACAGTTCTCTTCTCCACAACTACCCAGATAACCTCAACTCTGCCTTTACAAAGAGACCGCAAATGATAAAATAACTTACTTTTCTGTTGCAAAAGCTACACCAGTAGCTGACCCTGGTGCATGCAGCTAACTTCCAGCAGGACACCTGACCCAGTACTTTAGTCTCACACCTTTCTGAGTATGCAAAATCAAATTTTAGCAGAAAGTTGGCTGTAGCCTTAACAATTGACTGCTTCGTAATTACAAGAAGTAATTCTTTATGAATGGAGGTGAAGCTGCTCAGCGACAGCATTAAACCTCCTGCCAGGCAGCATGTGAACCTGATATCCCTTAAGACAGCTAAAAGTCTCTGCTAAGGCTGTGGTTTCTTCTGTTTTACACCAACAGCGAGAGGTCTGCCCGGCCAGGACCGAGCTGGGTCCTTTCAGGCACCGCTCGGGTTTAGATCTGGGTTTCACCCGCTGAACTCTGC
Source organism: Opisthocomus hoazin (assembly GCF_030867145.1). Taxonomy (NCBI): domain Eukaryota; kingdom Metazoa; phylum Chordata; class Aves; order Opisthocomiformes; family Opisthocomidae; genus Opisthocomus; species Opisthocomus hoazin. Next base: position 4,081,055 of record NC_134417.1, on the reverse strand, counting down.
GGGTCTGGGGGTTCAGGGGAGCGGGGGGCCCGGGTGGGGGGGATGGGGGTTCAGGGGGACTGGTGAGGGGCTTGGCCCGGGTGAGGGGCCCGGGGGTTCCAGGGGACGGGGGAGCGGGGGTCCCGGCCCGGGTGCGGGGCCCGGCCCGCTGCGGCGGCACCTCTAGGGGCTGCTGTGTTGCCGCCAGCGCGGGGAACGGACTGAGCGGCGAAGTTGTGGGAGAGCGCGGCCGCCAGCCCCGCCGGCCCCCCCGGCCCCGATCCGCCCCGCCGTGTGCCGGAGGCGGGGGACGGCTCCTTACCGATGTGCTCGATGAGGTTCCTCCAGGAGTCGGCCGTCATGGGGTGGGCGGGCGGCTCGGCGGCGGCGGCGTTCGCGCTCTCCTCAGCGGCGGCGGCGGCGGCGGGGGGCTCCCTGCGGCGGGCGGGCGCACCCTCAGCCGCGCGGCGGGGCAGCGGCTGCGCGCCCCCTCCGCGCCCGGGCGCGGCCCCGCCGGTATCCACACCCCCCCCCCCCTTCCCTTCCCTTCCCTTCCCTTCCCGCTCACCTGCCGGGCTGTCCCGCCGAGCCGTCCTGGTCGAGGGCGCAGGCGGCGCTGAGCGCCGCGGCCAGCAGCTCCATGGCCGGCGGCGGCAGGCGGCTGCCGAGCAGCTCCGGCGGCGGCGGCGCGGGGCTGGGGGAGCCCGGGCGGTTGCCACGGTAACGGGGGTAGGAAGGCAGCAGCCTGCGCGGGAGGGAGAGGGGAGATGCGGCCGCCCCCGGGGCGCCCCCGCAGCCCCCAAACCCCCTTGGAGCCTCCTCGATCCTCTCGGAGCCTCTCCTCAGACACCCCCCCAGGCGTTCCCATGGCTCTCCCCCCGAAATCTCCAGAGAGCCCCCTCAAATCCCCTCAGACCCCCCCCCCCCCCCCGCGTCAGGCGTCCCCAGGGGGTCTCCTCCCGAATCCCCTCAGAGCCTTCCCAAACCTCCTCCGAACCCCCCTCAGGCTCTCCCCCCAAAATCCCCACAGAGCACCCCCTCAGAGCCTCCCCTCAGAGCCACCCCTCAGGCACCCCACAGTTTCCCCCCACAGAGTCCCCTCCAGATCCCCTCAGAGCCTCCCCTCGGGGGCCCTCCAGCCCCTCGCAGCCCCTCTCCATGTTCCCAGATCTTCTCCGAGCCCCCACACAGCTCTGCTAAATGCCCACGGAGCCCCCTCAGCCTTCCCCGAATCCCTCCCCAGACCCCTCGGAGCTCGTTAGAGTTCCCCAATCCCGCTCACTTGGAGCCCACCCAGCCCCTTCGGAGCCCCCCAGACTCGACCCCCAGAGCTCCCACCCACCCCTGAGTCCTCCCACAGCCCCTCTCAGAGCCTGCAAAATCCTTTCCGAGCCTCCACAGACCCCTCAGCTCCCCCCCTCCCAACTCCCCTCTCAGAGTCCCTGACCCCCTGCAGCCCCCCACCCCGTGCCCGCCACCCCTGCCCGCAGAGACCTCCTGAGCCCCCCGGCTCCCTTCCAGCTCTCCGACGCAGGTCCCTCCTCCGCCGGGAGGCTGACTCCCTCCTCCCCAAGGGCCCCCCCAAAAAGCAGCGATCCCTGCCCTTGCGGCCCCCCACCTTCACAGGCACCCCTACCTCCATCCCCCCTGCTCTCCTGCAGAGAGGCTCCTTCCTCAGAGGCAGGGAAGCCCCTTCTCCATTCCCTCCCTCCCTCCCTTCCCAGCAAGGCACCCTCCTCCAGCAAGCACCCCCACACCCCATCCCACCCCACGCACCGGCCCCTCTCCTCCATGCGCAGCCACCTCACAGCCCTGGCACTGACCTGTCCCCCCTCAGACCCGGGGCACAGCGCTGTCCCCCGTCCCCTGCACCTCTCTTGCCTATGTGCGGCTGGCACCGGCTTGGAGGGAGAAAAGGGGGTGGGAGAGGGGGGCTCTCCTGAACCGCTTCCAGATCTGGTGCATATGGTGCGTTTCTTCTCCGGGAAAGAAACCCTGAGATGGAGGAATGTAACTGGGAAACTCAGCCTAATCCCTCCTGCCGGGAACAGCACCCCTGATTACCCCACAGCATTGACCGCTATCTTCCTCTCCTCCTCCGGCAGGGCTTCGCACCCGCTCGGTCATTTCCCCCGACTCCCCTTCCTTAGCGTCGCTACTTCCATAAGGATATATTGTCTCGTTTAGGCAGTAAGCATCTCAGTACTCAATGATCTACATCTGTCTTCGTTCAGGTAATTGTTTTTCCGCCTCGGGGATAAATCCTCTTGAGCTCCGGAGTAACGGTTACACCCTCGGATGGGTTTGAGTGCTTGCGGGCAGGTTGGGTGCAGCTCTTCCCTACACGTTAGTAACCCTCAGCAAAAAAAACGTCATCTGCACCGCATTGCAATTGAGGAGTTAACAATCGCAAAACGCTCAGCTATTCCTCCCATTTGCTTTCTTCCTGTTGCAGAAATAACTGTGTTTTTTTTCTGTACGTGATAACGTAATTTATGCAACAACATAAAATCTGTGTGTTGGTCTGTATGTGTAAAATGGTTTCCTTTTTGTCATTTTGATATTGTATTTGCTAAATGATATATCAGGATAGCTCCCGATCAGCACATAGCTATACATTCAGAAAAACTCCTGCAGCTGATGTGAACTAGATCTTGATCTGGCACACTGGAGAGCTCAGTCCTTAAGTAATTAAGATGCAGAATGGGAGAAACAAACAGTTGGAAATGTCAGTAAGGACTCAGAGAAGACTGTCAGTCCGGGTCCAGTCCCAGACTGGAAGGTCAGAAGGACCAGACAACCGATAGGAAAAATCAGGGTGAGAGCTAGAACCCGTGTTACGCTTAAAGAGGAGGAGGAGGAGGAGGACAGCCTGAGAGCTGGGGCTGTACGGCGGAGATTGTCACGGGCTAGATGGTCAGTACGGGATGGAAGTGGGTTATCAGTCATTAAACACCGGGGGCTAGGGGGTTTGGGGAGGCAGGTGAGTGAGGAGGCAGCCAAAACCTTGTAGAAGGGATAAAGCGGCAGGGACTAGCTGAAGCTCTGCCTGATGACTGATGCTTGGTGGCTTGCTGCCAGGGCAAGAATATTGTCAAGGGTTTTAGTAAGTGGGTGGGATGCTAAAAAACTTCTTTCTTAGAAAAGGGGTGGGAGGACATTAACCGTGCTGAGCCTCTTTGTTATCTTGAATTCTGGAAGAGCAATGAATGCTGTTTTCTATTTTCCAAAGGAAAGGACCGAGAGCAGTGCAGAGTTCTCCCTCGCATGCAAAGGGAAGCCTGTGCAGGAGCTCTTACTGACTCTGCTAGAGTGGATATATGTCTAAATATAACTTTTGGGTGTATCTACTAAAAAAAAAAAAAATCTTTCAGAGACATGCATTAGGAGTTTAACAGATTCTAGCCCTTCACGTTGCTTCACTCCCAAGGCTTAAATCTGTTGCAAACTGAAATTTCATTTTAGAAAAAGTGTCTGGGTCGTGGTATGAAAAACATTCAGAAATAGAAAGTATCTTTTCAGGATCCCGTAACTCCCTGGTAATTTGATCTTGCCTGTCTTCCTTTTTCCTTCAAATTTTCCAAAATAATTTCACTTTTGGTCTGAGATGAAAACTTGAAAAATGTCACTAAAAGTAATAAGGAAAATAAAAACGTTGGAAGCTGTGAAGAGGTGAGAACACCAGCTGAGAGTGAAATGCCCCCTGTGGCCATGGGAGGCCACGGCTTGTATTTTTGCGTCTCGAGATCTGTTCCACTGTGTAGCAATGACTAATAGTCTAAATTTCCTTCCTTTAGAACTTTTTTCTTTTTTAATTGTAATTTGGTCTTTCAAAAATGTTGCTCTTTCTTCCTTTCCAGGCTTATTCTCATACTTCATGTTGACATACAGGGAATGTCCGTTAAACAGAACAAGTGCCTGAGAAACACTTTTTCTCTCAGGTGAGGTGACAGTGTTCCCAGCACTCTGGGACTGCAGTAAAAAATTATATATAGCAAGAAGGAGGTATTTTTGCAAAAATTGTCGAGGTTTTCCAAAGCTTGTTTGGGGACAAAACAGAGAGCTTTCCAAGTTTGTCATGAAAAACGAAGGCAGGCAAACAAGCAGTTCCCTCACAGCAGTCTGGTGGCTGGGGTGTGGGGGATCCAGGTCGGAGTCACAGCTGTGTCATTCCCTCACATCCCACATGTTAGTGCCTGTTCCAGGGTGGGTCTGCCTCTCCTGCCAGAGCTGCTCCGCTTTCTCTGGTCATTGGGAAACGTGCTTGAACCTGCTGCATGTCACATTCACCAGATACCGTGTTAGGTCAGCCAATACTGGACTATTTCTGCTAAGTAGAGTAGCTCTGGCATAGCTGCCTCTTTCTCCCTCCCTACTTCCACAATTGTTAGGACTTTGTGTGCAGTTTGGGCTGTACTACCACTTCAATTCCACTTTTCACTCGACTTCCTGAGGCAGATTTCTACCTCCAATTTTATGCCAGCACTCATGCTGATCTCATTCTTGGTGAGCAGGTTTGGGCAGCTAAACTGGTGGAAACTGATTCATTTTTTTGGTAGAACTAGCTTTGTGTGTGTCTGGATTGTTTCACTACAGGGTGAGCTCAATGCGAGTGCCAGCACAGTGGAGGTGGCAGACATGCAGATGGATGGCAGGGCCATGGCAGTGCCACCTTGGATTATTTTACACTGCTGCGGAACTGCAGGCTCAGGCAGAAGTTCCCACTCCACCCAGTCTTAACCATCTGGGTAGGAGTCTGGAGGAGGTTTTCTTTTCTCTCTCACTGTATCAACAACAAATTTGATCTGGAGCCGAAAAATCTTCCCCCCGTATCATCAAAATCAGTAAAATCTCAGGATGTTCAGAAAACAGTTTTCTGACCAAAATCCCTGTATTTCAGTCTAAAATTCCTCATAGGGGGGAAGAAAGAATCTGACTGCTAGAACAACGTTCATTAAAGCAAATAGCTAAAAATCCTACCCCAGCATCACACAAGTGGTGCTGTGTGCCTCATGCTCTTGTTGGTGACAGAAGTCGTGCAACTCCATGACAGATCAAAGCCCAGTTTTCTCTCAGGAATTCTTAGGATCCCCAAGCACACAGACACTGGAAATGGTCCTCATGGCCATCATTGGATGGCCATGCTCTGGTGCCATGGAGCATGACCATGGTTCAGCTCCCTGTGGGCAAAGGAGAGTGGGTTTGAGCTTGCGTATGTTCTGCAAAGAAGGGTTTTGTGTGGTGGTAGACTGTTCCTAGCTTCGCTATACTGCCATTGGAAAGGATTTTAAATGTTGGCTGACTTGGTCCATGGTTGAATTAAAAATGTGATAATTGGTGCGAGTTTATAATTAGTCTATTAGAATTATCTCATTTAGGTTATGTGTACAGGATGAATTTCCAGTCTTGGCCTGTATTTTCAGGGACTATTAATTTGAATTTCTTATGTGAGATTTCTTATGTGAGATTATGAAAGATTTCTTATGTGCATCTAAACTCAAAAGCAATCCTTAGAATAAAGCTGTGCAAAGAGCTTGTTTTCAAACAACGCTGAAATACATTTTTTTTAATGTCCTCTTATAGCAGGTTTTAGAAATTAGACCTCCTCTTCCAGAAACTAAAAAGCGAAGATGCAGTCCAGCATATCTTATTTATGAAAAATTCCCCAAACCCTTCTAGTCAGTGGGAGTTTCACACCAAGAAAGGCCACAAAATGACGTAAGAAGCACTGTTTTAATCTGAGCTAACCAAATTTGTAGAGAAGTGTAAAGTTAGTAATAGATTTGAATAATGTTATACCTAGTCAAGTGTATTTTCATACTTCAGGTTCATTCAGGTTCTCTCTGTTCACGTGTGGTTTTTAGCAGTGTTTTTGACAACAGGTGTCTGGGCAATTTTTATTCCTGTTTTTGACTTTTTAGTGGGAGATAAGTGGAACTCCTCATCTCTAATATTTTTAGATCATAAAGGCCAATAGTACATCTGTTCTCCTGAATCTCTTTAAGCTTTCAGCAAAATACCTTAATTATATCTGTTGGGACTGGCAGCCTTAGAGATAACTAAAAATGTTCAGAACTTCCTATATGAGATCCTTGCCTTTAGGTGCTTCTAACCTTTTGGTGCTCATAATCATCAGGGTTACATCTTTACTTACAGACCATCTGCCATAGACTGGTTATTTTTTATATAATAAAAAAAAAGGCTTAACAATTTCTTAGGCTTAGGAAAATATTATTGGATCCCTATTAAAAGAAAACAGAAAACCTGTTGTTCTGTCTTTTGAGAGGCTTTGGTTTCTGTTGAAATACGAGTTGAAATTTGGGGGTTGCCAGAGCTTTGACTTTGCCACACTATTGAAAAACCATAGAGATTATAGGCCCTTTTCTACTCTCTGCAATGGACTTAGATCATAGCATATAAAATCTCTGAGGTGCTACTCATGGAGAGGACACGTGCCCCGCTCAGGGCTGAGAGAAACATTTCTGATGCTGCAGCTATAAACTCTGCCTGGTCCCGTTCTAGGCACTGGGAATAGAGGCCGTTTCTGCCGTATCCTCTGTGATCCTGGTACTGGGTCCAGGCAGCACGATGAGAAAACTACTTGACTGGAAAACTGAGGGAGCAAGACTCCAGCATGGAGAGGGAGGGGTCTGCTTCTGGACTGGGAGACTGCTATGAAGAGAGGAACTCGCCCATGGCTGGGTGCTTCAGGAAATGGTGTGTTGGAAAACAGCTGTAAAATGTAGCATGGAAGACTAAGATTGTACGAGGAGCCAAAGGGTGAAGAGCCTGAGGAACAGCAGGACACTGAGATATGAGCCACAGGAGGGAAGAGAGAGGAATAACGTGTCTGGGAAACAGCAGGCTGAGGAAATCATGTGGGGAATTACAAGTTGAAGCTGATAGAGGAGGAGTGAAACAAAGAGATTGGTTGAGGACCTGAGGGTCACAGGTTATGTCCAGACAAAGCAGATCAGACTGGGGGAGCTGGAAGGCAAAGCCTATGACTTGGTGGTAATGAAATCATGACTGGGCTGAAAAACCCAATGAGGAGAGACTGGGTGGAACAGGTGGGCAGACAGGGATTGGGATCCCCACTGGCTGCATGCTGGAAGGATACTTGATTAGAATCGTGCGTGTTATTGCTCGCTATTCTGGATGATCCTCTGAAATACGAGATTTTGACAGTAATAACATTTTAATACCTACAGTGGCTATTTTTACTGAAAATTTATTAGTTTTTAAAATTCTTCTCCCTGAAAACACTGTTGCTTTTAGACTTAAGATTCAGATTGTACAGAAAGAGGGATAAGAAAAAAATTATCTATCTGTCTATGTATGTATGTATGTATGTATGTATGTATCTATCTATCTATCTATCTATCTATCTATCTATCTATCTATCTATCTCTAAAAGATCATAGAATTGTTGTAGTGTGACAGAATGTAAAAGTTTGGTCAACATGCGTTTGCACCAGCTGTTCCTGACTTCAGCACTTGCAAATTGAAGCACCATTGGCAGCAGAGGGAAGAGTTGATTATAAGAAATTTATTTCAGAAGTAGGAAGAAACTGCTCGAGTATGGTATATGACCTCTTGCAATACAGCTCCCAGCCTGTCTGGAGGCTTTCCCTGCTTTTCTGGTTAATTCAGGCTGCAAAAGCAGTGCCCTCTGCTGCCCAGGACAAATAGTGCTGTGCCGTGGGAACCTGACCTAACCCGAATTCGCACAAACATCCTTCTGAGTGCTACGCTGTTTTACATGCAGAGTGTTTCTTTCTAAGGCACGTGTTCGCATGAATTCAAACCAGTTAGATTGTCACTTGCTGCTGAAGGTGACAGTTCAGAGTTGTAGTACTTCTGTTCTGTGATCTTAGATCAAACACAATCAGGTGATTTTTAGATAATCCCCATTTCTCTGAATTAGAGCTTTCATAACCAGCCTCAAGCAATAGTTTGCTCTGCACTGGTAGACCAATGACCTCGCAGTGAGCTTTGCAACATGAAATTTCACACTGAGTTTCTCTTCCACTGTATCTAGTGGCCCACAATAAAGACATCATTTTTGGAATCTGACTCAGCGGGAAATGGTAGGTAAATAATACAGTCATGCTGCTAAAGCATCTGTATTGTATTAGAAATGAAGAGAAGTCAACATCCTATTAGCTATTAATATAGCGTAGACACTGATTAGTGAATCTCCTTTCTAGAGTTTGAAATTACTAATTTTCTGGTCTCTGTGGGAGCTGTTTTCAGCTGAGGCTGACAGTTGTGGATGGACACCCTGGGTGGATGTTTTTCTGTGATGGCTTTTTATGATCTCAGTCTGCACAACTGTTGTCACTCTGAAGCTGGAAGGACTGATCACAGTGGGATAGAGAAGCTTTTGCTGAGTTCAGTTCCTTCCAGGTCTTTGCCTCTGGTTACTCTGAAAAACAGAAGTTGTGCTAAAAGCTCAGCACTAAAATGTTCAGGGCAATTCAGCCGAGTTGTCAGGAAGCGGCTCGTCATGCTAGGGGTTTGGATCTTTGTACTATGCGGAAGGCTGGGAGGGAGCCACGTGATCTTGTGAACTCTAGAGTGTTTAGGGGGAGCCTGGGGATCGCAGAGGAGAAAGGTCATAGGAAAAATATTTCGAGTATAATTAGACATAAAAATGCTCTTAAGATGTATCTTGTGGAGGGCATAAGGCAGATTTTGGAACACCAGCAATAATGTTTGAGGTCATCTTGTTTTCAGACATCAATGTTCTGAGATCAATGAACTACTCTACTATTCTCAGAGCTTTGAATGGCACATAGATTCAAGTTATCAGTAGGTTTGAAAGGTGGTTTGAATGGTGCTTTTCCTTAATCAGAGTGTTAAAGAATATATCCCAGCTGAGTACAATTCAGATAATTATTCCTTTTCCTGAGCTGTTTATTACATTCTCCAGTTGTGTTTACTTCTTGTCCTAAATGATGTAGCATGGCTGTATGTGAAATGACATCACTATCTATCAAGAACACATTCATGTCAGACCTGCTGGTTGTCTTCATGCAAGGAGAAGGAATTGTGCCTACCAAGCCATAGCATTTATATAGTTGCTGCAGGACACTGCTGAATGTGAAGAGAAGCAGTACGGATGCCCCACCTGCCCTTCTTACTGTGGTGATTCGCTCCTGAGAACCCCACGGACCTTCTCAGTGCTGGGCAGAGGTGCCTGTACTGTCCTTCCTGCAGAACTGCTGGCTTCTGCTTTTGGAAGAACTCTTAGCTGACAGTTACCATTTTTATTCTCTTAGGGAGAGACTAAATGCATTTCTTGAGACCAGTGATAGTATTTTAGATGTCTTATCTGCAAAATTGCCTGTTTTCCCAATAAAAGGAGGAGAATAGTGATTACTGCAAATAATGGCAATATCCTCCTGCAGGCTTTTCACAGTGCAGATTTCTAGTGGTTCTCTTATAAATTACAGCTGATCTTTTGGAGAAGGGAAGAGGAGGACATGGGCTCAATTTGAGCTGGAGCTCTGGTCTCGTTCTCTGCCAAATTTCTCTGCTCAGTTGCAAGATACGATGCTGCTCAGCACCATTGCCTGCTTTTCACAGACACATGCCTTCGAACCTGTACTGACCTGTCAAGCTCTGTGCACAGCGGCAGCTTTGATAAAACTGACTCCCAGCACAGGCTCATTGTTTCCAGCTCCAGGGAGAATCAGAATTTGCACGTTTCAGAGCTGCCTAAGTGGCAGTGTCAGGATGTCAGAGACTGACAGTGATGATTATGCCACAAGGGGAGGAAGACAGATGGGTTTGACATTGCAGCAGACTGTAGCTGTCTAGTTTCATATGCTCAGTTTAATGCCAAAGGGCAATCAATTTTAGCCAGGGCAGTTAATTTATTTAAATCCAACTTGACGGTTTAGCTAAAAATATTTTTACTGGAGTCCTCTCCATAAGGAAGGGTGACTGGAAAGGCACTATGCACTACACCAGCAAGCTAGGCTCCGTAATTAGGACCATGCAGTGCTGTATAATGCATGCACTTCGCATGAGGGCAAGTATGCAGCACTTTCAGCTTGATCTTCTACGGTACGAGTAGGGACTCTCTGTTAGTTAATACACACAAGGGACGAGGAGCTGGAGAGGTGGTTTGGGAGAATACCTCACTCATATATTAGAAAATGTAAGGCTGGGTGACTGCTCCTCTCTCTGCCTGGCTGCAGTGGCAAGAGAGCAGGGATGAGGGTAAATTTATGGGATGTATGTAAATTTATGGATTGTGGGATCAGGGCCTTTTGCTGGACCTTGGCCATTGAGGGGTTTAAGCTAAAAAAGGCTACCTCTCTGAAAGCCTCTCTTGCCTATCAGTTCTTCTTCAAAGTAAACAGCAAACAGAAAGTCAGAATACTTTAGAAAGCATCTTTGTAGCTAGTTCTTCAGCTCTAAAATCCTGTTTTCCACATGGGATTGTATAACAGGCTTCAGGAGAGCCCTCTGGGAAGGCCGAGAATGAGATCACCCTTATGTTGGTATGTTCCATAAGAAAATGCCCGCAGGCTCTCCTTATTCTCTCAGCAAGCTGCTTCAGGCAGTCTGCCCACTTTGCTTGTGCCACTGGGCGATCCTACATCACATTGCCCTTTTTCCGTCTTCCCTCTGCCTTCTTGTTCCCCTTTTTTCCTTGTCTTCTCCAACCTCATGCTGACAAGATTCTTTATATCACTAAGACTCTTTATATCATTAAGACTGAAAAGAGCACTACAAGTCAAGGTGAGAAGGCATGGGTCAGAGCTATGGCTTAGTCCAGCTGTCCTTCCCAAAGCAAGCATTCTTGCTCTGACACCACTCTGCCTATATTCTTCAGCAGAGGCACACTGAATGCCCTGCGTGTGCATTTCCTTACCTTTGGATCCATAGTTCGTCTAAAGTTGTCTTGTCAGAGGTTACTGGAGGTGGCGATCCTTTATGAGATAAAATGTTCAGAGGCTCTTTGACAGGCTCATTGTTTTTGAGTGAACCTGTGACAGAAGAGAAAGCCAAGAGGTGTTGAAACAGTTTTTTTATTAAGGGTCCTCTTTACATTTACTGTAGAAAGTGCTTGCATTTTAGCTTGGATTTGCAAACAAGATTGAAGTGTCATCAGCTTGCATAGTGCAAGATTGTGCAGCCTTTGCCACAGCTGCGAATGCAATTGAGAAAAGGTGAAGGTAGATATATGATATCAGTTCCTATATATGTGAACAGCACTCTCGCCACTGAAAATTTGGTCTCAACGTTAGTGATTTTCAGTGCGATTCTTTAAGCAGAAAAGGTTGAGCTGTGTGTGCCTGTGCATGCCAATATTTGCTTTCTCAAGTCAGGGCTTCGTTACTGCTCTGCTTGCAGGCACACAGTAGATGTTCAGTTTTCTGGATAAATCAAGGCTAGATTTGGGTGAGACAGGAGCTTTACTTTTAATTGCTTCTCCAATTTCCTTCAGATGAACCTCTGATCCTTTCACAGGGAGCCAAAGTTGTATTAAGTCCATGGCTTACTACTGCAGTGCTTGGCAGGAGAGGATGCATCTCGCTTTTCAAATGAAGCCTCCCGTTGTTTGAAGCTTGTTGATAAATGGCCTTGCTGTTTTTTATTAGAAATATTTTGGTCTAAGTTATAATTCTGTTTGCATTTTAAACTGGTGACAGCACAGGCGGGTCAGTGCTCTGACTGAAGCCGGTTTCTGACATACCCTTTTAATCAATGCTGCAGATTTTCAGAGGGAAAGGGTGAAATACAGACTTTCAAAACTCCCTAAAACAGTGCTGAAGGCTTATGAAACACTAGCTTGAGTTATTCTCTTTGCCTTTTGAATAGTTTAAACACTTTATCCTTCTGTCAGAGGAGATAGCTTAAAAAAACAAACTCTTTTTCCAGTTAAAGGAAAGCATCTATTATGTTTTACAGCTCCTTGGCTATAAGCCAAAGCTAGGCTGGAGCAAAGGGTGCCTATATAAAAGCCTTTCTCTCTGCTGAATTTACATTCTTTGAAGTTATTTTTTGTGTTCTCATTTATCAAGTCTTCATTTTTCACATTTTGTATCCTACTCTGTATTTTCCCCTGTATCTTTCGCTCTCTTCCTTTCTTCTTTCCTTCCCCCCTCCTCCCCCTCATTCATTCCTTAAGCAAAATGAGAACAAGTTAACATCTGAGCTGGAGTCAGACTCTTGGATAGCTGCTGTTCAAATGGGTTTGAAGTCAAGATAAAAGAGCTCACCCATCCCTTGCTTCCATGCACGTCAGCAAAAGCTGTCAGAAGAAGTTCCTGCTACAAATGAGGCCGATGTAGAAGCACTCGCTGTCCAGTTTCGGGGAGAGGGGATGGAATCAGTGGAGTAGAGGGAAAGGGCAGAAGAGCTGCTTACACAATCCTAGCTGAATTTAAAAGCTGTAGCTCTGAGCTGGACTTACTACAGTCATACTGGAGAAAGAGCTGTTGCTCCTAGCCCAGGTGTTGCTGTACAGACTGGAGAAAAAAAACGTTCCCAGTGAGTCCTGCTGAACAATTGCAGATATGGGAGACAAAGCCCTGTTTGGAATAGGTCCTGTTTCAGCAGTGGTGACACAGAGCTGGGGGGTGTGTGTGTGCAAGAGAAGAGCAGGTCAGCTTCTGTGGATGCTCTAATGAGCTGCTAAGAGAGATGCCTTTCTTTCAGCTTGTCCTTCTTCAATGACACTGGCTAGACAGGAGGAATGTCCTCCTGTGCCATTGTCCTGATGCTGTGATAATGCAGATGTATGAAGAAGGTGCGTCCTTCTGTGCTGGTCCTGCTGCAGTGGCACCAGCAGGTGACAGGGGAGAGGGCCTCCTCAGCAGTGGTCTGGATGCGGTGACGCTCGGGGAGCAGGAGAAAGGGTGAGTCTCTTCTGTGCTTGCTCTGCAGCAGCGCTCTGGGAAGGCAGTGAGAGGACGGCTCTGCTCTGGTCCTGCTGCTGCACTGGCAGGGTGGAGAGCAGCTCTGCTCTGGCATAGGCGATGCTCAGTTTATCCACAAACCTCACTGACAACAGTAGCAGAATATTAAACAGGAGCTCTTTGCTCTGCTGCTGTCTGCTTGGAAACTTGGAGAAGGCAGGGAATTTTCCTGCTGTCCATGCCACGGGGTTGAATGGGCCTTTATACTGCTGAAATAGCATGACACTCTGGGTGAGGCAGGCAGGAGACACCTATTTTCTTGAGGACATTTCCCAGACCTCCTTTATTTTGGGGTGGAGTATGTCTGTTCTGTGTTTTCTTAGAGAACTTGGTCTGCTTTCAGGGTCTAGAGCGGTGTGCTGTACCACTGCATAACAAAGCAATAGCTTTCAGTGGCTTTGGTAGCACTCAGACATCAGGAGTAGGGCTGTATCGTTTTGACCCATGCAGCTAGCCAAAGTTGAGAGTCCAGTGCATTGTTTCTGTTAGATTACAGTCTGAAGATAGCACAGGTATCTTTGCTGCGATTCCTTTTATTTACAAACAGTTATAAAATTCAGTTTCTCTGAACACCTGGGCGCTGAAGCAAAGGGCATTTTCTGTGTTCACAGTTCCAGGTCTCTCTCATTTAGCATTTAGGTTAAAACCTCTTCCATTTTTTTTCTCGCAGCCCTGTTTCCAGTGCTTCTGAGTGTGCTGCAATAGCTCCTTTCCTGGCTCTCTCTTCAGCTTCTCATATCTTTCTCTTTTGAAGCCTTTCACAGACAGCTGCTCAGTCGAGGTGCCAGCTCACTGAAAGCCTGGCCTTGCAGTCATGCTCTGTGCTGTTCATACTCAGAGAAAGCCAACTCGTTCCATTTCTACTGAAGCCACGGCTGAGGGCATGTATGTTCTGGATGGTATTCCTGTTATTTCAGCCTCCTAGTTCAAAGGGAGCTTAGGTGTTTCTTAGAGCTGTATTCAATGCAAGGTGGCAGCAACTGCATTTTCAGAGAAGTCTTGCTCCCCTCTCATAACAGTCCATTGCAATTTGCACAGGCTTGTTCCCTAAATGTACTGCTCTGTTTTTGCTGACTGTTTCCTCTATACACCGCTTGCCATACAGTTACTTATATAGATCTCACTGCTTTTGAATATGTCCTTTCTGTATGCTAAAGAAGTTCCTGCTTCGTTGACAGCTTCACATCTTTCCCTGTTCAAATTATTTTTCTCTTAGAGAGCAGAGGGTGGCAGAGCAGAGACCCACGTTTGTTTAGATTCTCCGCCGTGAAGCATGTTTAACGATCCGACCATTTTGCATTTCCAAGCTGAGCAAAGAAGGATGGCACCTGTCTGCCAGCTGTGCCATGGGGCAGGGGTGTTCTGTAATGTGCTCATCGCTGAGGCTGCTTTCTACCTTCCCTGTCCCTTTTCTAATCTCATCGACTCCTGTGGTTCCTAATCTCACTGGAAAAAGGAAGCGTGATGCTGTTTGGGTGAGTACTCACCTGTAGCACGCCCGATGTGCATTGCTTCTCTCGAAGTCTTTCTTTTCTCTCTGCTTGGCAGCCTCATGGACCGGTAATACCTGGAATTTCTTTGAATGGCAATGTACTGTGTGTGCGAGTCCCTCTCGTGGGTCACCGGGTTAGCAGCTTCTGACTCTTCCTCCCCTTCAGAGACTGAACCTGACTCTCTCCGTACCTGCTGAGAAAGGCCCTGCCGGAGCCCACCAGTGGAGAGCCTGCCAGCAGCTTCTCCCCGGTGCCCATCCATGGCTTTCAGATCTTGTCTCTATGGCAACTGAGACGATGGATCAGCAGCAGAGCAGCAGAAGACAGGTAGCCTCCACAACTCCATCACCTTTATCTGAATTTAGAGCTGGAGACAGACAAACAAAACACAACAAAATAGGAAAAGAGAGGACAAAGTTCTGGTTAGTTCCAAGGTTGTAGTGCATCATCTGTTTACGATGATGGGGACTTCCCAAGTTTTTTTCTCTGAGATCACTCTGAGATCATTTCCTTACAAGCCTTGTTCTAACGTCCTGAACGTTGCTTTGACGTGCTCATGGTTGTCCTGCCATGACACGTGGTAGTGCTACAGATGTGATTGGAAAAATGACCGTATTTACTCAGTTGATGACTGCTCTCTTTTGTCACTTGTGAGCAATAGATTACTAGTTGATTTAGAGGAGATACAGGTAGTGGCCATGTCCTTGTTTTTGAGGGTGAAGGTGTTATGGAATAGAAAGTGAAAGCTGAAGAGAAAGCTCTGTTAATCTGTCTATTATCTGTGTACTTCTCCCTGTAATAGAAGAATTAAAGCCTTTTACAGGGCTGGGTGCCTTCTAACACTTATTAACAGCACTCACTCCTGCGGTGCAGCTAAGTGAAGAAAAATCCATTATTGTCGAGAAACAAAGATAGAAGAGACAAGATTATGTATCAATGGAAAGCTCAGAGACTTCATTTTATTTCCCAGAGTTGCCCTCAAGTGCCAGTGTACCCCCCAGGTGGCATGGGGACTTTAGCAGAGGGATCCGTCCCGCTTCTCTGTGTGTCACTACATGGACAATGCCAGCACTCCCAACCATTCTTAGGAGGCGAATCACTACAACAGTAAAACAGCAGTTGATCCTTCAGCCTTTGCAAGACTGAGTAAAATGCGAACTGATTACTTAAGCATTCGCTGCTGGCTTTGTCTTGTTGAATTCTTACAGCTGTCAAAGCCTTTCTAAGTACATAACGTGATTTTGTGACTGATGGGGCTATCACAAATAGTAGAAAGAGCTGCTCTAAAGGGAATGTGAATATAAAATTGACAGTTCATGGAGAGATGGGCATAAAATAGTGCTATGGATTAGTCATTAGATGCTGTTTTGAGAAGTTACACGTATCACTGGTTTGTTACATTACGGTGTATCCAATATACAAGAGACTCTAGAACGTAAGCATCTCAATTTTTGTTCTGGGTCTTTTGCAATAATCTCTATGAACCCATTTGTGCCAAAACCTTTTCCTTGCTTACCCTCAGGGTCACTCCGACTGACCCTGGGGCATCAGTGACAGCTGGGACATCATCATCTGTGAATCCT
Organism: Opisthocomus hoazin; assembly: GCF_030867145.1. Classification (NCBI taxonomy): domain Eukaryota; kingdom Metazoa; phylum Chordata; class Aves; order Opisthocomiformes; family Opisthocomidae; genus Opisthocomus; species Opisthocomus hoazin. The sequence continues at coordinate 4,065,062 of NC_134417.1, read as the reverse complement.
CTGCTTTCCAGAATTTTTAAGGGCCCTGTGTTGACAAAGGGAGGGTCATTACCTGCAGCCATGTGCTGGGCCGGAGTCATTCTGCTTCCTGGCTCTACAGATGAGAAAGTCTGCTTTCTCCTTTCATAACCTGAACCACAGCGTGCAGCTCATAGCTCCTAAATTCGGATCCTGACTTGAGTTCTGCCAAGGCTTTTGAATGGTTTGGAACTGGTGGTTGCTCTGGGACTGTTTCCAGTGTTACTGGAAGTGTATAAAGGACCCGTTTGTTGGTTGTGGTGTTAAGTTTGGATTGTAAATTGCTCTGAGGTATAGAGACTCACTAAGCCTGTTTCTGTTTCTGTGGCTCACTGGAACAGCGAAATAAAAACAGCTGCTGTTGGAGACAGTTTGAAAAGAAAGAAGAGGCTATTTTCTTTTCCTGTGCCGTTCTTACTGTCCCAAGACTAAAACCCCCAAGGCTTGATCCTTGCAGCTGTGATGAAAGCATTTCTATTAACTGGACCATAACTGGTATTGCACCTGTAATCCTTCCTAACCCTAAACTCTAACAAATTGCTTGTTTTTTATTTATTTCTCTTCTATGAACTGTTTTATGCCTCACCACTCGAGGAGATGAACCTGTAGCAATCTCCTCTGTATCAAAGTTCCTATGTGCTTCAAGTGGCCAGCCCGTATCCATGTTACTCAGACTGGGGCAGAGCCCTGTCTCTTTTTTGTGGCCTTTACAATGCCAACATAGTTTGCAATGCTCACCAAATTGCTGCTGCTTTTTTCTTGAAAAATAAGTTAAAAGTTTTCACAGGAGCTGCTCTCCAGTCAGGAGTAATTTCAAAACCATGTAAATCTCCAAAGGAATCGTTAGACAAATAGATGCGTGCGCGCATGTGTGGGGGAGTGCATGCATACTAAGCCTTTTACTTACCTGATGAATAAGAAAGTACATGAATATTGTTTGGCTTTTACAAAAATACTTGGTAGAAAAGGAGCCTTCTGCATGGCCATGTGAAACTCACTCAGCTGGGCTGCCCAAAGGCGTAACCGTGTGTTCAGTAGCCCTACCGACCCAATGTAGCTATTTTTGTCAGACACACTATTTTTGGTCCTTCAGAACAATGAATGCTGTCCTTCCAGAACAGCTGCCTCACTGTTAGGCTACCAGACAGTCCCTAACATACAAGATATTTGACCAGAAGTGAATATAGCAGTGGATGAGATGAAGACTTCCATGTTTTCCATTTTTTCCTTTTTTTTTTTCCCATTTTCCATGTTTTGTACACCAGAAGGCTGTGCTGCCATTCAGCAAGACCTGGACAGGCTGGAGAGTTGGGAACAGAGGAATCTGATGAAATTCAACAAGGGCAAGTGCAGGGTCCTGCACCTGGGGAGGAACAACCCTATGCACCAGTTCAGGCTCAGGGCGGACCTGCTGGAGAGCAGCTCTGCAGAGAGGGACCTGGGAGTGCTGGTGGACGACAGGTTGACCATGAGCCAGCAGTGTGCCCTGGTTGCCAAGAAGGCCAATGAGATCCTGGGGTGCATGAAGAAGAGTGTGGAGAGCAGGTCGAGGTTCTCCTCCCCCTCTACTCTGCCCTAGTGAGGCCTCATCTGGAGTACTGTGTCCAGTTCTGGGCTCCCCACTTCAAGAAAGATGAGGAGCTACTGGAGAGAGTGCAGCGAAGGGCTACGAGGATGATGAGGGGACTGGAACATCTATAAGGAAAGGCTGAGGGAGCTGGGCTTGTTCAGCCTGAAGAAGAGAAGGCTGAGAGGGGATCTTATAAATGCCTATAAATATCTTAAGGGCAGGTGTCAGGAGGATGGGGCCAGACTCTTTTCAGTGGTGCCCAGCGACAGGACAAGGGGCAATGGGCACAAACTGAAGCAGAGGAAGTTCCGTCTGAACATGAGGAAGAACTTCTTCCCTCTGAGGGTGATGGAGCGCTGGCCCAGGCTGCCCAGGGAGGTTGTGGAGTCTCCTTCTCTGGAGATATTCTAGCCCCGCCTGGACAAGGTCCTGTGCAGCCTGCTCTGGGTGACCCTGCTTTGGCAGGGGGTTGGACTGGATGACCCACAGAGGTCCCTTCCAACCCCTACCATTCTGTGATCTGTGATTCTGTTTTCTGGGAGAGGCAGGGGTGAGGGGGCAATTATTTACTGTGCTGCTCATAAAGAAATTTTTTTTTTACTTTCTTCAATGAAGAGTTCAAGAACAGAATGCTTTCTGAATGCAATGCCTCTGATTCCAATATTGATACTCTACAAAATAGTTGAGAAACCATTTACTGATGTGTCAATCAAATAGTCCTGGCTTTCACAGTTGCTTTAGGGATGAGTTTAAAGGACACATTCAAAATTAGTATTGAATTATTCTGGTAGCCGTCAAGCTATTCAGTGACAGAAAATGAGTGATTCAAGCAGGCGTGGACCATAACTCTACCTGTCTGAGTGGCTGTAGTGGATTTTTGAACAAGTTATTCACTTCTGATAGTCACAGGTATGTGAGTGTCAGGTCTTGCGTCAGGAGTAACCCATCCCAAGTATATTCACATGCCAGCTTGAGATCGCATGCCTTGCTGTAGCGTCACCACCTACCTGAATGTGCTTTGCAGGCAAACATACAGACGTAGTTCAAGAAGACCAAAGTAGCAGTCTGTAGGGAAAACGAGAAAGATGACAACAGTAAAACCAGCAAGAGATGCACAGATAGCAACACTAGAGATATGCATTTTGACTCACACATAATTCAGCCTCCAGGAATTTGACTGTATAGAAATTTTACTTGCCAATGTTAAAAAATGGCATTTACTAGCAAATGCCATGAATTTTTAACAAAAGCAGTTGGACTCAGGGACGCTAGGTAAAATGATAATGAAAATTGTAAAAGAGACTAAAGTTTCTAGAGCAGTGTGGACCGACCTGGACACATGGATGTGTGTGGGAAACAGGGACCACTGCTGCTTCTGGGAGGGTGGGACTGGGTGTGTTTGCAAGGCATGGTCTGGCTGCAGATGCCAACAACTAACTGCTGGTCCCTACTGTACAAAGAGAGTGGGCTGACAGGGATTCCAGGGGTATCAGGTGTATCAAAAGAGCAACTCCTTTTAGTCAGTTAGATCTAATCAAAGACAAGAATGTTTTTAGTAGCAGAAGCTGCACCCTGAAAGCTGAAATTGCAGCTGTGTAGACCTGCAGGTATTTCAAGTGGGTTTAGTCTGGGCGGAGTTTGATCCGGGACTCTGGAGCAGGAGGTTTGTTCTAGCACTGGGTGATCATCTCTCCCTTTTTGCTCACCCCACAACGTGTCAGGCAGGCTGTGGGAGAGGCAGGCTGTGTGGTCTGTCACTGGTGGCAGCCCCAGTGGGCAGGGGTAGCAGAGGGAGCCCTGGAGAGTCGAGGTGGCTGCCTCAGCTGCTGCTGGAACAGGAGGGGTGCAAGCAGTGCCTTGGCTGCTGGGAAGAGCCACCTCCCTTCCCCGCTGAACCTGCTGCTCCATGCCCTGACTCCTCTCTCAGCAGCAGAGCAGAGCAGGCAGCTGGATCAGGGCTGCATTGCCATCGCTGCTAATTTGCCTCCCTGGGTAATGAGCTATTTTATTATGCCTGGTGCTGGCCCTGAGCTGGCAGCCTCTGTCTCTGGGAGGATTTCTTCCACACGCTCCCTTTCACTACCACGAGGCAAAGGTTTGCGTGGGACTTGGCTGGCTCCCTGCACTCAGCCTTCCCTGTGACAGAAGGGGTGCGGTAGGATGAGACTAGTGGCTCTGCTCGCTGGTGGATCCAGTGCTTCGTTAACTCCCTAATTCCCATTTAAAATGGGGAAGTGTGTTGTCTGACTGAAAAGTGTAAAGTACGGCAGTCAGTAAGTATATCTTTAAAGAATGCGTAATGATTTTGAAATGAAAAATGGTCAGTTTGCCAATGTTGTACAGTGTTGTTGCTTAGTCTGGAAGGGTAATGGAGATTGCTTAATTAATACTAGAGACAGGCTGAAATCTCCAGCTATGCAATGCAGGAACGTTTCAAAGGAGGAAATAACAGGTATAAATACAACTTGACTGTGTGGTGGTTCTGTATAGGGACATGGAGTCACGGAAGATGAATTGCCCTTGTCTGATTGTGTAACGTATCCCTACCACCACCAGGGAGAAGATAACAGTATTGATGTGCCTCAGTGGCCACACAAAATATGCAAGGATTGTGTCCTACCAGAAGGCAAGCAGGTGCTTTCAGCCCCGAGGGCAATGAACCTCTTCACTGAGTTGTCTAGTGGTGTGTTAGGTTTGCCATCACCTTAAATCCTTCCATGACTAAATGCCCCTTTAAATTAAGTAAAGCTCAACGGAAAGTTTCGGGGCTCAATGCAGAAATTACTGCCTTGGCTGTAGGGTTTTTGTGCTGTAGAAAGGCAGAAGGTCATGTAATCTTTTCTTCCTTTTTATGTATTGAATTTGTTTCAAGTGTAAGCCCTATTAATGACTCATCTGGAAGGTTTTGCACACTGAATGTAGGGATGCACCTTTCATGTATATTTGATGACCCAGATGGAGCTCTTTTAAGACAATATTTTGTCTTCAAGCCCTCATAGTTAACGTGGCTCCTTTAATAGTTCTTCTTTAAATGCAATCTGAATGTACATGCAAATGCTGATTTTGCTGCATCTATCAGTTTATTTCTAAAATGCTTCAATTATTTTGAAAGTCTTGTGCAAACTGAAAACAAACCTCTGTCTCCCATTGCCGTCAGTCATTCTACATTACCTCCCTGGTCGTATATTAGGCATTGATTTTCTTCCCCTCTTCCTCTGTTTTAAGTGGAGTGGAATGCCATCTCTGAACGATTTCACTCTGCATCATAACACGGCGAAAACAGCTCAGTAGGGATGGGGCACGGTCCAAAATCCAGCAGCAGGCCTTACTCATCCGCTGCCGTTCTTGCTCACGTGGGTGCCAATCCCTTAAGGAGTGCCACGCGCGGGTGGGCCCCGCTGAAGGCTCTGGGGCTCCGCACAGGAGCCTGCATTTGCATCGGGAGATATTTCTGTCTGAGTCAGGGGAATAGTAACACGCACAGACTCAGCCCTAGGCTCTGTCAGATTTAGCTCTGAGCAGATGTAGCTATGAATTCATTTAGCCTCATCAGTGGTTTAAGCTAATGCACAGACTTTAAGATGGTGTAAGTGAGGTACTTTCACGTGTCCTGTTGAGCCACCCCTATTACAGGGGGACTAACTCCCAGCAGAATGATGCACAGGCAGCTGGGCATGGCAGCACCTTAACCTAAAGCCCTCGGGGCCTGAGCTGCCTGACTGTACATGTATTTATGTTTTCATTGTAGCTGGTTGGGATAACCTTCCTTGGAACTGTTAACAGTCCCTACCCTTTCTTTTCAGTGGTGCCAAGAGACAGTTAAGCACATGTCCCTGTCCAAAGCAAAGGTACATGACATTTCAGAAAGGAATTTGAACTATTTAGGTGCAAGGCCAAAGTATTATTTGATTAAGGCACAGGGGTGGAGAGACCAGGAGGAGCATGAGAACAGACCAACCAGAAAGTAAGACACAGACCAAAGATGCTCACAGCAGAAGCCAGAGAAAAGTAGACAATATGTTTGGGTCTGCCTGAAAGAATATCAAATTGTTTCATCCCACGTGTTTCCAGAAAACAAACATTGTGTACTTATTTTGTAAATAAGATTGAATTCTATCACCAGTCCTAACAGAATTAAACTACAACTACTTCAATTTTGAGATAGTCTTTCAGCTGAGAAAGGTAACAGAATGGTTTTGTTGCCGTGGTTTGGTGATGGTACCTTATTTATAGCAAGCAAAACCAAGAAAGAATTATGTAGTTCGTTACATGTTTGTGACAATAAAACCTTTATGTCTTGCACATATGTTACAGAGAACCTGTTTTAGAAACGCTTCAGAGACTAAAAATAAATACATTGGATTCATTTAATATAGCCTTCAAAGCCATGTGCTTTACACACCATGAGACCAGGCGAATGGGGCTTGGAGAGAGAAACCAGTACATTTAAAACAGTTAAAAATTACTCAAATGGTCTTGGTAGATATAAAAATGCTTCCAGAGTTAAGTCTGGCATTGTGCGACCTTCTGTGGGTAGAAGTAAGCATACATGTGTAAGCATAGACACAAAATGAGTGTATCCTATAAATGGTTACTTACATATAACAGAAATGGATACATGCCTTCACACAATTCCCTCTGCATGAAACACCAAGTATTTATAGCAGCTACTCTGTGTTAATTAACTAAAATATATCAATACATACTGAACAAATAATACTAAATAACTGCATATTTTTCTGCTGCTGGGATGATTTATCTTTTTGACTGTTTACCAATTCTTTATGAGTCAAAAATAATGATTAAAAATATGTGCTTTCTTGTATACCGCTAACAATTTTCATCTCTGCTCATGGATGTACTTTTTCAATCTAGGTATCTCAGAGTGGTCCAGCCCTATCTGACTGCGTTCCATGCTTCATCTCCTGGGCCTCGTGTAGTAGACATAGCTATGGGCTATAGCTAAGATGTTAGAGAATTCCCCCTCTGGAGCTATTCTACATATGTGTATATGTACACATATATATGCATATATAAACACACACATGCTCTCCAGCTCTGTAGGGGGAGTCAACCTAATTTTTAAAGTGTACAGAAGAGCAAAAACGGAAATCTACTAGCCCTTCTGGTTTTCATTATAAGCTCTTAAAACTAATTAAACAAAAACCTGAGCTTATTTTTATTCATTTTCTTAAATTAGCGCACATGCAGTGGTAAAAGTACATCCCTGTTTGAAGATTTTGGGAGAATCTGAAGAAGTAAAAGGTATAAAACTCATCTTTTCTTCTGACATCACTGGTATATGTCTATAGACTAACAAGAACTACGCCCTCTACCGGAAGCCCCCTTTGGGGGGTCATGGTGATCATGAAACGTTGTTGCTCCTGATGCCATCCCATTCCTTATTTCTGCTCAGAAGATACTAGTGAAACTGTTGCTAAGTAGCTGTGGTCTAAAACTCATGAGGTTTTCCAGGCTTATCCCTGGAAGGTAGGTGAATAATTAAAAACCAGATCACTGCATCTCCTAGACTGGGGGGAGTACATGACTCAGCTCAGGGCTAGGTGCAATTCACAGGATGTAGCCTCAAAGCACAAGATACCAATGTACTATGCGAGCGTACGAGAAGACCCTCAGCAGCCTGCCTGATGATCTCTGCAACTTTACAGGATTGCACATGAGAGTTATGAGTCCTTGTTCCTTTCTGTTTGTTCTCTTCTCTTTGGATCATGTGAAGCCTTCTAGCCATGGAAAGAATATGCAACATAACGTTTACACGTAAAAAATTGAAGGACTCAAGTATAGAAAGTTTAGTCTGCGATGAAATGGTTTCGTCAAGAACGTGGTATGAGAAATAATGTCCTGAGCATAATGCCTTGCTGAAAGCAGGGGGGGTTAGTAATGTCAAGATACTTTGAAGAGGAAGTTAGCAGATGTCTTGGTTGAAGCTTTTCAAGCTGGACTCATTAGTAAGCAGACAGGCCCAGTGTCCCTGGGGCAGACAACACCTGTGCTCCTCTTGAGGAAAAATATAATGATATCCACTTCTATTTCTAGATTTGCTGGTTGCATATGAGACACTTGTTACGGAAGAAACGAGCATGGGTGGTTATCTGAACTGCAGAGAGGTAAGAACTCAAAGGGGTTTTTATTTGAAAGCTTCTATATAGAACAGGGAAAGAAGAGGGCTGATTTAGTGGATCAAGGAATAGTAGAGCTCTCAGTTTTTCCTCCCTCAGTGGTTATTGGGTGGAGAGTGTCCAAGGAGTGCCTGTTTGGTGAATTTCCTTGCAAATTCATAGCTTCAAGGGAGCCAGAAGTCAGTAAGACACCAGAATCCTGTTAGACTGGTTTCTACTGGTTTGAAATGCCAGGCAGGTTTGGAGTGCTGCTGTGCCATGCTAGCCTTGTCAACTGCATCAAGCTAATTTCAGCTAATTTCAAACCTGACATGAGCTGATACTATTCTTATAGCCTGTTCTACTGATCGCACGTGTCTTTAGTAACTCAGGAAAAATACTTGATAGACAACTCTGGAAACTGTGCAGCAAACAGCATCAGCCATGCAAACTTTCCCTCCAGAAAGGCTGTTTTTCACTCCAGGGGAGGACCCTGGTAGGAGGGGAAGATTACAGGACAACTGCTCCCGGTGCAGAGCAGTCTCTTCTCTCCTAGGACTGAGGCACTAGCTCAGGGCTTAGGCAATCACACCCAGAAGCCCCCTCCCACTTGCCTCCAGTTTGCCAGCTCCAGCACTAGACTGCGTTGCACTGCAGAAAAACAGGCACACGTGCAGTGCTCTCTGGCTGCGTGTACATCCACAGTAAGTCTCAATTTTTTTTGTCAAACAACTGACATGGTCTCCTCAACCATAACTTTGTAGCTCACTTCACCCAAGTGCTGTGAAAGATTGTCAGACCTCTCCCTTTCAGACCTTTCCTTCTAACAGCAGTTGTTACTCCCCTCTTCATCCCCAGTTTTTAAGGGTGGAAAGAACAAGGCTGGGATGAGGGTGGTGAATCTCACGGCTGTGGCACTGAATCGGATCCTGTGAGAGTAGATTTCATTTCTCAGCTCTGCTGCAGTTCCCTGGGCAATCTTGAGCACATCGGGGATTTTCCTGGGTCTTAGTTCCCATCTCTAGACTGGGAGTGGTATACTATAGTTTATGAATACTCCTCTGTTTCTCCAGTAGTCTTTTTTTCTTCTGAGTTACTTGAGCAGGAACTAAGTATAAGTACAAGAGCATGACATGTAATGGCTTGACAGGTTCATACGAGCTTTGTAATTAAAGAAAAAATGAACCTGTTTGGGTATTCTCTCTTTTTTTGGTTATTTTTCATTTGATATTTCCTACATTTCTGTCCCTGAGGGAAAAGCAGGCATTTTGTTTAGATTTCTAGTTCCCCGGTCTCCCTGTTGCTCACCCTAAGTTTTATTTGAGCTGGTTGCAATTTCTCCTGAGAAAGGGTCATTGTTTCAGGAAATGCTCCCTTTTGGAACAGCGAAGTCCAAGTTTTGCTTACTGAGTAACCTGCTAGACCTATTTTTTTCATAGACATCTGTTTCTAAGGTGATTTTGGCTAGGAAAGAGAAGGCAGGGAGGAGACGAGGTTTCTAGGTTGTTTTAGGCTTTACTGAGTCTTGTCAGTTTTTCTTATTTGAGATCTAATGGGGCTACGTCCATGGGGTGTTGCTTGGAAGCATGAAGTACTGCCTCCAGGCACTATTCTGGTAAAAATGATGATGATATAATCACCTACGGAAATCACAGAACAAGCTACTTCCAAGAGGAGAATTTGAGTGAAAACCCCAGGCATTGGCCACATACTCAGGCACAGATAGTAGTAATTATATAGTTAAAGCATTTTACATTGTCTTGCAAATGTCCTCTCCAAATTATGACATTGTGGGACAACGAGTTTTTTGTCTCTGGGCGCTTCTTTTCTGGCAATTGCTGTGGCATTTCACACATACTCCTATATTTACAGTTGGTCTTAAAATGGATTGGATTTATCAGTCCCAACTGGAGTCTGGAGAAAATCAGACTTGAATAAAATTTCTGTCCATCCCTTAAAATGAATGTCAGCCAATTAGTCCTTTTTGCAAGTTCAGCGAAATATTTGAAAATCTTTTTTTTATTTTAGTGCAATTTCCTACTTTCAACTTAGACCTGGAAGTGGCAGCTCTTTCGTAATGGTTGAATCTGTTGATAGCATAATATCTCAAGAGCTAGTTTGTTTTTATGAGATTTGAGTCCCTGTTTGTGCATTTAAAAATACACCTAATTGCTGGGACGGAGTTCACAGCTATACTGGATACACAGCAACTGGTCTCCTGAGAGTGAAACGAAAGATCGGCTAAGGGGGAGGATCAGCCTGGCGTTAGGAGGAAAACAGGCTGGTTTTCACATCTCCTGTCTTTATTTTATTTATAAATTTTTTTAAAGCAAGATCTCACATAAACATTTGCCAGGAAAAATCACAACTTGTTCTGCCCCTGGAAAAAGACACGCAGTTTGGTTGGTTGGTTTTGGGGATGTTTGCTGTTTAGTTGGTCATATTAATGCCTGTTCTGTGCCGGCTGGGTCTCCTCTCTGACTAGGCTTCCTCCCTGTGGTGGTTTTTATGCCTATCAAGCTGTGCCAATGGTGTCTTTCCCCTCCGCCAGCCAGTATTTCAACAGTGTCGCGGCTGTGCTCTGTCTGGGTTGCACAGGACTCCTTCAGTGTGACTTCGCTGGTAGAGCAAAGTCGGTTCTTTCTCGGGCACTGGACTTGTGCCTTTGTTTGTGGCCTGAGGTTTTTTCCTCAGATCGTTCCTCTGCTAGCATCCGCCCGGAATAGGATTTTACTCACCTGACAGTTTGGGGCTGAACCAGTCTCTCATTTGCCATCAGGATGAGGTATGTCCAACAAGTCTGGACTAAACTCCCCCAAGCTGTTAGAGATTTGCAACTCAGTTGTGAATCCAGTGGCAGGTGTGTCCTACAGAAGATCCCTGTCCTTCAGTCCTCATACCTTCTGTCAGTTCTGCTTGAGAGTAAAGTTTCCCTCAGAGTTTGTTTGCTCAGTTTCCAAAGTCACAGCAAACATAATTTAAAGGAACAGCTTTCCCTTTACCCAGATAAGTTAGTACAAACATGCCCTGAATGTCCTTTGCACTGCTTGTGCCAAAGGCTTAATGACAGCGCATTGTTAAACCTCCCATATAAATCTTTAACAACTGGGTGAAACTTTGGTCCAAATCTGCAAACTCAAATAAGTGGAAACAGTAAATGGTATTTGCTTACACTTTTAAGGCCCACTGGCTGAGGAACTGCTCTTGCTTTGCATTACTGACAGCCATTTGAGATGAAAAGACATAAATGTTTAGGAGTATTTTTAGGTTGCCGTTTTTTAATTTCAGGTGTGTTCACATACCTGGGCGCTGGAGTGGATATAGCAGAGGCAGCCTGGTTTTAAGGCTTTTTGTATCTGTTCATCCAAACACCTGTTATAATTCTCTTCCTTGAAATAATTTGATTTCTTATTCACATTGCGTTTACATTTGCTGTTCTCTCCACTGGGCTTGCTTGCTGTTCTTTGAATGTCCCCCTTCTGCAGGCAGTTTAGGGCCCAATGCTTCAAAGGAAGACAAATAATCCTGTAATTCCTATAGACGCCTATGCAGTGCCATGCTTAGGAAAGAAGTTTTCCCCCATTCTTGGATAACTCACTTGGTATTTTTAAGCCTGCAGTTTGAATGACTTACAAAAAGCATCATGTCGCCTGCTGAATTTGATGATAGTCTTTCCTTTGATTTTTTTTTCTTTTTGAAGTTCACTGAACTTGCCAAGTGCCTTATTCATCTCAAAATAGTTTAATTGGTCACAACATCACCCTATTCCTTTTCAAATGCATTTGTATGCCCAGCCTACTCTGTGGAAGACCAAATGTTCATTGAGTAAATCTTTGGTTAATCTGAGGTCAGTCATCATAGCTTCATGGTCACCAGTGTCAGTGTCCCCTTACATCAGCTGAGGGCCTGGCCTGGGCACAGAGGGCTGTCAGCAATTAATCCTATAATGATTAATCAAGGTCACCATCAGACCTGCGCACTCAAGGTCTGTGAGCTAACAGAACACAGGAATGAGGGATGCACTGGAATTTGGGCTCCTTTCTGTCGCAGGAGTTACTCCAGGGTGAACCTAGCTAGCCTTGTGCTTCAGACTTGCTTATCTGAGTGTCCTCGCACTGGCAGAGTACGTGAAGCAAGAGACTCCAGGTTTATTGCATTTTCCAGTCATTAAACTGCTCCAGTGACTCCTTCCCAGTGTTGCTATTTTGAGGGCTAAATAAATCCTGCTTCTGCAATCCCCTTTTTGTATGTAAATCTCACCACCTCTCTTCTTTTGCTTCCCATAGATCGTGCCATTCATTTTGTTACAAAAATAAGGTATATTTATTTTTTTTCTGTTCCAAATGGGCAAAGTAAATGGAAAAATGGTGTAATGTGTATCATAGGCAGGCTGTTTATTGGACATTCTCTCTCACAGAGTAAGGACACTTCCCTGTGACAAACCCACAACTCACCATGGAGTGTCAGAAGGCTTGCAGGTCCACTATGGGGTAATGTTGTTGCCCTTTGGGTTGAGGAAGTATTTTCTGGACTTTGGCCAATTTGTTCCACAAGGAGAGGAAATAAATTGTAAAAGCCTATTGTTTACCGGGAAAGAAACACTGGCAGCATGATTCTTTGCTTACTCCTCCTGATGGAAATCAAAAGTAACTTAACTGGAGTCAATGGAGCGTGAAATGGTATGAACCCAAAGAATACCTGCTCCTCATCCCTGTTGCTCTTACAGCTGATATGGATGGTGAAGTGCTGGTTTCAAATGTGCACAAAGGCTCATTTACTTAACTAGAATTGGAATAAAAACAGAAATGGTGGGTGTTTCCGTGTCCAGTGAAGCCTGTTTCCCAAAGAGCTCAGCCATTAGCATTTGCAGGTTACTTTCATTATTATTATTGCTTTGGCTTTTTCTTGTTGGTTCTTTTTCTTCCCCTGACAGAGAAGACTTTCAGTCAGACCCCAGGTCTAAAGGATTTATGTGCTTTACAAATGATGCCGTATTCCCCAATGTCTGGAGAGCAGCCCATAGCGTTTTAACTGAAAATTTGCAAAATGGTGTAATTGCTTTCTCTCACGGGCTGACTCCATAGAGGAAGATTTTAACTATAGCTGCGTGATGACAGCTGCTACACTGTATAGCATAGCAAAAATACTGAATTACCTGAGCCGGCCTTGCATTTCAAATAGTTTAAGGAATCAATGGATTCAAGTTTGAACATTTTGCACGGGAAGTAGACATTGATCATTTGTGACGGACTAGCTATCACTCATAAAGTGTAACTTTCTTGTTTTCCTGCTGATTTCCTTTCACATATGCTCACAGCATTAGCTTCTGAATTCTTTTTCTTAGCCTTCATTTGCAGCTATTGCTATATCTTTCCTAAGAGGTGGCACCCGAAATTGAACACGGTTCTCCAAATGCAAATGCTCCATTGTTCAGTATTCTGTCGTTATATTATCTTCTGCATTATTTTTATATCCTCTTATTAATGCACCCACACACCCCATTTGCATTTTTTAACCTTTTAAAAAATGTTTTCATTACAACAATCAGATATAAGGGCAATGAAGTAAGCGTGGAACAATAGAAATGAAGAGCTTGATTCTCTGCAGACCTGTGCACATTTTAAACTTCACCGGTGACACTGATTTTGATTTACGCCAAAAGGAAAGAGGGAGGAACAAACCTAGAATGTCTACACTGAGACATCCATTTTTGATAGTTAGCAAGGAATGGTTTTGTAAAACAGCTGCAGCACACAACATGTTGTTTGGAAAAAGCACTTTATCAGGAAGGAGGCTGTTTTGCAGACAGAGGACTGTGGTGTGGGCTAGCGTCTGAAGAGCAGTGCTGGAGGCCTGGGTGCTGGCAGTGCTCGGCGGTGGCCACGCAGGGGAAGCACCGCAGGGTGCCCATGTGTTGACTGCGTGGTTGTCCCACACAGGCACTGGGGTTCACCCGGGTTAACCTCACAACAGGACTAGGCGGTGCATTCTTCGTTTTGGGAGTAGTTTTAGCCATTCTAGGCTGTTACCCTGTGCACAGCCATGTCTGATACCTGCTCTGGGGTGTGGGCCGAAGGCAGGGCACCCCAGCGGGCTGCAGAGGAAGGTGGGGGCCTTGCCTGGGGAGGAGAAGATGATAAGGAGAGATGGGAAGTGGCCAGAGGCACGGCCACTCTGCCATGTGCATGCTGCCAATGTAGAGCAGGAAACCATTGCCACTACAGCAAGCCATGTTTGGGACTTTCTACTCTGAGATGGACAACCAGTTTTAAGCTGCAGCTGGGCAAGGCGATTTCTATTAAACAAATGAGCATTTATTGGTTTCTGGCTGCAGAAGCAAAGTGTGTGACTCAGAACACCACCTGAGTAACAGTGCTGTTAGCCAGGGAGCAGAAAAAAGGTGAAGAAATCTAGAAGGCAATCGTTCATGTCTGGCTTTCTGGCACACTGCGCCTTAGCAGCCTCATCAGTGTCTCTCTTACTTCCTTAATTGCTTCTGTTTTAATTGACTTTGGATTTTCTCCAGGAGTCACTGTTAAAAGTTAATGTCCGGTGGATATCAACGCCATTGTCGCTAGAGCGACTTTTCCTCATGTTGACTATTGTTAGATTCCAGGTAAAGCAGTGAGATACAAAAGCTCTCAGGATTGTCTTGTGTGTCTTAGTTAAGGCAGTACTTTACCTGCCCAGTTAGGCAAGGTTTGTAAACATGGGGTGTGGTTTTACAATACAGCTAATTTGATATAATGCCTAGCTGCCAGTCAGAGGTGAGTCTGTTTCTCCTGTCAACAGGTTCATGCTCCCACTTCCTCTTCTACTGCAGATCCTGCTGCTTGTTTGACTCTTGCTGACACAGTCCAGGACAATGAGCTAGCACAAATCTCTTCGCTTTTTTTTTTTCTGCCAGACTGACATCCTCTGATGGCTTGCCAAGGTAAGATGAGCATCAGTGCTGGCACAAGAAGGGATACACAATTTCTCGAGAGAGAGGAAAGATAGTAATACATAAGCATTACATTAATTTGGTTGGTTGGTTGATTGGTTCTAAATCCACACCTTTGCAACTCCCTATTTGGCTTGCACAGAGAAACCACAACTGCCAGCAAATGAGACTTTTCTTCCTCCTTTTTTGTTACTAGCAAGATCTGTTTGCAGGATTGTTATGTTCATTTTTTTTCAGATCACTTCAAAGACAAGAAGCATTAATGGCAGCAATGGAAACGCAGTGGAGAAGAGGAGAAAGCAAGAGAAACAGCAAGGAATGGGATAGGAAAGGTCATCTCTGGCAGCAGCAGCAGCACATTAGCTCAGTAGCACAAGGTAGTTGTGAAATCATTTGCCTGGGTACTCCTAGCAGGTGCTGCCTCTAAGCCAGCCAGGGCACAGCTGGGAGAAGTGGTCATGCCCTCCTCTTCTCCCGCAGCTGGGACCCTAGGCTCCTGCTCTCTCCTCTCTTCCTCTGCCTGGCGCTCCCCATTAGCTCATTGACTGCAGCTGCCAGGATAGTTTGGCCCTGGTAACACCTCCACAGAGGCTGCTGGGAGCTGTATCTGTGTGCACCAGCATGTCGTTCCTGTACCCCTGCCTGGGGACTCCTGGGTTAACCCATTTCTTCATCCAGAAGGAGCATGCTGATGGACTGGAGGTGTGTGGAGCCAGCAGAAGAGTATGTCAGATTATCACAGCACCGTCACCTGCTGGTTGTAACTATTTTCTGAGTTCTTTTGGCAAACTTTCCCAGAGCTCAGGAGCACTCTGAGAGGAAGCACTGGCAGTCCGCATGCTGAGACCAGAGGAACTTTCCCCTTCTCAGCACAGGGGGACAAAAGGACCAAGAAATAAGACGCCACGCTGAACTGTATAACTATTAGAAACAACAGCTGTTCCACAGTGCTCTCCATGCAGGTAGAAATATGCTGTTTAATTACTATGATAATTTAAAAGTCTTTCCCTAGTGCTTGTCCAACTCACATGGAACCTCCCCTTATATGCAAAACAGGTTTGCTATTTAAATGTCAGCTTGTGTATACACGCTAGCTTTTCTTGGGGATCTGAGACAGCCGACATTGCTGCCAATACAAATAATTTTTCAGGTTGGGCTCTAGTTGGTAGAGAGTGTGGAGAGCCTCCCTTTTATCTAATCCAGTAGGAGTGCTTTTTGGTTTGTTGTTTTTATTTTTTTCCTTTGACGTGACTTCCAGGAGACACAGAGTGAAAGAGGTATTTATTTTTCTTTTTTTTTTCCTTTCTCTTTTTTTTTTTTTTTGTTTTTAAAAAAAACTTTTTCATAACGATGGACGTTGCTTGGAACTAAAAAGGGCAAATACAAAATTTTGTAGGTTCAAGTACAAGTGCAGCTTATGTATTCCTCCACTAAACACATGCTAAGAAAAATATTGCTGCTTCATGTAATTCCTCTCTAGAGCTAAGAAAACCTGCACTTTAAGGCACAGGAGCCACTACATTTTAAAAGCAGAACTTGATTGATTGTTTAGGAAAGCATGTACTGGGGAGGCTGAAAATCCCCTTGTAAGTGCGGTGTGAAGCTTCTACCACAAGAAAAGCTTTCTGTTTCTAGTGTGGTTAAAAAGTTTATTCCAATTGGCTGCAGCATTAAAGTAATTCCAGTTTTGTGCCTTCTGAATTTGGAATGTTTTAGATTGTTTAAAGTTTATTGTTTGGCAGGTCTTGCTGATAGCTCTCCTCTCTGACTTTACAGTAAGCGTGATTTATTGAACTAAATAAATGTGTGTTGTCTGGCTTGTTAAGAAATCCTATGGCCTAGATTTAGTGCAGGATCTGGTCTAGGGGCATAAGGAGGCTGGAGGTGGAGCGCTCTGATGCTGGGCTTTGGCAGAAATGGGCACAGTCATGCTGTTTAGCTAGGAGGGAAGGCTTGCACTTAGGAAGACGCTGTATAGCAAGTATTTTAGAAGCAAACTGGGTCTCTTGTTTCTTAGCCCTGTACAACTGGAACGTGGCTACTCCTAGCCCACCTCTGTGCAATATCCCAATGGAAGTGTCTTCTGTAAGTGAAACATGAAATGTATATCAGCATAGCACTTAGCTGACTTTTGTAAGTTTGGAATACACTAGAAGTCCAGGTCTGATGTTGAGTAGAGCACAACCAGACCTGGATTCTTGTGCTTGCCCTGAAAAGCAGAATTTTAGCTGGGTTTTGCAAGTGACTCTTAGGGTTTTTTCATTTCTGTTTTGCCCCCCAAACCTCCCTGAATGGGTGAGTTTGGGATCTATCTGAATTCCTTCAAGAACAAGCTGGCTCCTGCACAGCGTGCAGAGCAATCTGATGGGGACAAAGGGATAGAGTTCAGTATATTACCTCATTTCTGCTGGTTTGTTTTTAAAGACATGCTGTTATTTCAGTTTGGATCTGAACATGTTAAGGACAGGTTTTCACAAAGCTGAGGCCAGTGGAAATGTTATCTTTTTTAGTCACTTTTCTTGGAGAGGCTTAAAGCAAATAAACGTGCAAGGGCTCATCCTGCTCTGTAGACGTGTCCATGTGAGCTGCCTTGAAGGGCAGAAGTGGAAGGAACAAGTACTGTCTCTTGGTGTCTACTGGCACCTATGCCTTGCTGCAACGTGGGCTCCTTCCAGGCATCTGATCCATCATAGATTCATTTGTTGACAACTGTTATTTCTTTTGACTCTTCTGGTGTGCTGGAAAGAGTCTCTGCTTTGGAAATCATTACAGCTGTCTAACTTGCAGACTGTGAGTAATGGTTTCCTCCAGTTTAACTCCCCCCTTCCCTTATGTGTTTTCACTGTGCCCGTCTTTCTCCCTGTCTGCCCATCTCTGCCTGGAGGAGAGGTACTGGATCTCAGTGCCACAGCTTCCCTGGTGCCTTGGAGAGGAATTGCAGGTAAACATCAGTCTCCCTGAACAGGACACTCTGCAAGGATAAGCCTGGGAAATAACTCAAAACTCCAGTAAATAGCAAACGCAGAAGGGAGTACTGGCTTAATGGCTGATGATAGATTTCACTTTTCCTTACTAGCATCTCTGTCATCTGGAAACAGGTTACCAGCTACATCTTCTTCTCCTAGGAAAAAATTACTACATCAACTCTGCTTTCCCTATCTCACCCCTTTACCTCACAAAAGAATAGCTAACTTTCTCTCCGAGGTGATTGAATTGATACAGGTCTGAGCAATTGTTACCGGTTTGTGTACATCTCTTCAGTCTCCTGCTTGTATTTCAGGCCTTTGGTCCCCAGAAGTTTGTCTTTTTTTCCCCACTTATAGCTCTTGGTCTTTCAAAAGATATTGTCGTGGCCTACAGACTTTGTCTGGCCAATGTCCTTAGATCATGCTGGTTGAAACATTGCCACCTTCTTCTTCCTTGCAGGCCAGACAGAGCGATTTCAGAAGGGTTTAGGAACAAAGTAGCATCATGGACACATGCATCCCTTGGCAATTTAATCTTGGAGGGACTGGTGTATATGATTTGAATTCCTGCAGTGCTAGACTATGAGCTTTTGAACACTCATTGTGTGACTGTACTGTTGACGATTTGCTGTCCTGTCGATGGTTTGCTAATTTTACTTCTCTCTTATGGAGGAGGGTGTAGCTAGCGCTCTTGCCTTTGAAAATGGGTAGAGATCAAGAGAAAAATGGGTTCCTTTCAGTTGGTTGGAGAAGTATTTAAAGCAGCACTTATACATATATTAAGAACTTTAAGCTTTTTTAAAGATTCTGCATTTTTGATTCTGTGTGAAACTCAAACTGTTGTGACTCAGTCTCTGCTTGAGGACCCATGAGAGAGAAGGTAGAAGCAGCTGAATACTGACTGTAAGTGTGTTTAAAAAAGGATGGAAGAGTTTCTATGCAGATGGATACATAGTGTGTATGTGTATATATATGCATACAGACATAATACCCACACTGTTTGTAAGGAGTATATATACAAATGTGTGTATAAGTGTATACACACATAGTCACATGTATCCCTGTTTAGTGTCTGAATAGGTGGAAGTGTCATTTGGTTCTAGTATTTTCCTTGATTATAGTTTTGGGTGCTGTGTCCGGGAACCTCAGGCTTGTTTCTATGGCAGCTATTCCCAGCCTTTTAACACCCCACCTTCCCTCAGTGCCATGTGGCACTAAGAGGAAAAGAAGAATGTTGTGACACCCACACTGAGCGTCTCACGGCGGGGCTGGGAGCATGGACAGAGATGTCTGCAGATGACCAGGTCATACAGGAGGGACTTGGGTGCAGTAGGCTGCAGCACAGCCTCCCGTGGCATTGGTGTCTTGTCATTGTATCGGGGGCTTTGTGGGGCAGCCCAGACCTCTCTCTCGTTCATTTTCTTTTTTCTTTTCTTTTTTGGCCTCCTCCTTGTCCTGCCCTGAAGCAGGATTGTAATATCAGAACGGCATCATGAGCAGGAATGCTAGGGAACCTGTGCTGCACTAGGCAGGCTGACTAATCTCCCTTTAAATAATCTCCCTTTAAATAGTCTGGAAGCACTCTAGCGAGCTTCTGTTTCAGGAGGCATGAGAACACAGCCACGGCTGTGGTTGGTATAAATAGCCAAATCTGTGATGGTAAGTAGTGAACAGCACAGTTATTTGTTCTAGGAAGGTCTTCCTATTTTCTTCACGTTGTTGCATGGATAGCTGTGATCGAATTGTGGTAACATTTCTGTGTAGTAGCAGTGCTGCTGCCGTTGCTCAGACTGCCGTATCGTCAGTGACAGTGAGGAGGGAGCTGCTGCCCTTTGGAGAAAGACTTCTGTCTCCAGTGGCTTTGCATTTGAGTGGCAATGGGGCTGTGGCTTGCTGGGGTCTGTACAGCTGGCTTTAGCTAAAACAGTGCAGTTCAGACCGTTTTGACCAGTGCAGCGAGTTCAAAAGCCTCACTGATATTTATAGCATCTGGAAGGTGAAAGCAAGGGATATTTGAATACTTGCTGCCTGGCTATGGATCTGGATAGAGAACAATGTGATGGTCCTGTCTGACGAGGATGAATTCAGCTTATCTGTGCTGTCATAACTTGGCAATCAGCACTGTTTTTAAAAAAAACAATGGTTAACCAAGTCTAAGTTAGTTATGCTGGCTGATATAATCTTTTCTCTTGTAATATGGAAGAGTGGAAGCTATTCTCCAGGTAGGTCCACGCGCTTTTCAGCTGCATAAGCAATCTTCAGTTTGCCTCCATCTGGTCCTGAATTATCAAGACAGCCCTCAAAAACACAAGGATCCAATACATGGCCAATAGCCACTCTAGCGCTTTCCAAGCTTTAGGTAAATAGGAGAATCCTCAACGAAGAGCGCAGCAAGTCTTGCCTCAGCTGAGGTAGGAGGCATTTTAATTTCTTACTCATAGTGTATTGTCATCTTCTCCCTGCCATCCTACCCACTCAATGCGTCAGAGATCTCAGGCTTGATTTTTTGTGTTGTTGTTTTTAAATTCCCCTCCTCTTGCTAAGCAGAGGATATTCAGGCCTTCAGTGCATCATGTCAGAGATCCTTTTTCATTCTTTCCTTTTTTTTTTTATTCCCCCCCCAACCTGCATCTGCTCAGACATAGTTCCCCCGAGCCAGTGGGTTTTTACCAGGGTAAATGAGCTCACAGGAGAGGCTTGGTGCAAAAGGACAGAGGGCAGAGTGGGTCTGAGTAGAGCCAGACAGACTATGTGGGGGCATAGCACAGACCAGTTACATAGAGGCAGCTTCCCTAAATGGCCCTTCACATTTGCCTTCTTAATGTTACTTTTAAGTCACTGTACAGATGACAAGATTTCTGCCTGGCCAGAAGTCCCACCCAGTGCGGTAGGACATCATTCAGACTGTTCTTTAATCTTATGGGGGAAGGGATGTTCTCTTTCTTTCTCTTCTCATGCTCAGTGCTTAACATCCTCAAATAGGGGCACAGCTGGGGTCAGGGATTGCCTGTGTCATTTGTATGAGATTTTAAGCTCATATTTGGCAAAGCAGTATTCTGTGCTGGGTTTTGGAAACACCATCAACAAAGTCGGTAATGGTCTTCTGAGGGAAAATACTATAACGTTTGATTATCAACAATCTTCTGAGTTACAAAGCAAACCCACAAAAATTCCAGCCTGTGAATTTAATTAAAAAGAAAAAAAAACAAACCACAGACAGCTTTTTCATTAGCTGTATTTAGTGTACTTACCTGACGTCATTCCAGTAAGATCAGCCAGGCTGTTCCTGGGGTAAGTCTGGTCTGTGTTGCCTGCTAGTATGCAACACGTGGGTTCTCGTTGGAAAAGCACAAGAAAAAGACAAAGCTGAAAGCAGCAGAAATTGTGTTTCAATGCAGGACAGGTTCCGCTGAGCAAGGAGGGCAAAATGTAGTGGAATGTGCCATGTCACATTTTGCAGGGCTAAGGATGGGTCAAAATGCAATGCCTTGTGTCGTCTTCTCCCTAGCATGATGGCTTCATTTCCTGTCTTGAAGCAAGAGACGTTGTTCCAGAACGGTACCTGGAGCTATCGAATTCCAGCCCTGCTCTACCTGCCGCGTTTCAGCATCATCCTGGCTTTTGCTGAGGAACGAGAGGATGTGGTGGATGAACATGCCAAGCTGATCGCAATGCGCAGAGGCGTGTATGACCCAACCACGCACAACGTTCAGGTACCCGTGTGGGGAGAAAGTGGGGGAGACTGCCTCCTTGTCCCCAGATGAGTTGAGTGTGGTTGCCCTCTCGACATAGGGAGAGGGCAGCTTCTCCTCCCCAGTTATGGGAGACAAATCTGCTTATAAGTAGTGCATGTGTCGTAACTGCTGAGATGCAACCCCAGGACTGGGCAGCTGTTAGGGGGACTGAAGCAGGCAGGTGCAGCAGCTTTTCTGGGGGTGGCTTTGACCCATCGTTGCAGAGCTGTGGAAGCAGATAGAGAGATGGGACAAAAGTCCTGTTGCAACAGCAGAGGTGTGGAGGAGAGGCACAAGTGGGGAGTGGCACAAGGACAGGGAGGAGTGAATTAGCACTTGGTGACTATTTTTTTAAAACCTCATCTTCTTAGGACTAATTTCTGGTTTAAAAAACAACTGAGAACAGCTAGTCTCCCCACGCAAAAAAGGTGTCATCTGGCTTGTCTGTGCCAGTGAATTGGCTACCTTATTAATCTACGAGTTATTATTAACAGTTATTTTGCTGGGTGACTGGGGGTGGTGGATACTCTATTTATAATAATTTTTTGAATTTGAAAATGCATTAGTGTCTCAGGGGAAAAAAAGTATATAAAATTATATTTTTCTGTTCCAATCCTTCATTGGTGACTGGTTGTCTTAGATTATAGACTCTTAAGAGCTGGAGTCTGCTTAGCAGAAGCAGCCTCTCAGCGCACCTGCAGTGTCATACCATTCAGGTAATGTCTTGTGTAACCCCCTGTAATTCAGTTAAGTAGGGCTCGGTTGGTCATAAACTTAATAATTTGTGTTCATGTGCTGGAGTTTCTTAAAATGGAAATATTAAATATTCCAAAAAAGTTAATACTGGTTGAATAGACAAAGATAAGACATAACCAAAAAGGGTAATCAGCAAGTCAGGGTAGAAAAGCTAATTAGTACAATCTTACTGGAAAGCGTTGCTTCTTTCACCAAGCCAGTAACACTATGTAGGAATAATTTTCCAATTGCAGTGTTAGTGGTGGAAATATGACTGTGTTATGTGCTATTAATTTAAAGAAAGGCAGGGCTTGGAGGGTAGTTATACCTGCTCCGTGACCTATTTTCTGCATTGGACAACTCAAGGTTCAAATTTCCACACCAGACTGTGTCAAGCCACGCAATCAGCTCTAGCAAGGTGCCTCAGTGTAGGCTGGGAAGCCCATTCACACACAAATCAAAATGGAGGAATAGGAGTCTGACTGGAAAGGAATTTGTCAGCATCCAGGATACTTGAAAATGGCTCAGTTATCTAGCTGACTTCCTAAGAAACACTGTCATAGCACCCTGTCTGTACCAGCACGCTGACCACTGAGCATGTGTGTGTGTGTCACATACATATATATTTGTGAGAATTTCTGAAAATTCAGCTACTGCAGTTTTTTGGAGTGTTATCAAACATTAGCTGCATTGAGACACAGAGCTATCAGCTCCTCAGTGAGTAGTAGTTAAAAAGGACATAGCCCACCTGTTTGAAGTGCATTGTGTCATCCAAATAATTTTCACTTGTGTCTGGCGATGCCAGTATATTGTCTTGCTGTTTCTTGCTCTATCCACTAACTTGCTTCTCTTCTGTAACTCTTATCCAGGCATCTTTACACTGTAATGTGTATCTATACGTAACAGTGTGTTTCATTCTTGTCTCCCTTCACACGGGCCCTGGCAGTGGAATAGCATGGAGACCATTGTCAGTGCGCAGCTGAACGGCCACCGGTCTATGAACCCCTGTCCTGTTTACGATGAGGTCTCAGGGAAACTGATCCTATTCTTCATAGCCATCCCAGGAAAGATCTCTGAGCAGCACCAGCTCAGGACAAAGATCAACCTGGTACGTCTCTGCTACGTCACTAGCATGGACCAAGGACGCACCTGGAGCACTGCCCAGGATGTCACCAATGGTACCATCAGCACCGAGTACAAGAACTGGGCCACTTTTGCAGTGGGGCCAGGTCATGGATTACAGTTGCTCAACGAGGCTCGGAGCCTTGTGATTCCTGCCTATGCCTATCGTATCTTGGACCCTAAGCAACACCCCACCCCTCATGCCTTCTGCTTCATCAGCTCCGACCATGGGATAACGTGGAAAATGGGGAACTTTGTGGGGGAGGAGAGCGCGGTGGAGTGCCAGGTAGCAGAGGTGCACACCTGTGGCAGGAAGGTCCTCTACTGCAATGCACGGAGCAGCAGGGGAGCCAGAATCCAGGCTGTCAGCTACAACCACGGGGTGGACTTTGAGGGAGGTCAGCGGGTTGAAATGCTAGTAGAACCTCCCTCTGGATGTCATGGAAGTGTTACTGCATTCCCACCTCCCGCTGATGCCAGATGCCAAGACAGTTGGTTGCTCTACGCTCATCCCACAGACCCAAAGGGTCGAAGAGATTTAGGAATTTACCTCAACAAAAGCCCTTTAAATCCAGCACACTGGACAAAACCGAGCATCCTCTTCAAGGGCCTATGTGCTTATTCGGATCTGCAGTACATGGGGGTTGGGCCAGATGGCTCACCCTTGTTCTCCTGCCTCTTTGAATATGGGACCCACCAACAGTGTGAAGAGATAATCTTTGTAATGTTCACTTTGAAGCAAGCCTTTCCATCGGAGTGCTGAGTCTTGAGCCTTTCCATCAGCATCCCTCTGAAAACCACCTTTGCTGATACTTCTTTTCGCTGTCACTTCTCATCTTTCAGCAAAGGGTTTTTTGTACTCCTCCTGCGCCCTCAGTTTGGCGTTGGCTTGTGGTGTCTGTAGATTACGAAGTCCATTAAACGTACTAAAACCAAACATGTGTTTAGTTTTCTGTCGCCTGTTCTCCCTTGTCACTTTTCCCTTTGGTTGTCATCTTAAACATCATGTGTTCAAAACAAGCATGACCTTTGTATAAGGCCTCTCGCCTTGAGGCCTCCAATAGACTTGATTAGGGACACGTGTGCTGGCAGCATAGGGACTGTGTGGGAACAGAGGGCAGCAAACTGATGCTGAGCTGTATTTAGTGAGCTGTGGATAAAGTGTTAGATGGGACGCTGGGCTTACTGCGCTATATCTGCAGTTGCCTTCTTCAGAAAACTGCTTTGGCTCTGGCTAGGTTCACTTCTTCCAGTCAGTGTAGGACTTGCTGGCCACTCTAGTTTTCAGGGCTTGCTGTCTTCTCATTTCAAGCAAGGCCATGGGATGCCTTGCTCTTGGGATATTCCTTACCCCCTTCTGCAGTGGATTTGGGGTTGCCTTGCTGAGTTCCAGGTGTTCCAGGGACTTCTGTCTAACTTGGCCTTCTCCCTGCTTCCCACGCTGTATGTTCTTGCTGATTTGCCCTTTTGCTTACACTGCACTGAGAAGCCGCAGTTTCTCACTGCAAGAAAACCACAGCCTCATCTGTTCCAGCTATTCCATCTTCATGGACAGTGACAGCAGGACCCATGGCAGGACACCAGGAACGTTTGGGGACAGGGCAGGTGGCAGGAATGGCATTTTGCCAGTATCGAAACTGCAGGATCGGGACAGGTCTGCAGAGGGAGCTCCCAATTTATAGTCAGGAGGGGAAATGCTGGCTGGTCTTTCTAACACAAGTGCTGAGCTATGATCCACACAGCAACTGCTCTTATCGCTGACAACCCAGTGTCTTGCAAGCATGGCTGTTGTTATTACAGAGTATTATTGGGACATGAGGCAGTGTGTCAAACAAATAACATTGCCCCACTTTTAGCAAATTGCAAAGGCACAGCTGTCAGAGGAAGGGGACCTGACCGAGCCCAGAGCAGCATGAGAGTGCTCAAGCTGGAAGGCTTGCTAAAGTAGACAGATTTTCAGCAGGTCTCTGAAGGAAACAGCCCCAGTTTTGGTGAGGGAGAGACTATTCTGAGGCTACAGTGTGATTTGAAAGGAGGCATTATGCTGGGAGTGACCAGAAATGAATGGGTAACAAGGGAGACGTGTCAGAGCAGATGGAGGTAGGAAAGCTTTACCCATGACTCTGGACAAAATTCTGCTTTATGAACCAGTCTGTGCTTGTTTGATGTGTGCTGCATTTTGTGTGTGTGCACACGTGGAATGGCTCCAAGGAAAATACGCTCATTTGCTCTATTGGTGAAGAAAAATACCTGCTTTCCAGAACATACTCGGAATGCATGCCCTTTGGGGAGTGCTAACAGGTCCCATAGGATCCCTTGTACCGTCACCGCTCAGATCTGCGAGTCTCTGCTTGCTCAGCATCCCCACCCTTGCCTTTTATTTCTGAGAGCTTTCAGGAGCAGTGGGAGAAGGGGCCCTGATTTTTCTCACTGTCTAAGTTTGTTTCAGGGCACCTGGAGGCTGCAAGTATCAGGGGAGTGAAGAGATCTCATGGCCTTCACAAATACACCTGTAGATTGCCGAGCCTTTCGCAAGTCAGTAACGTGCTGGGCTGGAGTAGCGCAGAGTGGCTCGGCTAACCAGTACTTTGTGGGTATTAGTCATGTGCTCTTGAGATGCAGGCCAGAGTCTAAATACACCTTTGTGGCCAATAGCTTGTTACTGATGCCTAATGAGGGAATGTTATATTTAGACTTCAGCAAAGCTAGCTGCTGTCCTGTAGAGTTAACTTCCCTCATCAGGCACGCTATGGAATACTTTTGTTTCATGACATGAAAACAATATATTCGAGAACTTTTCATCTGCCCAAGTCTGGCAGTGCTCTTGCTGATGCGCTGTGCACGCTGGATATATGTGGGGGTTTTGGGTGACCTCTGTGCATCTTGAATGATGCTGCAGGCAGTATTTATCCACCGGTCCTTGACAGCCTGGAGAGTTCACAGCCAGCTGGTACAATACTACCTGGACATCTGTAGCAAACCTAGTTTAGATAAAGTGTTTATTGCAACGTATGAGAGATGGGTTGGAGTAATACCCTAACGTGGGGAAAAATAATGTTTGCTCTGGCCATAGACTGCCAAGGCTGCAATTTTTGATTACCCATCGTCAAAACATGTCCCAGTTCTTGGTCTGTGGCCTCATTCTCTCAAGCAACTCTAAATGAAATACTGCTGCTGCTGCAGTTATCTAAAAGCTTCTGTTGAGTCTGAGCTGGATTTGTCTGACAGATGTACCTATTACTCTTTAGTTTTGAGGGAAGGTCTTGCACAGTGCTTTGTCCCAACCGTGGGACAAGAATATAGACTATTCAAAGCGTGTCCTGTTTCTTACGGAGACCTTAGGGCTGTGCTGGCTACGTTTGTAGTAGCACCGTATCACCTGGCATGTAACTGGTGCAGGCTGATCACTGCATTCCCCCTCTACGGCAAACACTCCAGATCCCCTCTAGATAACTTCTCTAATCTCTTCTTCCTCAGATCTACTCACCAGCCTTCTCTGACACAGGCACAAATGGAAAGAAAACGAATTGTTTAAGTATCTGCTGCAGGACAGCCACTTGTCTCTGTGCAGGACAGAAGTTACTGCTGTCCTTTGGGAATGAGGTAGTTCAGGATATTTGCGCACTCGTGTGCTGACCACGCAGGGATCGGTCTTTCTCCAGCGCTCCGGAGTTTGCAGACCAGCACCATCAGAAGTAAAACAGATGCCATTTCCTCTTCAGCCAGAGATGCGAATGAGCCATGAGGGATCACACTGCTATTGATGTTAGGGGATCAGGATTCACCTCTTCAGCAGCCAGACCTGTGCTGTGCTTTACTGGAACCAAGAAATACACACAGAAGCCAGCCTGCACATCTTATTGCCACAATCATCACCTGGTTTTGGATCTCATCCCCTGTTTGTCTCCAAGTCAAGGAGTTGTGTTTGGCTGGACAGGGGATTCACAGATTTGAAGGAAATAGCAGCAGCTTGCTAAAAACTGAAGTTGGTGGCAGGATGGATAGGAATTAAGTATACAGGTAATCAGTCTCAGATATCTAACTAGGGCTTGTACCTCTCTGTTACCTTGTGCTAACTTGCAGTAGATGAGGAGAAGCTCTCCAAACACAGTTTCATTCAAGCAAAACCCATGTTGTGCAGCAGCTCTGTCCACTCTGCATCCACGTGTGGGTCCATTGCTTGAAGAGGACTGTGAGGTCAAGCAGTGATTTGACGTTCAGAGCTGTTCTGCTTTCTGCCGCAGCTGTGCTCCAGAGAAGCTACTGCAAGTATTGGAAATCCCAAGGAGCTGGTACAGGTGAGGCTAGCAGCACACTATGGCCAGGCAGGCCCATCAAAGGAGCTGCACAGTCCCTTTGCCATACGCAGACACTCTTCTCTATGGGGAGAATAGGATTTGTAACCACCCAGTAGCTTACAAGAGCTTACAGCTGCTGTCCATGCAGAGCCACTTCGTGGCATTCGGCATCTGATGCCACTTAGGCACCTGAACCCATGGGAGCCTGACTCCTGTGTGGGTCTGGGGTGATGCTGAAGGGCAGGTTCAGCTGAGCTGATTTTGGTCAGTGCTTGCTCAGCGTGGACAGGAAGCCCTGTACGTTGCCGTTCCGCCCATTTAGCAGGGTACCATGCTGGCCGCACAAATTTGAATTGCTGGTGCCCACAGTTTAATTTCAATGGCAGACATTAAGCTGGTCACTGCAGAGCAGATGTCTGGATAACGGCAAGCACCAGGAAGGCAGGCAGGGATGAATACTGGGCTGTACTGGTTCAGTCTCCCTCTCCATGCCCACAAATTCTAGTCTCTCCCAACTCGATGATAGGCTGCTCTCTCCTGCCTTGCTGTCCGTGCTGCGCACAGGGCAGCGTTCCGTGTGTGATCCGGGTACTGTGGTTCCAGCTCTTCCCCTGGTTCTGGGAGATGAGGGTTGCGCAGGGCTAGCAGTGCCTGTGCCTTTCCTGGGGACCCTCCCCCTGTACTCGGAGTCCCAGGCAGAGTTCCAGCTCCACTGCTGCTTTTAGGTGTAGCTCAAACGTGGATGTGCAGAAGTGCTGCCTTTGAAGGCAGAGTGCTTGGAGTTACGGGGTAGGCAACCAAATTTGCCATGCAGGCAGTGCCCCTGTAGCAATGCCCTTGCTGCAAATGTGCCCCTCGTTGCTCTGCCTTGGAGATCCAGCACCAAGCATGCAACACAGCACAGACAAGGGGCAGATGTACAGACAAAGAAAAGGGAAGTGAAAGCTCCAGTTCTCCCCTCTCTGACGCAGGTTGCCAGAAATGGCTTTGGCTCCATCCCACCTTTGGGGATTTAGAGTAGTAAAGATCTTTGAATCCATCTCACAGTAGCTGACAGGGATCTTCGGTCACATACACACAGAGAAAATCAGCCTCTAAGTCTGTTTCTCTGCATGGAAACATGCAGGGATAGTTTTCTTTCAGTTCTTTAAAGTCTCTTCCTCACACCTAGCTAGATTTGGACTAGACAAGGCAGGAATGGGGCAGTCAGTGCTAAGTATCCTAATGCACAATGTGTTTCTGATCAGTCTGGGATTTATTTATTCCCCATGGAGACCTGTGGTAGGGCAGACAGACAGGAAAAAGATGGCAACTCAAGGGGTCTGGCGAGTGATCATAAATGGGGTGGCAGGCCACCAAAGCCTGGGGGACTGAATTGGTGCGGGAGCAGAAGGGATCCCCGGCTGGGACTTTTTGATACAGAGTATTAGGACAGAAAGGGGGAGGGAAAGGCAGGGAACATGGGCTTGCTAGTCACTTCAGCTGCAGCATGAAGAGGGAGAGCGGGGGCTGCAGGAACATGTCACGCTCACTCTCTGAGCTGTTTGAGTTGAGGAAGTTGTCCGCGGCTGAGTTTCCTTTCCCTCTCTGTACTATTGAAACAGGAAGCTGGTGAGCTGAAGCTGCCTGATCGTTACACACAGACACACAGGCAGCTCTGGCAGCTCCTGGATTGGCATTCAGGTTTCCTCCAGTTCCAGCGATGGATCAGTGCTGGTACCACGGCAACATCACTCGCTCCAGAGCCGAAGACCTGCTCTCCAAAGTAGGCAAGGATGGCAGCTTCCTTGTGCGGGCCAGTGAGTCAATTGCTTCGGCATATGCGCTCTGCGTGCTGTAAGTACAGCTTTCAACCTCGCGCTTCACGCAGACACTTTTGTCCCCGCTTGTGCAGGGTGTTACCCGCTGCGTCCTCTCCAGCACAGAGGCAAAGAGCCGCTGTACCCACTGGGAAGGTGCAGCCCGCATCGGGGCATGGCTGGTTTCACCTGACTGGGCCACAGGGTAGGGAAGGGTTGGGAACAGGGCCAGGCTGAACAAACCCATATTATTCTACTGCTATACTGCTCACGCTGCTCTTGCCCCTGATTCAAAAGGAGAGAATAATCGAAGATACTACTGTGGCTGTGCTATGAGAGAAAACAACCTCTTCACCTCTTTGAGCCTATTAACAACTTGGGTCAGGCTTTTACACTTAACAACTCAAGTACTGACCTTGGTACCCTCCCAGGGACTTTTCCTGCTCTGGTTCAGTGTGTGTTTGACCCACCTGCTTGTACAATGCCGTGTCCCGTTCAGCAAAAGACTTGAATAATTCCTGGAGCTGTGCATGATACACCCGGCACAGCGGTGATTCTACCTGCATCATTAATGTGGCTCATGGGGTAAATATTTCATGTGGGAAACAGCGAGAGAATTGCTGGCAGCCCTGACCCTGCCATTCTGGTTGGGAGCAGAAAGCAAGGCCTCCTGCCCTGGGTTTGTGAGGGGCAGGTGTTATTCCTGGTGGCAGGAGTGCAGGGGCAAGAGGAGACTGAAGTCAGTAGGTGAAGTCTGAAGCATTTGACTTTACACTGCAGAGAGAGAAGACAGTTGCTCTCTGCTTAGGAAAGATGAAGAGAGCCTCTGTGGGACCCTGTTCTGCCTGTCAGATCATCTTTGCTGCCATTGTGCAGCAGATTAATAAAACTTACTTCATCCTTCCCCCACATTAAATTACAAGCAGGTTCCTCAGTGTAGTTTCCTTCTGAAAGTATATTTCTTGCAGTGGTAAAGGTGGTGCTGCTGTATATAGCTCTGGTCTAACTGCTTGTCTCTGAGGTCAGACTTCTGGTGACAGCACAGTCTGCTGCAGAGGATTCATCTGCAGAACAGCATAGGGCTGGGTAACTGCCCTGTAAGCATAGGTGTTGGACTGTCAGAGATCGGTGGTTGGGTGATGGGGGTGTTCACAAAGTGCAGAGAGCCTCTGTGCCTGCCTGTTGAGATGTTTGTGTAACGTGGGGAAGAGTTTTGTCTTTCTGGAGCAAGCAGAGAAAGAAGGGCGGCTGCAGATGAATAGCCAGGACAAGCAGCAGGAAGGAGGGGCAATCACGTAGCACGGGCTGAGAGCCCAAGTTGCAAGTCAGGCAACATTTTACTAGAAGACTGTTGCTTCCACTGAGTGTTTTTAGTATGACTGCTTTGATTTGCCTTGTAACCAGTATGTGCACAAAATATTTTTTACAGAGTGATGGTGGGGATTCTAGAAAGAGAAGGTGCTGTAAAAATGTCTACTAACATGCATTTGCATAAGTTTTTCCATTGTAAATGTTAACGCAGCCAACTTTGAAAGCCTTTTGTGACTTGAGAGACATGGGATCAGGAAACAGAAACAATATCATGACCAGGATTTTCTGAACCGGGAGCCAAAGGTTCTTAAATCCATTCTGAGGTGACTAACATGAATGGCTTGATTAAAGAAATGGGGAGCTCCCCGCCTGGTCAGCCAGGAGCAGCCAGATCTGTGGTGCAAAGGGCTGGCATTAATTAGCCCAAGAAATGTCACACAAATGTCTGTCAAAGTACCTAACAAGCTTTCAGCTTATGCTGGTTTGTAGTTAGTTTGTGAAGAGAAAGGGTTAAAGGTGGTGAATAAGTCTTTCCCTCTGAATGTCATCTTGACAAAATGGGCAGCTTTGCTGAAGCTGAAAACTTCCTCAGAGATGTATCAGTTTCAGCTGTGTTATTGACTGGAAAGTGTTTGAAGTTTGAGCTCTTCAGTCCCTTCTGTTCGAAAAACAGAGAGGCTGGAGACAAAGAATGGAGAGGGGGGAATTGAAAGCCTGACTGCAAAAGGTTTTCACAAAAAAAGAATTCTGTTGAAAGTGAGAAAGTGTCAACTGTGTATAGATAAGGAAAACAAAAAACCATGAAATTTGCTCTGAAAAAGAAGTGTCGTATTATACAAAGCTCTAATATTTATTGGGCAGATCAGTCAAAATCCAGCAAAAGCACTTATTATTATATCATGGAATAAAATAGTGATTTTCTTGAAGAGCTGCTTTAGGAAAATAGGGTTTGTATAAATATAGACAAGTAAGGGAGGTGTATTTGTAGGGCCTTTTAAGCATGCCTTCCCTCTTTTTCTGAAACTTACAGCAGCTGCCTTTAACTTAGCAGTGAGGTGAAACGGCAAATGCAGAAGGAACGCTCCTCCCCCTGCACTGCTGTCCTCTGCTCCACTGGCCACCCTGCCCCATAAAAGGCAAGAAGCAAAGCCATTTTCCTCCTCCTTTCTCTGTGCCTGGATCATTTGATCTGCCAGTTTTTTGACAAGAAAAGGGCTCTCTAGCTCCCAAAATCAAAGAGAGCCTGCTTAGCGTTCACAGTGCTGCACGGGAACTGGTACCGTTTCTCGGGGGGATCTTCTGTTGGTGGCTGTGTGTGAATGGCTGCAGGATTAGTGCTTCTAGGGAAGCTCTCAAAGGCTAGCTGCAGCTTTGGGATCCCTCTCGGAGGACACTGCCTGTGACATGCCATTTCCAACCCCCTGGGGGGACGGCCTCTCTCAGGGTGCACATAGCACCATGCCTAGCGTGGCAGTCCTGTTGAGGATTTCCAGGTGCTCCCAATATGCACATTATCACCTATGCGTAAAAACACGTACAGCAGGAGAAGAAAGAGAAAATACAAGCCTTATCCCCTTTCCTCCTCTGGCTGGTTGAGAGGGCGGAGAGATGACAAAGTACTTGGAGACATGTTTAAGTTGAGGCTGATGTTGTATTTACCCCCCACAAAACCAGCCTGAACAGTGGTTTGGCAATTCTGAACTCATACCCAGTTTTTAGGGAGGACCTGGAATGTGACAGTAATTGGGGCCACATAACTTGACAGTCAGGATGCTGACGAGAGAAAGCCTAAGGGTAGAAATGGAGTAAGAGTCCTAGTCTTCTCCATCCACATGCCCTAAATTAAGGGACTTCTAAAGAGGATTCCTGCTTCTGATCTTAGGAAGTGCTTCTCCCTGCTGTCTTGCCCAACAGCCCTTCTTTGCTTACTCTTCCATAGATCTTACCTGTCCTCAGCTAAAAACCTCTTTATGAGTATTATGACAGCAGCCTTGTAAGGCCTGTGTAATGGGGCACCTTCTGTGAAGGTAACAAGGAGGGTCCTCTTGTGACGCAAGAGCCATTGAGCTGGTTTGTTTATCAGTTTCATAATCTCCACACACACAACTTTTCTCTCATCAGCTGTACGAGCAGTTCTACTTAGCCCTGTTTGCGTATCAGCAGGAGGAAATGGTGTAAGACAACTGCATTGACAGATAAAAACAAAACCCGTACCCTTCCTCGGGACATATCCTCATCTGGTGTCAATTGCCCTGGGCTTGGTGAAATAAGCAGTGTTGTAGCGATCCAAAGAGTCTGGGGATCATGTCTGTGACTTCCAGCTCTGTACCAGATCCTCAGATGCATGAATGTGAAATGGGCTTACATTGCTTAGTGAAGTGTTACTGAGCTCTGGGAGCCGTTCTAATTCTTCTGTGTGCTTTGTGTTAATGCCATCAAAACATACAGGTTCATGTGGATACATGACAAAATCCTCCAAACACCCTGGAAAAACATCGCTATGATTTAGGAGTAATTTCATTTCCAATTGCTCTTTGTGATTCCTTGTATAAGGCTGTCTAAAATCCTGGTGATCTCTCTTTCTCTCTCCTGCACGGAGTGATTCTGAAAGGCATATGATGAATAGACTCACAACATAATTGTGGAAGAGATGAGGATGTTTTATTGACCTGCCTGATCTCCCCAGTTGGAGGGGCTGACCTCAGCCCCCATTTCATGATGATTCCACAGATAATGCAGTGGAAGCTCTGAGAGTGGATTTCATTTTTTCCTTTGAGAGTAAGATGGTTGAAACCAGCATCATTTGCTGGCTTAAGGCCATATTGTATGTTTTTTTGCAGGTGACTTAAAAGATTTGATCAACCTGTTACTCACCTGGGAGAAAGCTAAAAATATACTTTATGTTTTTTTGAAGTCAACACTTCTTGGGCAGTCTCCACAAAGCTCAGCAGCTGCTGAGGAAGTTCATGCTTACCACGTTACGGCACTGCTCAGGCTCGCTTGGGGTCTTGTACATTAATGTGGCCCTCCACGGGGCAAAAGACTCCTGCATCCCCCCTTAAAGAAGAATCTGATTTAATTCAGCTGTGACAAAACGTTCATTATGGCTGATCTACAGTCATATATGTACAGTGTGCGTCCGCACCAGGACAGCGAGATGGTTTTCATTTAGGCTGTTGTTTAAGATTTGTGCATGAAAATGTGCCTAGCAATCAGCTGTCTTACTGTGATTTAGCTGAAATCTATTATTTGTTTTTTCCAATACAAGTCAATGCACATACTAGTGCTTCAATTTACTCATTCATTCCTGATTTTGGCCCTGTGTCTTTTGGATTTCTGCTTTTTCTTTCCTTCCTGAGACGCCCACTCTACTGACAGCTAGAGCCATTTGGTGTTTTTTTTCTTTCCAGCCAGAAGAAGAGTTGAATAACTCACTCTGAGGCTAAGGCTGATTTCACTTTCTGCAGTGACATCTGCAAACATGTCTCAGTGACCGAGAACACTTCAGGTTTGTGTTAGTTCAGTCTCCAGGGAAAGAAAGAAAGAAAAAGCAAACTGTTTAAAACCCTTCTGCATGAAGCCATCTATGTGTCTCGGGATCTTCCAATACTTTTTCTCATGGGGAGGGGTGCCATGGTGTGATTGCCTTCTGGAGATGGTCTAACCATATCTCCTCTGATCTGTTCCAGGTTCCGGAATTGCGTTTATACCTACCGAATTCTGCCCGGTAAAGACAATAAGCTAATTGTCCAGGTAAGCCATGCAGTGTACCATTCGGTCCTACAAATATGCACCTAAGACTGCTCACTGCTTTCTTCATAGAAGTTCTAACACCAAGAGAAGAAGGATACAAGGAGTTAAACTGATGCCCCCAGCTAGTACAGTGCTAATCTCCAGTCCACTGCTACGGAGATTTTAGTGTCTGGTGCACTGCTGTGGCCGTTGGCACACTGTTTAACATGCGTGCCTTCAGTTTAGTGGCACTGCCATGTTTTATGTAACTGAGAACCTCAGCCCAGGGAATACCTTTTCCTTGGAAGCCAGCTTCTTAACAATACATCATGGATCTTTTCAATCCAAAACTGCTTCACGATTTACCTACACCCAGAGAATGTAAATTGAGTTGTGGTCTCAGGACCCAGAAAGTACCAGGATTGAGGGTAGGAGTTTCAGGCCTTCTGTTTATTCCTATTCTGCTTTAGGATCCTGAACAAGCCACTTTCCCTTCCTGTACCACCTTTCAGTCCTTGCTTTCTCGATATAGATCATGAAACTTTGGGTGGGGAGGGAGGCATGGTCTCTTGCAGCCCTAAGCAGTGGGCATGGGTTTACGAGGAGGCGGTAGGGGCTGCAGCCTACCCATCCTCTTAGCACAGCCAGTGCTGCATTGGGATTCCCTGTACAATGAAATGGAAATGCCTGTCCTACCCATGTGCCCCGGTCTGCCCTGCTATTTAGAGGGGGGTTCCTACTTTTTTTCTTTCCTAGTTCAGATGACAATTAGTTTCCCACACTAGAAATACAGATTTCTGCCAACTCCATGCGCAGTTCACATGCACCATGTTACTTACGTAGTTCCTGATGTGCTTCAGGGACATCGGTTTTTCTTTGAGATCTGCACCAGAGAGGCAGCATATCAGAAACTAGAGTGATCAGGTTAGTGAGGACAGTTGGGTGCTGGCAGCTTGCTTTCAGCTGTGGGCTGTTGATAGGAACTGTGATTGTGTGTCCTGGGTGCGCACACCCAGCCTGGCTCCCTTGAGAGCCACTTTTGGGTGGCTCGGGCTGTTCTTAGGAGCCCCACTCAGACGCAGCTCTGCATGCACCCAGCTGTATTGCCACCAGGGCCAATTCCAGGCTCTTGGTGCTGTGCTCCAGAGGACTGTGTGCCCGTGGACAGTCACCAGCATCAGCGTGGTGTCCCAGTTGGCCTTGCCAGCTACAGCTGGTGTCCCCAGAGCCATTGAGATACCTCTGTGTCACTTGCTACAGCACTCTTGTCCTCCTCAGAGAGGAGCTGGCAGCAGGACACAATGCAGGTCTTGACCTGGGTCTGTATGCATTACGATGGCATGTCACCAAAGCTAATCCATCTTCTCAGAGCACCAGGCAACACTGTGCAGAGGAACCTGTGCAGGCTCTGCAGGCTGCTAGCACGGGGCCAGCACTCAGCTGGGGCCAATAACCTGTCATTCTGATCTGGGTCTGCACAGCGTGCTGCAGGCTGTTTGTAGGAATACTTGATTTTTCCTCATCATCTGATCTATCTCAGCCTTATTGTCCGAAATAATGTCTTCTGGCTTGTTGTGCTGGTGTGATGACGTGTTGTGATGGTAAGATCGATGTCCAGAAGGTGATGCGGTGTTTATCATTATTTATAGTACCTAGAGCAGCTGCTGAGATCTCATTGTGCCAGATAGCTCACAAGTGAAGCACCCCAGGCAGGGAGAGTTTTGGGGAGACCCGAGGCCCAGGGAATGGGTACGACTATCCAAGTCCTGCAGCTGCTCTGTGGCAGAGCCAGGATGGGGCCCAGGTCCTGCTAATGATGTTCTTGCTCTTTGCACTGGCGCTGTGACAAGGAAGGGAACTTGTGGAACCCTAACTCTGAATGGGTTTGGGGTATGAGTTTGGCAGCTGCTTTGTCTTTTGCAAAACAAGCACAGAAATTATCATATGTTGGCTTTTCACCTGAGGGAGAGGAGGAAACAACGGCCAGAGGTTACCTGCAAAGGCAGCTACACAGCCCCACGCTTTGCCTTTTGTGCCCTGGATAGGTCTTGGCACCGGGGGCAAGCCCTGGCCCCCCTCCTCGTACCTCAGCTGCCCTGCTGGCACGTTGTCCGAGTGGTGCTGAGCATGCAGCCTGGCCTGCAGCCTCTTCTAGAAAAGCACAGACACCACAAGTTACAAAAGGGTTTGAAATTTGAGTGCAGAGCAACGTGCGCATGTGCAGGCAGCTCTTCAGAGTATGCTGGACTGTAGGCTGCTCCCAGGACCCCCCCGCTACGGTATGGTGCAGGCTTGGCATGTAGTTCTGTACGTTACAACCTGGGCAGATGTGAGTTACTTCTCCCAGTTTGTAGTGGGTCTGTAATTGTTTCTGCCATGGCAAAGGGCCTGTTTGCGTGCACAACTACTCCATTTGTCCACAGATCAGAGCACTGATGCTGTAAGAAGTCAGTACTTCTCTCTGCTGTAGCAATGGGCAGCTCTTATGCTCGATCAAGGTTTATGAACAGGCAGAAGATGTGACTGATGTCCATCAGCTCAGGTTTTCCCCACCACGCACACCTTCACCTCCTCACCTTCTAGTTCTCCCCAGAGAATTCTGCAGGGTATTGTTTATAAATGAATATATCATCATCCTCTTTGGGGAGGGATTATCAGACGACTGCTGGATCCCGACAGTGTTGTTAGGACTCTATGGGATCTTTCTGAATGAGACTTTTTGAAACCTACTAAATCTGTTAAGGAAATATGATCTACTAGAAGTACACCTGAACTGATTTGTATGATTCTCTTGGGATACGTGTTATGGTTGTGAGGGATTTCTCTTGCTTGTGTGTTGTGGGATGCAGAGGGACTGTGGTGGAATACCTTTGTGTGCTGGCTTGCCAGGAGCTGTAGGTTGAGTATCAGGAGTAGGCTAAATAAAGCATGTTGTTAGCGCGTGTTTTGAAGACACACCACCTCCCGTTCTGTGCTGCTTTATTCCAGTTCTGTGGGAGAGGCAGAAGAAGGGGGCTGGCTGCTTCTGGGAAGAGAGAGACGCAGTGAGAGTTGTAATCGAGGCTCAGAGCAAAACAGTTTCATGTTGTTGGCTGCTGGTTTTGGTACGTTGTTCCAGCTGGACCAGGCTTTCTTGGTGGCTTGTGTGTTGACTTCTGGATAAAACAAAAACTGCTTCATGTGTATTAAGAGATCAGATTTTTGAAAAGAATAGTTCTCCTGCACAAGGATGTAAAAGCTGTTGAATAGAAAGGAGTTTTGACTTTTTTAAAAATCCCGTTAAAAAGGAAAGTCTACTAATCCTATGGAATTAGATCAGGTTTTAAATTAATACAGCAATCAGTAGATGCTTCTCAGTTCTGGGTTTAAAAAAAAAAAAAAGGCATAGGAAAGATTCAGCACTAAATCCTGAGATTAGCCTATATTAGTTACAAATATGGGCCCTGATAGTGCAGTGGGACCTTTTTTGCCTGCACAGTGCTCTTTCCTGAAGCTAGCAAAGTTGTCTGCTTGCCCAGATCTGGTCTGTTGTCTGTCAGGCGTTTTTCATGGTGACAGCAGCTTCAGAAGATGTGTAATATCACAGCTACATACACAGCACTTCTGACATGACAGCTATCCCTCTGCCACTCTGGGGAGTTCTTTCACCTTTAAAGCTGCAAGTTGCTTTACATTTTTTTGAGTCTTGTAGGGTAGATTTCATTTTTCTAATTAGAGCCTGATCTGGCATTAGTGGAATGATACTCAGTGTCATTTTTTGTATGGTTAAATTAACTGTTCAAGTACAGGTGGCAGAAAGGGAGGTGCATGTGTTTGCACTGAGGTGCACATTTTTGCATTCAGGCTGAAGAAAAACTATTTGCATGTGTCCTTCCAGCATTTTGTGGCATGCTGTGTGATCTGCCATTGGGTTTCTGCATCTGCAGCAGCGCTGCAGCAGTTAGCATAGTCAGGAACCCTTCTTGCCTGCCGTATCTGGAATCAAACTGATATCCCCCCAAACCATACCAGGCCATAGTGGTTACACTCATAGACTTTTTTCCTTTAAATACAAATAGAAATTCTTTCCCTTGTTTTCTGGGACTGCTGAATTTTCCCCTTCCATTACTTGAAACTTCAAAATACAGGCAAAGAAATCCATGGCTTGGATGAATCAAACTTGCATCCTGCTGATGAAAACATATTTAAGGAAGAGGGGGAGGAGTAACAAAAACCCCTTGAAACACAGGATCTGTAACAGTGAGTAGAGATCTTTGTCCTTATGCTGAGAACAATTAGTCATAAAGATATCTCTTTTAGAGACTCTCACTGTAGTAAAACACTGAGCACTGGGAAGCTGAGACAGGAAGAGACCAGAAGACAGTTACACAGAGATCCAGGAGCACAGGCACGAGGTGGAAATCAACTGCCCCCGAGTCAGCTTCGCTGCTGCCTGCCTGTCGGGCGAGTCACAGCTGGGGTTCTTAGCTTTCTTCTCTGTAAAAACAAATCAAATGCCATTTTCCCGTGCTCAGATGGGGAGGCATATTTAATGTGGAGTTGTTGAAAGTCTGGGGACTAGCTGAGTGTAATCATGTTTGTGCAAAGAGGGGCAGAGCAGCAAAGGAGTCCTTGGGAATCACAAGATCACACTAAACACTAGAGACAAACTGAAGACACTAAAAGTGTTTTTCTAAGACAGGTGTCTATGGTCAGCTCTTGCCATCCACACGCACAGAAGATAAAACTTTCCTATGCTGTCACTTAGAGTATCTCATTTATACAGCTAGCTGAGGTGCCAGTAAGACCATCATCACCGCACGTTCTGAATTCCTTGTGATCTTAGCATCTCCTCAACAAGGGGAAGTGCTCTTGATCCCATTTTACAAACAGGGAAATCAGTCCCAGTCTGAGGATTGAGTTACCAAAAATAATAAGATGTCCTTTTCTGACCTTACCAGGATCAGAGGGTGTGTGTGATTCATCAGTGTTCTTCCCCCCTCATTTTAGATGTGCACTCAAGGCTGTCACATAGTCAAAGCTGAGCTGTATCTCTGTAGTCAGTGGAGAAGAAACAGGTTTCTGACTGGGGTGAGCTACACTCTCCTTGGCAGGTTCTGTCTCTGTTGCCTAAAGAGCCTGGGGAACCCCCTTAAACTGCCAGCCTTGGCAGGCTGCAGTCAGGCAGGGAGATTCCCACTACAGCTGACTTGTTCAGCGTGAGAAGACACTGAGGTCAAAAGCTGCTGTTGAAAACCTGTGGTACTGCCTTTGCCTAGTGCTTCACCTTGCATTGCCTTTATATACTGCAATTTTAAAAGGTCGCTGTCAAGAGTATAGCCTGCCTCCTGAGTGAGGATGCTTGAAAGAGGTGGTGAGAAGGAAGAAGACACTGGCGTTGGCTGGTCAGTGAATATGGATTGGTACAGGATAGTGTGGTACCATTGCTAAAACCCTCTGGAGTTTCATCTCTAGATTTCTGGTTCATCTCAAATAGGAGTTCGCAGCTTATGTTATCTGATGGCTGTTCGGCAATCTTGCTGCAGCGCAATCCGTCATTTCTCAGTGGCAGCTAGATTGCATCTTAGTTTATGCTCATAGTCTATCAGATAACACTTTTCAGGTTGTTTGCAGGTTCAAGCACCTCATGCCACTCTGTGTGAAGGCTGGGGGGAGGTATCCTGATGGACAGATGTCAACATTGCACAAATGGGGCTGTCACCAAAGATGCCCTTGGTAAAAGCCACCCGAGAGAGAGTCAACCTAGTAGTTACGGAAACGGCTTTAGCTTCTTGCTAAAGGTGGAGTCTCCTTAAGAAACTGGGGCACCTGCAGAGCAAGCTTTTGGTAGCTCAGTGCCATGGTCAGGTTTCATAATCGTGCGCTGTATCCTCCTGCGCTGTGCAGCACAGCCTGGCCTCTGAGTGTGAGGAAGGCACAGCCTCCCACTGCTTTCCCGTGGGCATGACCTGGTGCTTTAGCTCCGTCATGCAACGGTCCCGTTCTGCAACCCAGGACTTGAACCAGACACGTT
Organism: Opisthocomus hoazin; assembly: GCF_030867145.1. NCBI lineage: Eukaryota > Metazoa > Chordata > Aves > Opisthocomiformes > Opisthocomidae > Opisthocomus > Opisthocomus hoazin. Next base: position 4,024,702 of record NC_134417.1, on the reverse strand, counting down.
TGTCCACCACCTCAGGGCTCAGGCCTTGCCGACCACTGCTGCTTCCTGCTGGCAAGAGTGCTCTCTCCTCCTCCCTCTTGCCAACCTGTTGTTTTTTTTTTTCCTCTTGCATGACCCCTAAGTCTGCTCTCCCATTTGTGCCACGGTCGCAGCTCTTGCCTCAAGTTGAGTACCTGCCTTGAAATGTTGCCAAAGATCAAGGCTTCAGTCACCCGCAATGCCTTGAATGGTGTTTGCATCTTTTGGCTGCCGCATGCGAGAGGGCAGGAGTAGAGCTTGACTTGAGCAGGAGTAGGAACCAGTTTACATTTTCAGGCAAACTGGAAAATTTGAAAAAATGCGTTCAGGTGAAATGTTTAGGTTTGATTTTGAGCTTTTCAGAAACTGTCACACTGTTGGCAGGATGTTGAGAAAAAATGTCATTTCAGATAGAAAAACTGGATCATCCTTTTGAAAAAGTCCAGATAAGCAATTTCGAACTCACCTTTTTTTTAAAAAAAAATATTATTTTTGCATTGATGGAGGGCAGAGGGGGTTGAATGGAGGCCATGCCTTGCATAGCACATGCTCCAACCCTCTTCATTTTTTTAAATTTTTTTTTTTTTTAAGCAAAACTGTTTGTCCAGCTCCAGGGTCTGGCAATTTCAGTAGATTACCTTGTTGTGAGCAGGGATTGTGAAAAGGTGCCTCCTTCTCACACTGCATAAGAGACTGTATTACAGTATGGAAAACATTAGTGTTTTTAAAGTTACTGCCTGTCTTTTTCTTTCCGCTTCACTTCCCGGACTGTCCTAGCTGCCAGGCTCCTTGACAGAAAGCAGTGGTGTGCGTGCACCTTCCCGTGCTCTGCTCCGTGTGTAAACGTGGGAGACAGTTGTTTTGCAGTTCTAGTGCCAGATCATCATTTCTGCGAGCACGAGCACTCCTTGCATTCGTGCTGAAGTTCGCCATTGCAGCGAGCACTTTTTCAAAATTACTTCTATTCAGACTTATTACTTGTTGCAAAGGGAGGGTCTGGCCCTATTTACTTGTTGCTTTTGCTGACTTCAGTGAAAATTAAGGATGCCTTGGCAGCAGTGTTTTACATTGAGTGATCATCTAGCATTTTTTTTTTTTTTCTGGTAACTTTCTCGCCTGATAATGAGGTTGTGTGCAACAGGAAACAAATGGTGCGACGCGAGCAGTTAGAAAGCAGGCCAGCGGCTGTGACTCACTGCGTCAACTGACACCGAAGCTGCAGGTTACCAGTGTACTTGCAGCACTGGCTCCCTGAAGGTAGGAGAGCCGATGAATTTTGCGTATAGGTTTTCTCGCCAAAACCCTCCCTTGCCAGCACACTTTGAGAAACACATTTTGGGTAAAACATCCAGATTTGTACTCTGTCTCTGTATGGCTTGGCTAAATACGCTAGAAAGACCGAAATCCTCTATCCTGGAACAGGCAAGACATACAATGAAAGGGCTGCCTGTTCACGTCAGCCGGTCGGCAGGACTCTCCCTGCTTCTAGGCAGAGTTTGTGCTGGCTTCTGTTTGAGTCCTCCAGGGTGGAGCTCAGCGTAAAAGCTTCATCCGGCGTGTTAACCTGCTCTCGGAGCAGATGTACGGCTGCCCATCCTGCCAGCATGATCTGATAACATCGTGAGTTTAGGTCAGTTCCTGCATTCCCAGTGTCACTGCTGTTGTCACCAACGTCAGAGGCAGTGTCTGGCTGTGGTGCGTGCAGTATCACAGAATCACAGAATGGTTGGGGTTGGAAGGGACCTCTGTGGGTCATCTAGTCCAACCCCCCTGCCACGGTCACCTAGAGCAGGCTGCACAGGACCTTTTGTCCAGGCGGGTCTTGAATATCTCCAGAGAAGGAGACTCCACAACCTCCCTGGGCAGCCTGGGCCAGGGCTCCATCACCCTCAGAGTGAAGAAGTTCTTCCTCATGTTCAGACAGAACTTCCTCTGCTTCAGTTTGTGCCCGTTGCCACTTGTCCTGTAGCAAGTACCAAGTCTCTTGTGAGCCCTTTGCGGAGAGATGCAAAGTTTTTTGTCCTTCCTTTTGATACTGCACTGTAATCCTCATTTGCTGTGCCGCTCTGACACACGTGGCTGCAAAAAGGTTTTCTGTAGTAAGGATTTTGTGGTTTGATTTGGATCTATCTATATCTGATCAAAACTTTTCCGCTAGGAAGTTGCCCTTAAGCTGGTTTCGGTGGGAGATAATGAAAAGCAAAACCCTTTGGGTCACCCATTCACAACGTTGTAGCCACTTACACCTTCTGTCAGACAGCTGCGTAAGGATTTTGTACTCACTCAAATTGGTGTCAAAACCTCAAGGTCTCTGATGAGCACAGAGCCTGCCCAAAATATCACCTGCGGTCTGCTTGCAGCCGAGGGATGTTGGGCACTGTTGGCCTCCCTCTCCATTCTCCTTGGGAAAGTGGGATTTTATGCATAACAGCAAATTTCAAGAAGAGTTAATGCCAAGGATGGAATTGATTTCACCCAAGTTAGTTATTACCAGAGAAAACTTGCCGTGTTTGCGTTACTCTGTTGGCACTCGAGGGCTGAGGTATGATTATTTGCAGTCAGGGCTTCGCAAAATCTGTGTACTTCATGTTCATGCAAACTATCCAAATCTGTTTATACAAGGAAAATATTTTTTTCCGCTGTTGCAGCTGAGGTAGGAATAAACATAATGCATTTCACAGGTTTTGAAAAACTGAAAGAAGCAGCATTTAATAAAAGAGCTAGGTATTTCCTGAAACATGCACATTCCTGCTGCTGAATCTCTGGGTATACAAAATTATTCATACAAACAAACCATATCCAGCTTTTGTCTAGTTTGAACCCTTCCAGAATGTTTCCAGTTTCCTGAAAAATGTAAAAAAAAAAAAGCATTCAGAGAAAATTACTTAGATCAGGTTAAAGTGATATTATCATTTTGTTTTTCAAGCTTCAAAACATGAAATCAGGTATTTGAAAGCTGATGCATGCCATGAAGTGAAATCCGTTTTCCTTTTATCTGGATGTGCTTTCAGACAAAATTTCACTCCAGAGAGGGAAAAGCCAAAGAACGTCATCAATTTCAGTTGCAGTCTGCCCTCCAGTAAACATGATATGTCATAAAGCCTTCATCATGCTTAAACAATTGAAAATTGCAAATAGGCAATCCCCACTGATCATACAAAAGCAGCTTCCAGGCGCTGCAAAATACTGTAAGATTCAGAAGATAAAGATTAGAGCTGTTTGACAGTAACCAGTTCAACAATTATTGTTTTAGAAGAATAATCGTTTCGCCATATTATCCTTTCAAAAGGCTTTGACGACCCACAACCAGATACCCAGCAGCTCTTCCCTACCCCACGGGACCTGAAGGGACCTTTCAGTTCCCGCTGTGAGAGCTCGAGTGCACAATCGAGCTTACTCTGGGCACAGAAGTGGGGCAGAGACGTTGGCTGGGGACCGGAACGAGCAGCTGGGCGGTGGTGGGAGCCTCAGCCTCCAGTGGCACAGACACTTTCTCCAGCAGCAAATATACTTTAGGAAATTCTTGCTCTTCCCTCACACCCCCTGCAGATGTTTCCATCCCCAATCAACCGTTTCTGTGGGCATGTTTTAAAGGAAGGGGTAGTAACCTCTGCTCGTGGACTGAGAACTGTAAGAAGTTTTGGTTTGCTTTTTTTTAAATAGGCATTTCAAATTAGCTATAGTCTGTGCTTGAGAGGCCAAATGAATAATCCTAATTGACTCTGGGGGGATACACCTCAACATCTCCAGGACTAGCAAAGTGAAAATTTTTCTGAAATTCTAAACGTCTTCTGGCAGATGAGGAAAAATAATTGAAAACTTACACAACCAACGTTATATTCTCGTTTTTCAGTAATTTGATGAATGGTACCTTTAACAGTATCAGTCACGTAGTGTTTAAACCATTTGATTGTCTTATCCTTTTTATATTTCCAAAGACTTCTGATGAAGCTTCATAACTGAATTTAAAGTATTGAGGGAGACAACAGATTATTTCCCTTTCAGCTGTGTGGTAATGAAGCAGTGTGTTTTATTGCTTCTGTGCAATGGGTCAGAGAGAAAAGTACTCATTTTCAGGCAACTCTCAAGCTGTTTACTCAAAGTAAGAGAAGCTGATACATTGTTGGTGCTATATGAGGCTTTTTGTCCTGATCACTTAAGATAGGAATGAGTCTTGGAAAACATTGCTATTGAATTTGTTTACAATGAGCCTTATGGCAAATATCGCCATCTGTACAAAGCCGTTTCTGCACTTGTTACTGACAGGGTCATGCGCTTTCTTCTTTAGAGATGTATCTTGATTTGCTGATGAGATGTATCATTGCAGGCTGCGTCCCCGTGCAGAGATGTAACTCACCCGGCAGGTCACAAGTAATGCTTAGGCTCCGGTTAGATCTTGCACGCTCAATCTGCTCTGCAGCTTTAGGGAATGAGACCAACAGACCCTGCGTACGCTGCAGCTTATTGCTGATATAAATATAAAATATAAAGATACAATCACTTTTAAATAACATGTTCAATTCAAACTCCTGGTTGCACTTGTTTTAGGTAAACGAAGTCTGCTCCACCAATACTTTTCAAATTTACCTTTTGGTGGTTGAAACTATTTTGTGAAGTTTTAAAAGAAATTTAGAATCCTTTCATTTTCAAATTGCTGCATAAATGCAAAGCACACAGGACTTCATTTCAAATTACAAAATGGTTTAGGGAAACGAAACAGACTTTAGCAAAGATAGCTCAGATTCAGTCATTTCAGAGTCTCTCGGAGAGCATGAAGTTACAACGCGGCTGTTGGTTGCTCCCAGGTCTTTGCCCTGCTGTCTGGCTTCTTTTGTCTTCAATTCGTAACTTCTGACAGAGTTTTCCATCTTGGTTCTCCTCTGGAAGTCTAAGCTGGTTCCCTTCTGTTCCATCCCAGGGCTCTAAAGCTCTCCTTTTCTGGTATTTTAAAAGATAACACCCAGCACAGCTGGGTTCAGCGAACCCCACGGGCAAAGCATAGCAGAGCTCTCTGGGGGCTGGGGTTGCTCTGTGGTAGCAGGCTGTTAAGCCCCAATCAAAATTTCCAGATAACTCTGGTTTAGACCTAGACCTCATTCTCCAAAACTTAACAGGGATGTAGTGCTCTGTGTTGTTTAAAAGTCTTGGTATAAAGTATTCTTTGTGATCAAACACGGCAGAGCCCACGTGCAGCAAGCACTGGTTGTTGACAGAGGCACTAGACAGCCTTTCCAGAAGCTTGTCTTCATTGCATACCACATCCCTGTACATGCAAAACCAGAAACCTTGGGTTGCATCCAATTTTAGGGGGCAAAGTTTAACAAAAAATTTGTCACACCACATCCGCTATTTTTACTCCAGAGATGCAGTTCAGGGGAGAACATGAAAGGAAAAGGTTTGAAGGGTGTTTTTTGCTTGGTTTTAGTTTTGTGGTTAGTTCTGTTAAATGATGGTGCTGCTTCAGGCTGGAATCTGTTCAATTAGCAGATATGGCTCAGTGCTTACTTCTAATTAAGGGTTTGTCTTACTCCTGCAGTAAATGAATGAAATAAGGGACAGTCCCTTGAAAGAAAGGACAAGTGGTCACCTTTAGTGTCACAATAATAGAAAACAGTTGCTGTAGCTTAAAGCCTGAGAAATTTTGCAGGCTGAAGACAGGAAATTGCAACGCTAAGGTGCTCACCCTTATCTGTGTATTGCTTATGGTTTTTAATTATGCAGTCCCAGAAAGTTATGCAATATAATGTGGTGAATGCAGCTGTTTTACATGAACCTTCTGCCAGCACTGCTTTGCTTCAGCAGTCTCTTCAATAACTTCTTTAATCTTACATTTTCTCTTTTCCACTGGATATTTTACATAGTTCATGCATATTGAGTGCTTGGTGTCTGTTGAAACTGGGATTCATTCAGCACAGAAGACAATTGGGAAAGCAGAGAGCTGGTGACTGATCCTCCACTGTCTGCCTGCGCAGGTTAGAGGAAACCCCTAGAAATGTAGCGTAGGACTGATCTGAGCTGAGCAGCCCTGCCCTGCTCTGCACGTAGAGCCAGTGTAGGCACACCTCCAGCTGTCTTGGGGAAAAGTTCTTTCTCGTGGGACTTCAAACCCCTCACACTGTTGCCTGAGGATGTTATTTGTAGCCTTCTACAGAGAGAAAAGCTGAAAGGCGCTTGGGAATTCCCACCAAGAAGCACGTACCAGTGACCTGCAATAGTTTCCCCAGCTCAGTTACTGTCAGCAGTGAGTGCTGACAAAATCAGAACGATGACCTCCACAAACTGCCTTCAGAGATGATGACTATGTTACATTTGCTGCCTTGGTTGCCTTGCTAGCTCTTGAGGGTTCAAGCTTGTCTTGGTGATCGCTAGAGCTAGATACTTTATGAAGAAATGAAAATGGAAATTTTCATTTGACTTCAAGCGCTGAAGCTTTTCAGTGGAAAACCAAAAAGCGCAAGGCTTGTGATAAAATTACAAAAGTTGTTAGCAGTAGCGTACTCCAAAACTTTTACTTAAATTCTACCCACACACTAGAGAAGTGCTAAGAAAATTGCATCAGATCCCCATGGATCTGCAGTCCTTGCTCATTCATCACCAACTCATCTGACTTGCACCCTGTAGCTAAATTTAACACCCGTCCCTCATGTTCTGTCATGGAACCATACTGTTGTTTGCTTCTTGTTGATGTAAATCTTATTTATTATAACACAGAGAAATGCTGAAAGGGTCATTTGCTCAGGAGGTTTCTCTTGGTGCTGTGAGTTGGCTCATAATATCCTTTGTTGCTGAAGTCTTTTCTGATGGCTAGAGTTTGAATGTTTTATTTAGTGCGAAGGACTACCTCAAGTACAGTGTTGATGCTTCCTACAACTGTTTGGTGTTCTTACTAGCTTGTATCTAACTATATTAGATAGATATTTGGCAATTAACATACTTTTTGTGTGAATTGTGGAGTGCCGGAGCAGAGTGGAATGGGGTCCTTAAGCAGGATCCGAGTGCATTATTTTTATGACCTGTGTCTTTATCTTGTGGGAGAACACCGGTTCAAAAGGTCCTTCACTTTCCAGAACTTCTTCTGTGCTTTTCTTTAGGATGTAGAATTTTAACAAGGAACTTGAGATAAAAATTTGGCAGCCAGATATACTCTACTGAAAACTCCTTTCAATTTTCCTTCACTTCAACAGACTCTTTTAATTTGCAAGTGTCCCAGTTCTGCCATGGGAGCGCTTCCTACCTGTGAACATGACCAATCTTCAGGCTGCCAGAACGAAGCCTGAGTGGGATCACACAGAGGAAAGCTCTTGCAAGGCCAGAAGAGATCAGAGGTGGCAGATATGACATCCAGGATCTTTTTAAGATTAACTCAAACTGGGCTCACATTCCACGCGTAGAACATGTTAAGCATTTGAAACCAAGCATCAGCAAAATGCACTGCGCTTCCCAAGTCTTTTCCATGACATGGCGGATAGGAAAAAGTGAGATGGCAATTTTGGCCAAAATTGGATCAGGAGGAAGTTCAGGGTTTAATCTAGATTTGCGCTGTACCGGACAATTTGGAAGTGAAGTCACGATGTGCCCTCCTGCTCGATTAGCAGTGGAGGCAAGAATGCTTATTTGCACCTGGTTGACTTGTTTCCAGCCAGCAGCTATAGGATTCATATTTCATGCACATATTGCGAGCGAGCAAGGAAGTAGGCGCTGAATTTCAACAAACGTTCTGTGCACAGTAGTGTGAAAGAGTGAAAATCGTTTAGCGTTCCCTTCTTTTAACACGTATAATAAGAAAGGACCTGTGATGCACTGCCAGTAATTCATATACGGTGTCTCTTAAGTCAGTATTATGCTTAAAGAAATGGAGCTTGTGGTAGAGGCAGTATGGAATGGTATCCTTCAGTTTGTGTTTGAGGAACAGAGGGAAATTTATAGGATTGACAACACAGTAATTTTCCTTCTTTTTTCTTCTTTTAACTTACTTTTCTTTGTTTGGACGTCTGATTTTCAGCCAGGAACACAAGCTAGAAGTAATACATACTTAATTGCTGCAGTTCCTTGTTTCCTTCCATGAACCATCTCTTTCAGAAATTCTGAAGCCCTCTTTCCCAGAACTCTCTGATTTCCATGATTTTCACCCAAAGTCTTAAATGCAAAAGGCCACTGTGGCAAAAGTGACATGAATAAGCAAACTTGAGCATTGGGACCAAACTGTATGAGGAATGAGACAAGAAAGCCTTCATCACCTCTTGTCTGAGAGGAGACAGGGGCTATTCACCATCCATTCTCTCCAAAGTTATTCAAGTTATATGATTTACAACTGCACATACACTGTGCCATTCTCCCAAAAATTCATATGGTTTTTTCCAGGTGAGGAGGCGCTGCTCCGGCCACCCACCGGCATCCTCTGCCCAGGTTCCCTGGATTCCTCCCCTTGCATCTTCTCTCATGCTCCCTTCCCCGCCGGAGACCCTCTCGCTGAGCCTTACCCAGCATCCAAACTCCCCTGCCAGCTTGCAGGTTCCCACCACTTATTAAAGTCCGTTCCCCTACTGACCCTCCATGCCGCAGCATCCCGCTCTTCCTCAGCCACCCACTTGCTCCTCTCCCTTCACACTCCGAGTCAGCCCCATCTCTTCCCAGCCCTGGGTGTTCTATTTGACATAGAGTATGTTTCTGGGTGGCTTGTATTTTGGGAAGTAGCTGTTTCTCCCAGCTGTGATTCCTGTCTATGATCCCATTCCTGTGAAATGCTCCTCAAATTTCTTAGCACAAGATTTGATCTAAAAATAGGAAATATTTTTTACCCAAACAAAACTGAAACACAACCAGGTCGCTTTAAAATGCTTTGAAAAATAATTTACCAGGAATTTCTTAGCTCTTAGGTTCATCTCTTCAGCAAAATAAAAAAGCTTGCCTACATGAGAGCCAAAAGTAAATTTAAAAATGCCACCTAGAGTTCCTAGCTAACAGACAATCTCGAGGACTTTTTTTCCAAGCCAGGAAGCCTAAGAAATTTTTTTTCAAATCTGAAAGGGAAAAAGTTCCTGCCAGCCTTTCGCACCAAGAAGAAGTGACCTGATTTTCAGCTTCCGTTTAAGCTGGTGGGTATTGCAAGAATTTTATAACTTTGAAAATTTATTGACTGCTACTGAAATGCCTAAACATGGGTTTAAATACCTGGTTTAAGGCACTCTGGTTAGAAAAGATTGCCCTTAAGCAATATAACCAGATGACCAGTTTCCTAGTTCCTCCTTGCGCCTTGGCTCAGGAAAAGAAAACACTTCCTCTTCCTTCTGAGGGCCCCAGACTTCCTGTGCCATCTATTTATACGGTTGTTGTAATGAACCCCAAGTTAACCACTTCCTTGCCCGGCTTAGCATCGGCGTTACATCTTTTAAATCTCTTTTCGCTTGATGTCTTTGTACTCCACTTGTAACTTCTCTGAAAGGTATGTTCAGAGCTGCTTCGCCACAAACCCCTATTTAGAGTGTCTTTGTCAAGCTGTTCTGTTGGCCAGATGACATTGTTTGGAGATGATGAAGAGGAGGAGACTTAGGCTGGGCCCTGTTGGCCTTTTTACACCATCCAAAGGAAGATTAGATGATCTCAGCCATACAAAAACCCGATAAAAAGTTTAGGTGGATGAATTTGGAAAGAGGATCACAAGATTTAACCAAAGACCAGTGATTAAAGGCTTTAGTCATACCTGTTTTCATGAAATGAAGAACCAGAAGCCTAGTCAGCATGAAGGCAGGAACAAGTTGTAGCCAGTCATGTTAAAGCGTTGTACAGTGAATGTACGGAAGATGGAAGGGAAATGGATAACAGGAGGAACCTGTGGAATTGAGGGCAGTTTCTGGAGGACCGGAGACACCAAGACATCCCGTGGGACAAGAAGTTTCCAGCCCAAAGGGCTGGAGTCAGAAGGACATGTGGAAGACCTGAGGGTCCGTGGTTTGGGATGCAGGCGTGAAACGGCTGGGCTGGTCGTGACAAGCATGGGTGTGTTTAGTTTTACCTGTCATCTTCAAGGATATAGCAGGATATAGGTCTGGATGAAGAGGCAGCAGGCAGATTGCAGAGGGCTTCCTCCAGTCGCAGAATTAGGGGCAGCAGGAGGTCTTGTGAGATCTCCGAGCCCAGCATTTGCACTGTTTCCAGGCTGAAGACGGATCAGGTGCTCGCTAGCCAGCTGCGAGGAACGCCTGGGTACTCTGCACTGCGACGCTTCCAGGGACGTGGGCACACGCTCCCTGCAGAGCCTGACCTTACCGTCTCTGCCTGCCAAGGTTCCTTCAGATCTAATCTGAACCCCTCTGCTGCAAAGCAAGCCAGCCACGTCTGCTGTCCCTGGGGGCTTTGCAGTACAGCTGGTTGCTGTCGTCTTTATGGGAGACTTTAAAACTTGTAAGACTGCTGCTGTGATTTCTCCAGGCTGTCCCTTTGCCAGATGGTACCAGTCCCTTTCTTCGGAGCTTTCCTTGTAAATCACATTTTCCAAATCTTCCGTTGTCCTCGTAATTTTTCCTGGGGACTCTCTGATATTTTAACACGTTCCTTAAAAAGCGGTGCCCCAGGCTGGACACAGCAGTCCAGCTAAGGCCTTACAGCAATAATTATGGTGGAATAATTTCTTCCTGCATCTCATCTGACGCTCCCATTAATAGATCTTGGAAAGACATAGGCTTTCTCTGATGCAGTTCCCTGCTGTAAAATCGCTGTGCAGTCTCCGATTCACTGTTACCCAGACTCCTCTGTGCAATTCTGCTGTTTTACGGGCTGTTCCCTACATTGCACCCGTTCACTCGGCGTTTCCTTTCTGTACGCTACGGCTGTGGTCAGCACAAGGCTGAGGTACCAGCGGTGATGCCGGAGGAGTGGCCCGTGGAAGGGGAGCCTGCCCTCCATGCTGCTCTGGTGTCCTGTGAGCTGTGTGAGCACGCTTCTGGGGATGTGGTGTGTTGCTGTGGAGATGACACTTGCCATCCACGTTTCTAGTGACTTGAAACAATCCACAATTAAAACAAGATCTATCCTGTGATAACCCCGAGGAAACAGTTACTTACTAAAAGAAGACGGGGCGGGGGGGTGGGAAGTGGATTTCATTGTTGCTTGGGTGGCTCCAGCTTGCCCTGCGCTGCCCCGTCCCGCTGGGTTTTATTTGCAGTGCCCCGTTCCATGTCTGCTCCCTGTCTCAAAAAACAGAGCAAGTTTGCATAAAGTTCAGACTCTTTTTTGCCTCATCCAGTGTGTTTATCTCGAGGACATTTATTCAGAGAGCACCATCAGTCCAGCCTTTGCTAACACTCTCCGCAGCCAGGTGCGGACCAACTCAATGCCAGTATCTTACTATCCACCACTGCTTTTCCTTCCCGAGCTATAAATCTTTGCCACAAGTTCAAGTGTGAAGAAAATATATGTCCCAGCTACATGCTGCTTTCCTTGCTCGCTGGCAGTGGAAATTGTTTGACCAGCCTTCAGGTAGGTCCATCGAGTAACATCAGCGCTAGCTGCAACATTACTGGACCATGTTTTGTGTATTAAACTGATGCTACGTGGGCATCATCCCTGCCGTCCTGGGCACCGCTGGGCTGGGAGCACCCTGCAGCTGGGGGAGCGGTCCTATTCACCCGCCGCCGGTAGCAAAGTTACGGGCTGTTGGACGTGGAGGGGCTCACACGGCACTCGTCACGGGTGGTACCCGAGCACCTTGCAGTTGTGTGTCGAACGACGTGACTACCGTCTGTCACACAGGCTTTGTTCTCATCCTTTCCCCAAGGGGAGAAGCAAGTGCAGCGAGGTCTTGATTTTATCGTTCTCTCTCCCATTTCAAACAACACACAGTTTGTGCTGTGCCTCTGCGCAGAGGAAGGCAGCGCAAAGCAGCGTGCCCTACTCTTTTGGGGGGAGTGGGGAAATTTGGGGAGTGCCGTGAACAGAGAGGAGCTCATTTCATAGCGCAGGCAAAGAGGTGGAGAGGGTTGTTGGGCGCTGCTTTGTGCTGGAGGGGCACAGCCCTTCCCGCACGCTTCCTCTGTTGAGGTCCTTGCAAGTAATAACAATTATAATACAAAAGAAAATGAGTGAGAATAATCCAGCGATCTTTGCTTTCAGGCTCTCGTGATGGCAAAGCTGATGTGGAGCGAGGCGGTGCCACCGCTGTGGCTTTCGTGGCATGGGGGAGGGCCCTGGAGCTCCCCTGCCGTGAGCGGGCGCTGAGCAGGTTTGAGGTTCCTCCATCCTTCCCTCTGTGCTTGGCCATGGCTTGGCCGGAGCTCCTGGCCCCGCCAGTTCCCCATCTCTTTATTGCGGCTCTCGCGGTCTCTGTGCAGCTGCTCGGGACACATGTTCAGGTCCCTGATGAATTCTGCCTTAAAACATGAAAGCGCCGTTGTTTATTATTTTTCCTGTCTGCCGTGGGGAGTTGGTGCTTTTTGTCCTGAATGGGCTTGGGGAAGGTCGGCTGTCAGAGGAGCAGGCACCGCTGGGATGGAGACTGCCTCTCCTTGGGAGTAAGCGGCTGGATTCGGATGCATGCGAAGTCCAGCTCCTCCACATGGCCGCAAATCCCAGTTACCCTTGAAAGAGGAGATGGAGGGGTACACTGAGAAGGGTGGCTGGAGGTGGTGGGCTGGCTGCCTGACCAGCCAGCCGAGCTGCCAGGGTAGAAGGGGCGCGTAGCGGTGAGGCCCCTCGGCGTATGTATCCCGCCAGCCTGCACGTGAGCCGGGGCTTATGGCCACTCCAGGGAATTTGAGCTGGACCACAGGTTTCAGTCCACTCTTGAAATGCAGTGCAATGAGTTAGAGGAAGGAGGCCTGTTACAAAATGCTGCTTCTTCTAGTTACCACAGAGACCAGCACGGTTTCAGAGACTGAACTATCCTTGGCAGCAAAAAGTGCTAATTCAGCCTTTCCTCCCACTTACATCAAGGCTCCATTTGGCCTGAAAAAAGCTGTGCAGGGCAATCCATCTTCTTGCAGGAGTCCTGGGAGAGCAGGAGCCATAGAGGCAAAACAAGGTTGAGAAGGCAGTGTTTCGGTGCTGGAGGTGGGAGGGATGCTGTGCGGGGGTAGGACGGAGGGCTGCGGGGACAGTCATCAGTCAGGGGGTTCTGGGGAAGCAGACAGCGAGGTCTTTGGAAAGTGAAGTAGGAGTGTGAGGCCGACTTTGGAAAGAGGAGGAGCAGGGTAGGCTGCAGTAATTCGAGAGGTGGGAGAGATCACTGCTAGCAAAGCTTTCCTCCTGCAAAGATGAAGGTGGCAAACCCTGACCATCTTATTTACCCTTGATGTGTTTTAGAGTCTGAGCATGCACTTGGAGGGGCTGCTGCGTTTTTCCAGGTGGCCTTTGAGGTAGCAAGCCATCGCAAGCCTCATCTCTCATGAGCTCCAGCCCACCTATGGGTGCTGTAGGTGGTGGGCAGAAGGCAGTCCAGGCAGATAAAGTCTAGGGGATGAACACTGCTGTGGGCTGGGCGGGAAGGCTGAGCGTGCTGCCATCCCGCAGTCAGCGCTGCCAACAGTGCGCTCGGGGGCTGCCGGGGGACTGCTGGTCACAGCTGCATAACTAACCACAAAAACTGGGATTTCGGAGAGGAGGAAGGTACTGCAGGGAAGATGACCAGAGAAACACAAAAGCAACTGGCTGAACTATTCCAGATGTGTCCCAGTTCAGCACTGTGACTTCAGGATCCTTTCGTATGATGGATTAGAGTTGAGTGCTTTCTTCTCTTGAAGGTTTTCCCCGATTGCCATCCTTCACAGTTAGCATCAAGATGCAGAAGAGTCTGGGAGGACCAAGACGCTATTTACATTAACTGGTGTAGCTCAGAAGTCATTCTGATTAACCTGGCAGAGCGGGATCTGGCCTACGCTGTTACAGTCCTGTGAAGTTTTAACCAGCAATTTGTTTCAACACCTCTGGCCTCACAAAAATATAATCCAGTGTTTGCCTAAGCACTGCTTTCATGCTGAACGCGACGTTTTCCAGCGTACGAGAATAATAACTCTTGATAAATGCAGGAACACCTGGGAGACAGAACAGGAGGCTGTACAGGCAGCGCTCTCAGATGCATCATACATATGTTATCGAAATGTGTCTTACTGTGCCTTTAAAGATATGCAGGTGTAGTTAAAAATGAAAGGTATTTTTGATGGCAGGCCTGAGGGCACTGAAGGCTTCAAATGTGGTTCCATATTGAAAGCACTGTCCTAATTTCTGGCCTGAGATTTTATTCTTTAGAAAAATTAAAAAGAAATCTTGCTGTGGCCAGGACTCACTGAAGACATTTTTCTGTGTTCTGCTTACTGTGGTTTATGCTGGCATTTCTCCTATTTGATCTCTTGGTTTTGCTGCATTTGCCTTTTAAACAAAAAAGTTCACAGATAATAAGAAACTAGGCAAACACAAATGGCAGGTAAATAAGCTTGTTCAAACTTGTATTAAAACTTTGTGTGTGTTAATTTTTGCAGCCGATCATTGCAATCCAAAAAGAAATTAAAACGTCCTGCCTGTTAGTCAGAGGCAGAATGTCGAAAGTTTGGCTGCATAACAAGTTATTTCAAATTGGAGGCAAAGCTTTAATTCATTAAATAACCATGTTTCCTGTGCAAAATCTGGCTTTATGCATGTAAAACAGCGCGAGTCAAGTCTGCCATTAGGGTGATCAGCTCTTCCTTTTGATTGCCCGCTGCTGCTGTATCCCCAGATATGACCAGTTTCCAGCGTTGCTCTTTTAAGTCAAGAACAACAGTCTCATGGGGCTGGAAAACATCTGCTCCGCACCGTTCTGCCCCTGCTCCTTGATGTTTCGCTGCATGTGTAGACAGGGCCTTCTTGCGCTGGTTTCTCTGGGAAGACCTCTCGTCCAGAACGAGAGCACCCTGCCAGGAAGAGCACCCGTCGTGAACAGCGATCAGAGCTTCTGCTACGTGCTGCTGTTGCCTTGCGTTCGGATGGTAGATGAGCGCAGTCCTGGGGGTAACGCAGAGCTCTTTGGTTTGGTCGGGAGGTCTGTGCCGAGCCGTGACAAATGATTTCTCTGTCCCTGGTAGGGCCCTTGGTTGAAGCAACAGGGCAGAGCTGCAGGAGTGGCAGCTGTTCCTGCCTGGTGAACTCAGCAGATTGACCGTTCACGCCAATGCGTAGATATAATTGCTCTGAAGCTTTGCCTCTGAAGACCTCTAAAACCTTATCCCGGTGTTTGCCATCTGCAAGCACCCGTTTCCTGAGATTAGTGGCCAGGGCTGTGCTAGAAACAGGTTTATTCACAGTTAAAATTCAGCTGGCAAGCTCGGTGTCATGCCTGGTGCATTCGCAGTCCTAGTCGTGTGCTGAGCCTCGGCTTTCTAAACCTTCATCTGAGCATTTTTTTGTGTGACAGTACCTTACTAGCTTGTTTCATCTGAACCTAGTTCTGAGCCTTTGAATCCTGGAAGGGATGCGGATGTCTAGATTTAGACATGTTTGTCCTGCAATTTCACAGAAAAATTCTTCCTGGATACCACAAAATGTAGCATACTCCAGGGATTTTGTGCTCAGTAAAAGAGGGAATGCAAAAATTAATCTGGGAGAATTCTTTGTTTTTAAAGTCTTCCTTTGCTTTGAAACCAAGCACACTGAATCAAATGAGAGCGCTCTTCCATTTGGCTCCAGTGAGTCTCTGAGGTTGCCATTTTCGCTGACTCTGGCTGGAACGTGTGTGCGTATCTGTTTCTGTTTGCACTGCAGGAGTCGTTCCGCACAGAGCCTGTGGTCGGGTGGGCAGTGAGAGCTGGGCTGGCTTTCTCTGGACAGCAGTAGTGGGTTTTTCTCTCTCTATGACTTTGTTTTTCCTTCTGTGGGGAGCAGTGTGTCTGTGGTAGGAAATCCCAGACCATGACAGCCTCTGTGTTTTGTTTCAGGCATCAGAGGGTGTTCCCGTGAAGTATTTCGATAACTTGGAGGAACTGATAGAATTTTACAAGAAGGAGAACATGGGTCTGGTATGGCACCTCAAATATCCAGTGCCGCGGGAAGAAGAGGAGCCTGCAGATGAACCGGAGGAGGATGCTGGTAAGAAAGCCATGAGGTGGCTTGGTGATGTAGACCCTTGATGCTTACTCTGGAGTGGAGATACGCAGTGCAGGCAGGGGAATTAGAGCATGTCATGCAATGAAATGGAGCAGGGCATGGAGACACCTGAGCTGGCAAGACCCCAAGGCAGTGAGTCGTCATGGCTCTGGGGCAGTGCCACATCTGGAGCACCATTTTAGCTCACCTGAGGGAACACATTGAGGCTTTCTGCAGAAGGATTTTGTATCAGGTGCAGGGCTGACTAATCTGTTGTCCTTCATCTGGACTCAAGCTGGCTTATGTCCAGCCATCTCCCATGTCTCTGCAGCCCTCTCCCTGTACTGCATGTGTAAGGCCACCATCTCAGCAGCAGAGATGCTCTGCTAGAGACCTGGAGCACATCTCTCTACAGTGCCACACACCTACAGCTGCTGTGGGCCTTGGGTCATCTGAAACTCAGGGCCCCTTATCTGCACTGATCTAGAGGATGTTTCTAACAGTCATAACCAGAGGGCACAGATCCTGCAGTGGCAGACGGTCTAACTCTGTGCATAGAGGCAGATGTATGATGAAGAGGTGTGATTGGCATCATCCCAACTATTTCATCTGAAATGTCACTGTGGGTTCCTGAAACTCACTGGTGTTGGATCGTTCCTTGGTTTTTTCCTGGATCATCCCTTGGATCTGTCATTGTTCCCCTGGATCCGAGGGGAAGGTTATGCCCACAGAGCCATCCTTCCTGTCCTTTCTGACGTCTGTCCGGAAATGATGAGCATTACAATAAAACTTGTCTGAAGGACATAGTCCTGTGACAGACAGGCAGGCATGTGCACTGAAGCAGATTGATGTGCCTGTGTACATTTATGCAATCCAATGGATCTCTGGTAGGAGCTGGAAGATTTTGGTATGCAATTCTCATGAAGAAACTGAACAAAATTTTGTAAAGCTGCTCAGGAAAGATGTTCCTGTTTTTTGGCCAGCTGCACTGAGTCTCCAGCTCTCAGGGCGGGGGAGGGAACTACAGCAAAAATAATACACAGAGAGGCGAGCAGCAGGGAATGAAGTTCTAGCCAAGAATAAGAGCCTTTAGATGAAGAGATATTAGCACTTGGACTGGGCTGTTCACGTACAGAATTTAATTTTGTTAAGGCACTTTTGTGCCATCGTGCTGGAGCCATATAGAGCCTATGGGTGTCCGGCCATCTTACACGTAGAATTGCAGAGGTGGAAGCTGAGCACCCAGATACCCTGCAGATGTACCACCCAACTGTGCTGTGGTGGCTCTGTGAATCACAGCTTCTGCCCAGGAGCAGTGGATCAGTTTTGGTTATCTTTTTGCAACAAAAATTACACCATTAGGTAATAACTGAACAAAACCTCACGACTCAACCAGCTACGTACAACAGGTGTAACAAAGTGTTGGAGCCATTGGTATGAAAAGAAAGGCAACCGTGGTTGGGATACATGGAGATGAACCCACTCTTCTCCCTGGAGAGGGGGGTACGCTGAGCAGCAGGATGGCAGAGCAGGAAAACCCTTTGTGTTTCCAGCCTGATGCCCACAAGACAAGGCGGGATACTCAGCCCTGCTGTATTGGATTATGGGGTCTATTTTCTCCACCTGTGTTTGCTTACTTTAGCTGTTCACTTCTTTCCACCATGCCTCTCTGCCCTTTCTGCCCCAGCAGCAGATCTCCATGATAATGGTAATGATATGGATGAGGTACAACTGTGTTCTCTACGCGTTATATTCAAAGTAACTAATTAACCTTCATATCTGCTGTGCAAGTGGGACAGTCAAACTGGCTCGGGTGAGGTTACGCTGCCAGGCAGCGGCATACGCTGCCTGCACATGAGGTCCAAGCCTGGCAGCTCAGCCCGCTGGTCTCACACCGCTGACATCCCTGAGAATAGTGCAGCAGGGAGCCCCGGGCTTTCCAGCTCTGCAATCAGAGGCCCTTCAGAAAGGACGGTTTCTGCAGTGCCTGCCACTGTGGTGCAGACTCTGCCCTGCCTGTGGGTAAGGGGGAGGAGGACAAATTGCCATGCTGGGATGACCGTGCCTTTCCCTTCCTCCTCGCCAGATCTGGTACCCACGCCGCCTATCCTGCCCCCACGCAACATCCTCATGGCACTGCCGAGCAGCGAGACAAAGGAGGTGTCTTCTCTCCCTGAAAACTCCAGGGTGGCAGACGTTAATAAACTGTCCCTTTCTGAGACACTACTCCAGCGACTGCAGTACCAGGACACAAGCAGGTGAGGACGGCAAGTCACAGGGCTGCAGAATCAGCCTTCAGCCCAGCTCTGTTCTTTCTGGGGCGCTCTGTTTGGGACAGCTGAGGACCTATTTGATTCATCAAAACTACTCCTTGTTTATAGTACCAAATGAAGAACAGAATCAGATCTACAGTGTGTTGGCCACTCTCTACTGTCCAGCTGTCATCTAGAAAAAAATACTTTTCTGAAGTATTAAAATCACCAATAGACTTCCTCCACTGAGCTATAGTTTTCTAATATAAAGGATGGTAATATCTGAGAGAACTTGGTGTATTAGCCATGTGTCTAAGCTGCAGATTGTATCGGAAAGCACTAGCCAGTCCTCAGAAAGAATAACCTTGCGTGTGGATTTCCAGGTACCCATACTTACTGATTTACTCCAGCTCCAGGTCTGACTCACACTGTCCCACGTGCTAGCTGTGTCAAATCTGGACGTGCACAGAAGCCTTAGAGGAAGCTACATGACATTTAATGACCAGATCTGCAAAGTTTAAAAATAAAATAAAAATAAAGCCAGAAGGCATGCCTGTTGGCAGGGCAGTGGGAGGCTGTGAGCAAACAGTGGTCATGCCTGGCAGTACAGGTCCTGTTGTGGTGGCCATGTAGCAGCTGGCTGACTGGGAGAAACCCAGTTTTGTTCAGCTGCCTGCACCATTTCACCTGCTAAGCAGCCAACTGGGACTTTCTGCATTCGTCAGGGCAAAAGACAGCCCACAAAGTCTGCCTGGTTCATCCTTCCTTGTGGTGCTGGAGTCCAGGCACCACAGAGACAGGGAGGAGGGGAGCGTCCCATACAGCTCTGTGGTCTCAGCCCCCATCCCAGACTGTTTTGGACTGTTTGGAATAAAACCTTCAAAGTGGGACTTGGTGAGGTAGAAGGGAGCCTTCATATCCCAGAGCCCCTGAGCTGCTGGCTGTTAGCGACCTGACAGCAGCCTGGCTTTACCTGCCAAGGCTGGCCATCCCACCATGGCTTTAGCACAGCCAGGCATCACAAGGCTTCCCCTGACAGGGCAGCTCAGCAGTCAGGGAGGAGAGGATTTGGGGCCGGGAAGGAGGAAGAGGAGGATGTGTCAGCAGTGTGGTGGGGGATCTGTGGTCCCATTCTGAGAACTACGTATTTACACTGAAATCCAAGGCAAATGGCCCCCCTTCTGTCTCTGCTGGCAGCGGAAGCTTCAGAAAGATAGTAAAGCTGTCTGATATTTAAGAGCAGAGAGAAGAGCTGGCTTTTGACCCATCTGTTTCTTTCACAGTGTCTCCGATGAGCATCTTAAACTCATCCAGGACTACCTGCGAGTACACATCATCAGTGACTTTGAGATGGTGCAGACTGGCTCAAGCAATCTGCCTCAGCTGAAGAAACTACTTACGCTTGTTTGCAAAGGACTCTTCAGGTAACTAGAGGCTGGCTTTCCGAGATCGCGGTATGGTGCTGTAATACCGTAGTCTAACGTAGCTTCCACGTGCGTGCATTCAGATCCTGCATTTCTGGCGTGGGAAATTGGCTTACCCTCAAAAACATTATATTTAGACCCCATGACCTGTGATTCTGGTCCAAAGATGTGAAATCTATATGAAAGACATAGCTCTGACAGTGAAGTTTCCCTGTAGGCGGTTTCAGTCAGTGAAGTTGGTTTTTTTTATGCTTTGTTTAGAAAGAAACAAAACAAAAAATGCACTAACTGATTAACTGCATAATTTGGTAATGCATAAATGACACCCACAGAATTGTCAAGCACAAGTCGTTTATGGAAACAAGCCCATATTGGTGTATAGCTATGTTTTAAACACGGATGTTCCTTCCCACTAATGCACTGTGAACCTGGAGTGATTCCACTGATGTCAGTAAAGTCCAGCTCAAACGAAGAGAGGAACAAGCCTAGACTCTGCGAATTTTACCTTGCCTATTTATAGACCTTCCAGGTCCCAAATAGGAAAACCTCAATAGAGAACTAAAACCTTGCAGAGCTCCCTATTTCTCTGATGGAAGGATGCGATTTCCCCTGTTGCTGCTTGTAAGCAAATGAGGAGATGAGCCCACACTTCTGCAGAGATCTTAGAGCTCTCTATGGCAGAGGGCACATACTTCCACGCTTGTATCTGTGGCTTGCAATACCCTTCTTTCCAGTCTGCTTAGAGGTGAGGGTGGCCTGGTCTTGTACTCCCAGAGCTAACTACGGCAGAAGAAAGGGCTAAAATGAGGGGTGAATACCGCTGGTTTGCTCAGCTTTAACTTACGGAAGGAAGGAAGGCAGGGAGCGAGGGAGGTGCTCAGCTGCTTGGGGCCGCGATTACTACTCTGAAGCGGAGGGCACTGTGCACCTTTTACCAGGCAAAGGGAGAGGAATGTGCAGCCCTGCTCCTTCTGCCACAAGCCAGCCGCCCACAGACAAGCCCCTGGCAGGACTGAGGATGGGTTGTGGAAAGAGCTGCCCTTCTTCTGCGCCCTGCCTGAGGGTTTTGCTTCTCTACGCCCACAGAGGGGGAGACCCAGGTGGCTAGCTAAGAATAAACCTGAACAATGGAAAGTAAAATCTAATGAAATCACAAGTGAGAGTTTTGTGTGTTACTGAAATACCTCCAGTAATGCTGTTCAGATGATGGCTGGCTTTTTCCAGTTCCAACTTCTTATTCTACTTCACCTTCATCTGGGCTTCACAAGCCTACTCCTCATAAATGTACATGGGATGGCGAGAAAGGAGATGCAGCCTCTCAAGTACCAGGACACCTTTTACATTTCCAGATTGTCAGTCACAAAAAAACCTACAGAACTTTGCAAAGCATCATCTTAGAACAGAGCTGGGTGACTTCTTCGGCTGCTGGAAGCCTGCTGAGCACAGGGGCAATGCACCACCGCAAACACGGCAAAGGGCAAGCTGCTTGCCCTCTGTCCTTCTCGTGGCTGCATGGAGCTATGGAAATGTATGTCCTCATGCAGTTCTTCCCCCCCTTCCCCAGCTTTTTCTCCCCACACCTGCATTATTTCAGTTAGGTGGAGCTGCCTTCTCAATTTTTTTGTGAAGGTCCAGAGCTGCAGGCTGATTTCACTCCCAGTCAGATCTCTTTGAGCAATCTCTCCCCGTCTGTTTGAAATGTCCCATGAATCTCCACCATCCAACCAAACTATTTGCTTAGCTTCAGCTGGCTAGTAGGCAGATGCTTGCATATCTTATTGTTTTCTGCAGTCTTAATCTCTGAGGTTGTCTGAGGTTTTAGCTTACTTCCCTTATCATACTTCTGAACTCAAATTTAATCAGTAGAATTATCTAAATGTAGTTTTTATTTACCCCAGCTTTCTTCAGCTGCACAGAGCTTCCAGCTGAATGCACAGGTAATTCCTGGGCTGCTTCTCAGTGGTTGTGTCCTCTTTTTCTTAATAATGTTAAATTTCATTATTGTCACCATATTTGAGAATAGGTTAAAAAACCCCAAACAAACAAAAAGAAGAAATGTTAATTGGCACAGCTTGAGCTCTTTCACTGGAGCTGAAGCACTTTTGAATTTCCTAGGACGGCGGAGGGTTAAGAGTGTGCAGGCAGACACTGGCTGTGGCTGAGCTGACCCCAGCTGTTTGTGCACCACACTGATCTACCGTGAATCTGAGGTTTTTGCAATGCTGCGTTCTGGCTTCTTCCAGCCTCCCAGAGCCCAGCTGTGCCATCCTGCAGGGTCACTCTCAGATACACTGCCATCACTGTGCAAAAGGAGCATCCCGATGCCCTTTGGCTGACTCACCTCTGTGTTCTGATACTGGGCTGTGGGTAAGCAGCGACTGCCAGGGTTAGCAAGGTAGAGGGGATGCATACTGGAGCTCCTCAGTGATTAGGAGAAGAAAAAAGCTTATAATGAACCATAGGGTTGGGAGAGGAGTTGGGCCAACTGTTTGTGAAGAGTCTGTGGCTTTTGCAGTTCGTGCATTATCCACAGACAGATGTGGGACCCATTTCTGACCAAGCAGAGCTGGGCCAGAGCAGACCAGGAGTTCAGAGTTTGCCATCTCTTCCCATCATCCTCCTCACCGCTGATGCCTGATTAATTTAGCAAGGCCCAGACCCCAATGTGCATTAGCGATATTGAAAGCTGGTTTTAATTTTCCTGGAAGCTGCTGCTGCTGCCTTCTAGGGCTAGCTGTGGCCAAGGGGGTTAGGGCAGCCATGGCACACCTTCTTATCAGAGCCCAGGGGACAATGGGGCAACCGCTCTGGGAGAGGCTGTTCACTCTGGTGACTCATATACTGAAAATGAGACAAAACAGAGACTTGTGAGGCTGATGGCTACTTTTGTGAAGCATTCAGTGCTAAAAGAAATCGGCATACAAGGGTTTGCTTAGTCAGAGGAATCCTCCAGGGGCTGGAACGCTGACTCATGGAGAGCTTGGTACCAGTGCAGCAGAGTGGGGACTACCCATGCGAGTGGACTTTGTCACAGTTTCCTATCAGCTTTAAGTGAAAAACACTAATAGTGGCCTATTCAGCCTGCTACTGTCTGAAGCCATCATTCGGTCATCGGTCACTGCTCTGCATGCTCCTGTTTATTCTCCCTCACCGGATAATTTGCACATAGAGCTTTTAAGGCAGCTTTCAAGCACTTGTGATAGCAGCACTTGAGCAGCTGTATGTGGACACGCAGGCTTCTGACACTGCAGTGGAGATCAGTACATATATTTCCATTATACTGTCAAGAGAAGAAAACAAAAAGGAGTTATAAGTGCAGTTAAAACCACTTTGTGGTTTTGTTGAATTTGAACGCCTGCAGATGCTCTTCGCCCATCCTCACACGCGTGCTACACGTTGCATCATACAGCAAACAGAGAACAGTTTTCCCCTGGGAAATCATTTCTGAACTGCTTCAAGCAGCTTCTCCTCTGTGTTTTCGAGAGATGGCCTACATGTCCTTCACTCTCAGACGCAGTAAATATCCTTTCATTCTTTTCAAACTGAACTTCACCCAATGCTCCTGCAACTCCCTGCAGCCTCCTGGGGCCTGACTCCATGGCTGCAGAAATCAGTGGGAGTCTTGGGTCTGGGGCCAGAGCCATTTGCGGTGACACTGGCCCTAGGTGATCTGAAGCTGAGTGGTGGTGTTGGAGGACAAAGTTTAGCAGGTCCAGATTCCTGTAAGTGTCTTTTACTTCTGTGTGCCCCATGGCAAGTCTTTCAGATGGAAATTTCAAACAGGAGTGCTTAATTTAGGCAATTAATCATCCATGGCTCAGCACCTAGACAAATATCTAATCTTCAGAGTCAGGCATACCTTCACTTTGGAGCACCTTCCCCAACAAACAGGGAGTAAAATCCAGTCCATTCAGACTCAGGAAAGCGAGGGAAATCATTAATATCCATTGTTGACTAGGCACAATGCAAGCATCCTAGCACTGCTCCCCACCATCACCTTCCTCTTCACCTGTGCTCCCTGTCTGCTCTTTCCATAAGTCTTGTCATTATAGGAGCATGATTTCTGTGCCGGATTCATACAACAGCGTTTGGACAAATGAGCATCCTGTCGCATCCAATTGGGAAACGCTGAAGGAATCTCATTGTAACCCGCAAGGCTGGTGCTTCTACCCCCTCGCTGTGCCCGGCCCCTCTTCGTCATGGGAGCTGAAAAATCAAAAAGTGACTTTCCTCTTCGTGCAGTGTCCCCAGCATCCTGCACCAGCCTCAGCAGCTGCGCAAGGCCAGTGCAAAACCGAACTGCTCCTGCCGCTGCGGCATTCAGAGGCACCAGACTTCGCTGGGCTTTGAGATTTTTGAGCTCACTTTGATCTATGAGCTGGCATAGTTGGGTTGATGCAGGTTTTACACAGCGTACTCAGGTCTGGCCCAGACTGGGACATCTTTCTGGGGAGATTTAGGAAGTTACCACCCCTGAAGCAAAACCCAAGGAACCGCCGGTACGCCCGTGCCTCAGCCGTTGCAAGGCAAAATCAGCTGCCGAACTCTAAGCTGCCTTCGCTGGCAGTGTCACCAAGGCAGCTGAGAAATGCTCTCGGCGCCCATCTCACCAACCCCGAGGGCAGTAAGCAGCAGAGGACAAGAGCATGGCACGTGGTGACAGCAGGCATAGCGTGAACGTGTGCTCGTAGTCCCTGCTGCATGGCTTTGTCCAGGGAGATCTAGTGCTAACCTACCCAGGCACCCCACCGCAGCCTTAGACCTCTACCGTGTTCTGTTCCCAGCGAAGCCTCTAGGACTCTCCCGTCTCTGGAATCCATCCAGAAGGTGTTCGAGCAGCAGCTGCACCCTGGGATCCATCAGCGCTCACAAGTAAGTCTGCTGGAAAGTGGGAAAAGGAGAGGAGAGAGGAGCGCGGGTGGCTGTCAGCATGGGGGAGGGAAGGGTTCTGGTTGCACAGCAAGGACCGGTGGGATTCGGGTGATCGGTTACCACTTCTGCTCTCTGTAGCCACTTTCTGCCTGCGGTGCAGAGGCGCACAGTGAGTTATATCCCCACAGTTTCACTTCTCCCGTAGTCCCTCTGCCTGCTCTCCCTTGTGCCCCAGAAGAAAATGCAGTGAACTGCTTGAGGACTTCCATCTTCCCATCCTCCCTCAGCCTGTGGGCTAGGGCTGCACGTTTCTCTGTCCATAAACTTCACTCCAGGATGTTTCACTGCCAAATCCTTTCCTTCCACCAGCCCTCTTATGTCCCATGATCTTCCTCTCCCTGCCCGTAGCCCAGAAAACCAAAAGGCCAGGAATTCTGTAGGTCCAGCCCCTGGACTTCCAGGTCCAGCCCTGGACCTGGTCACGCAAACCTGTCCCCCAGCAGCAAGCTGACTCCCTTGCATGCCCAGCTGCCTCCAACCTTTGGACAAGGTTTGCAAATTTGTCCTTCCACCCTCCCATACTTCTGCATGTTCAGCCAAACCCTGTGCTCTCGTGCTGCCCGTTATGGATTAGAGTGGCAGAGGCACAAGTGCTACTCCTCAGCCTGTGCGCAAGGTGTTCCTGGGGCGAGGCTGCTGCGCTTCCAGGCCATGCTCTGTGGGTTTGCTAATTATGCATCTCTCTCTTTTTGTTTCTATGTTGTGGTTATCAGATGCTCGGTGAAGCTAGTCCAGTCAATATTGTATTGAAACTCAATCAGCTGATTTCTTTGCTGTCTTCCATCGAAGAAAAGGTAGAGTTTTACAGCTCTTTTATATTATCTTCTCGTCATCTTTTGCCTCTAGTTATGCTTCTTGTTCATCATCAGTACAATCCTCTGCTCCTCTAAGGTTTCTTTGCTCTGACTTCATTTCTCTCAACGTAGTGCGGAATAACAAATGCAATTTTGTACACATTAATTCTTTCATAGGTGAAAACACTGTTGATTGAAGGTCCTGATTCCACGCACCGGCGCTCCCTTATCCCCCCTGTCATTTTCGAGGTAAACGTGCTTCCTTAACAACGCTGATCACAATGTGGAAGGCCAGTAATGCAGATTTATGTCGCTATCTCTGTTCCTGGGAACTTTGCTGTGCTGCCACAGAGATAACAGCTATTCCTGGATGCTGTTTAGCACCATGCAAATGCTTAAGAGATGTCTAGTGAGATTGGCATAACGACAGTATGTGTCCACGAATTCAGGCAAGTGTTGCATTTGTAGTACACGTGACTGAAGCGCAGAAGATCGCTTATGAAAAATCTCTCTGTTTTCCAATAGGTGAAAGCTGACTCCCTAGGAATTTTCTCAAAAATACATCTCAAGGTTGATGTGGAAATGGGAAAACTGATTATCAAGAGAGCTAAGGACGGTCCAGAAGACAAGTTTTATACCCACAAGAAAAGTAAGATGCTTAAGGTTACAAGTGCTGGACTAGACTCTCGGGCCCTTGGATGATGGGGAGGGGTTCCCTCTGGCCCCACTGAGGGCAAGGTTTGGCCCCGGGGTGCAGATATTTCTGCTAAGTCCTGGGTGTTGTGCAAGGGTCCGGTCAGTCCAGACTGCCTGTCCCCAAGGCGGCCTGCAGAGAGCAGGTTACTGGGGTAACCAGCTTTCACAGATTGATTTAGACCTGGCCTCCTGGTCTAAATGGATACAGTGTCAGCAGGATTGCAAGGGGCCAGGTTTTGACAGAAGATTCCCTGTAGAGCTGGGTGCAATAGACCTATTTTCTACTGAAAAGCAATATTACTGGAAAAAACAACATTCTGCAGGAACATATTGACTTCTGTGATGATTTTTGATGGTAAAAAGCCAGATACTCTGTTTCAGTAACATTTTTCATTGCATTTCCCCTTGACTTTTCTTTTTTTTTTTAACGTGAATTAATATCTGTACGATGAGCAATGCCAGTTTGATCTGTGAAGGCCCAATTCAAACAACCTCCCTTTTTCTCTGTTGTGTTTCTGGACAGGCAGCTCATTGAGATTGAGCCAAACAGGGTAGGGTTTATCAGAGCGTAAACAATGCCCTTGGGCTCTCTCCTGCTAGAAAATCAACCTGTTGCTGGCAGTGATCGAAAAGATTAGCTTTCACCTATGGCTTTCTCCAGCTGGTGTTCATAATTACTCAGCTGCTGTTTTAGATGGGGAGTAATCACCTTTACCACCAAATGATGTTTTACCTCCTCTTTCACACATGAGGAGGGAATATATGTAGGCTGGCTCAGGATGCAGAGACATTGCCTGCAGGAGGCCAAGGCTTCACTTCAGACTGCAGGGCTTGGTATGGACAAGAGCTCCAGGCAGAATGAGTTCTGGGGGCCCTCTCTGAGTCCAGCCTATCCCTATAGCGAACAGGATTAAGCAACGTGAAAATGTAGTTATGTGAGGCAGAGTGAGCCTCGGACATGAAAGACCATGCAAGTTCTGAGCCTGCCGGCAGGGTCCTGTTAATTTTGGTGGAATTCTAGTTTCAGTGACTGCGGCTCATGACACCCAGTCTCTGTTTAGTCTTGCAGCTTATCAAGTCCCAGAAGGTCCCTAACAAACTTGTGATTGTGCTGGAAACAGAAAAAGAAAAAACGCAGCGGAAGGAATATGTATTTTCGGATTCCAAGGTACGTGTGCAATGTTGCGTTCCTGCCAGCCTGGAGCAGGTACCGGAGTGGGAGTGGTACAGAGGGCATTCCCTGGCAGAAAGAGGAACTGCTGAAGGATGGTGGTTGGCTTTGCAAAAATGAAATTTCTCCTTTTTTCTGGAAACCTCCAGAAAATGAACAAGTGTACTGCGCAAAGGGAGATACTGGAGAAAGCAACCATCCCTAGGTGCTGTCGCTGAGGCAGGAGAACAGAGTGTCAGCAAGCAGTGAGAAGGGGCAAGGAGTCATGTGAGGGTAGATGCAAAAAGGTTCATATAGACAAACAAGAGGGAAATCTAGGCCTTCTTCTGACCAGCTCAGCACTTGATAAGTAATGCACAAGCTAAGTGCCTAAAACAGTACTACAGGAAAGACAGCCTCTTTGAAGGTTTCGGGATAGTGGAGAACTAATCTGCCCTTCAAGTGTGCTGGGAATTTCCTGGTTCAGCTAATTTTGCAAGAGGTTGTGTTGGAGGAGTTAAGCATCTCGTTAATTATCTCTGCTCCTCCCTATCCAGAAGAGAGAAGGGTTCTGCCAACTTCTGCAGCAGATGAAGAATAAACACTCGGAGCAACCAGAGCCTGATATGATCACCATCTTCATTGGGACCTGGAATATGGGTATGGGCTCCCTTCTGACACGGGCGTTTCTTCAGACACTTGCCAAAATGTGTGCTCACGTGCCAAGATGAGCTCCAGGCACGCTGTCTGTTCTGTAGCAGATCTGGACAGCAGGGTTGTCTTCCACTGGGACAGGGGAAGAGCTGATCTCTAGGCTTATTCTTGCAGGCGGTTTGACACTTTTCATGGTTCCAGTCAAAGGACCATAAAGTTGGCCCTGACAGGTACTGAAGGATTCCTCCAGTGACAGGGAATTGTGGCTGGCACAAAGCTGGTGCAGCAGTGCATGCTATCCTCCACCTTGCTGAAAGGGCAGGAGCAATTCCAG
Source organism: Opisthocomus hoazin (assembly GCF_030867145.1). Lineage (NCBI taxonomy): Eukaryota > Metazoa > Chordata > Aves > Opisthocomiformes > Opisthocomidae > Opisthocomus > Opisthocomus hoazin. Next base: position 3,996,401 of record NC_134417.1, on the reverse strand, counting down.
TAACTTCACGTCAGCTGCTTCTGAACCTGACTAGGGACTGTTCGTGTCCAACCTGGGAAGAGAGCTGAGTATCTGCGATACTTAGAGAAGGGGACAGGGTATATTTTAGGATAGTGGAATTTAAGTTATTTTTCCCATTTTGGGAGAAATGCCTGGTTCAAGTGCTGTAAGCCAAGCTGTCTGCACTCGTTCTTATTTTAAGGGGTAAGGTAAAGGCAGGGGCAGGCCAGGAGTACAGCTCCGTACCTTCACACTTGGCTAGTCTTGGCCTTGGCGAGCTAATGAAACAGAGGAAGGTGGTCAAAGCAGAGCCACTCCTTCATCAGTGAGTCAGGTGGGGTTAACATCTTTGTCATCTCAGAATAGCGTGCCTGGCTGATACGAAACTGATATGGGACAGAGTGAACGTGAAGTCTGTTATTTCTGTCCCCATGAGTTGTCCGTATCCTGGGTTTGACAGAACACACTTCCACTTACTTGGTGTTTGCTTTGTTAATAAAAGGTGCTGCACCTCCCCCAAAGAAGATCACCTCCTGGTTTCTCTCCAAGGGGCAGGGGAAGACCCGTGATGACACTGCTGACTACATTCCTCATGACATCTACGTGATCGGCACCCAGGAGGACCCACAAGGGGAGAAGGAATGGCTGGAGACCCTGAGGCAATCCCTGCAGGAAATTACCAGTATCAGCTTCAAAGTGGTGAGGGGTTGTTCCAGCTATCCACAGAACTCAGGCGTACGAGGAGAGTACATGTTGTGCAAATAAAAGAGACGAGGAATAAGTGGCATTCTGCCTACACCTCCTCCCCTTCCCTCCCTTTATTGTCGTTGCATTTGGATGAGAGAGTGTGAACTGCATCCATCTGTGAACTCCACAAGATCCTCCCCAGGAGCTGGGCAGATGGGCGTATCGCTGTAGACAGTGACCCCCCCGCTGTCAAAGCAGGGACCCTGCCGTGAAGCTCCTCTGCCTGCCAGCCTGGGAGTAAGGGGTAGATGCTGAGCACCTGAGTCACGTGGTGGTGACATTTTGACCTTCATAAAGGAGGAGACAAAAACTTTCTGAGCCAGCTGTAGCCCAGATCTCATCCTAGGCTATTGCATTTTCAAAATAGGATGTAACAGCACACAGGCACAATCATAAACGTAACTGAACCTTATTAAGACCAAGTTTGGACACTCCTGATTTTCAGTGATGTCAAGAAACAAATCTAAGCTTATCTGGAAGGCCACGGGAGAGCAGGCTTATGACTCTCATGGCGTTTGGGAAACTGTATTTTGTGGAAGCAAGGCAATCCAATAATTAACTAGAAAATAGCGCTAGAAAATAGCTAGGTCCTTCCTCCCACCTTTGATTAAAATGACTGAAAGCATATCCTGAGCACAGGAAGAAAATTTGTGTAGGAGAAGTACTACAGAAGGAGCCAGGAAGGCTGCAGCTACAGCAGAGCTCCGCAGGTATGTGCAGGAATATAACCTCTAACCTTCCCATCCCTGCAGATAGCAATCCACACCCTCTGGAACATCAGGATTGTTGTACTGGCCAAGCCAGAACATGAGAACCGCATCAGCCACATCTGCACAGACAACGTGAAGACGGGCATCGCAAACACACTGGGTGAGGAACAGACCTGCTCTTGTCCAAAGCACTGAGATCTGTTCAGTCCATGCCAATGCTGTCCTTGAAATGGAACAGCTCTATCTCCACAAGGCCCCTTTGACTACATTTATGGGACACTAGCTAAAAGTTATATCCCACTAGCACTGATTATATCTTACCTTGTAAGAGAGGAAATCTATTTGTGTGTATACTTAGCGCATATATATATATCTTTACATTCCCAGCAAACACCTTTGACTGGCTATTGGGTTGCTCTTTCTTGGGTTTCACAAGGAAATTGCACTCCTATCCCTTCAACTAATCTTTTTAGCATCCTTAGAAAATTTGTTACCACAATCTGTGCTGTATGTACAAATTCTTTCTGTGCTGATTAAGTCAACTTATTTCTCTTCTCCGTCCTCCGCTCCACTTTAGATGTGCTAGGTGCTTTATTATCTTTGCTAGACTCAGCCTGGAGGTGGATTGATTTCTTGACAGTTTTGGCTTCTCTTTTCCAGGTAATAAAGGAGCTGTGGGGGTGTCATTCATGTTTAATGGAACCTCCTTTGGGTTTGTTAACAGCCATCTGACTTCAGGAAGCGAAAAGAAACACAGGTAAGATACATCCTCCCCTCTCAAAAATGGATCTTGACCCAGCGTGAAATTCTCTGGGCCATGCTTGGAAGGAGGGCCCACCAGACAGTTGCAACCATGTTTTCCTGACTATAAAAATTTGTTAAATGTCTCCTGGGAGGGCAAACTGTGCAAAAGACTGCCCACTGTGTCACCATTTAAGCGAGGGACTTCTGCTGTATGGCAATACCACATAGGTGCAGGTGAAACGGACAGCAAAATGATTTCAGAGCCAAGTGTAAATGTCTCGCACAACACTTGTGCAGCCCGTTACGCAAGCCCAATACACGAGGAAGACAGTTCCCTAATCTACAGTGTTTTGGAGAGATGTGGGAAGGCTTTTCCCACCCCAGAATAACGTGCTGAAGGGGACTGTCTGCCTCCTCGCTGTAGGCAGTACTGCGAGCACGGGAGCTGTGGTGCACCCTGGGGCACAGCTGAGAAGGATCCCGCGAGGCAGAGCACGCTGTCAGGAGTGCCACGAGGGAGGCGTGTAGCACAGGAGCATCTCCATGGTGGCTAATTCTCTATACCCAGCTGTGAAATGAGTTTCCGTGGGCTAGGCAGGTTCTGTGCAGCACGGGACTGGAAGGCAAAGATCCCAATGCTGGTGGGAGACCTGTGCCCACACTGGGAGGAGCTAGAGCAGTTGAAAGCAAAGAGAACTTGAAATGAATATGTTGTCTTTGCCATTTTTCCCAGTCCAGAACCCAGAAAACAGACGGTGTGGGATTTCTGCACAGGGTCTTTGCCACTAATGGAGTTAACTTGTATGGAAGGGTTCCCCAGGGCCTGGAATAGCTGCCAAAATCTAGTTATGTGTTTGCTGCTGAAATCTGCAGGCAACAATCTAATGCTGGGTTTCTAGGACATGCAGCTCAGAAAAGCACAGCCCCAGGAGGCAACAAAAGCAGCTTTAGGACAGCTTTCCAGCCGTTCAGTTCAGGTGGAAACAGCCCGACGCCCGAGGTGGAGCAGCCCGGAGCTGCTGTAAATGCCACTGCCGCCTCTTCACAGCGGGCTGCCCTCCTGCTCCCCAGCCACAGGCAATGAGAGCTGCAGCGTGAGAGCTGCGCTGCCGGTTGCGTGAGGTAGGCTGGCTGACCAGGAGACACTGAGCACGTTGTCCGGGCCTGTCTGCTGAGGCGCAGTGCGAGGCAGGGCTGGCAAGTTCTCGGCTCCCGATCTGCTCCTGTCTGCATGCTGAGCCAGACTGGTCCGTGCCTGGTGAAGCGGCAGTCTCTGCCAGCCCAGGCATTCAGAAATTCCATGGCAATTTAGTATGTCAGGCAGATGTTTCTTGTCTTGACAGACGCAACCAGAACTACACGAACATCCTGCGCTTCCTGACACTGGGAGATAAGAAACTGAGTCCGTTTAACATCACTCATCGCTTTACTCATCTTTTCTGGCTGGGAGACTTGAACTACCGCGTGGAACAGCCCCCAACGGTTAGGGACTCTGTGTGAATCCCTGGAGAGACAAAATACTGTGTTGCTACAGAAGCACTATCTTCAGCTAATCTAGGGCAACATGGCAGAAAGAGGGGAGGCAGAAGGGATCCCCAGGGCACGAGCATGGCACCAGTTGAGGGAGACTAAGGAAACCCCCTTTGCCCTCTCCAAGGATTAATGGACCCAGCGCATGTCGGGAATGCCGCCTGGCACACTTTGCTGCTCCAGGCAGGATCGCTTCCCCAAACCGCCCAGCTCTCCTTCCCACTGCGAGCAAGCATCTGTCCCTGAACAGCTTGATCCAGAGATTGCCTTTCTGCTCTATTTGGTTAGCTTCTAATGGCTCAGAACAGGCCCTCGGAAGCAGGCAAGCCATAATAAATGTTGGATAGGTTTCAGTAGGCGGGAGGTAACAGCAAGCCTGGTGTTGATGTGCATCTGGTTGCGTGTGTGTGTGTGTGTATGCTTGTGCAGGGGATGTGTGGGCATTTTGATGCCTGTTTCAGTAGATAAATGTTCAGCCACACAGTAGGGATGAGGGCCTTTCAGTGGAGGGAAAGGTGGGGAAGTGACGGGGTTATGGCTCTGTGAAATGGTACAGAAGCACTTGCCGGCTCACCAGCGAAGGGGGTATTTATAAGCAGGTTGTGCATCATCTGCAGCTCTGCTGTTTCCCTGTTGGCAGGAAGCAGAGAATATTATCCAGAAGATCAGGCAGCAGCAGTATCCGGAGCTGCTGGCTTTCGACCAGCTTCTCATAGAGAGAAAGGACCAAAAGGTGTTTCTGCAGTTCGGTAAGATTCGGAGCTTGTCGGCAGGTTCCTCTCCCGTTTCCAGCACCTTTCTCTGCCAGACTTGGCGTGGGGCAGGGTGTACGGAGCAGCTGCTGTCATGCCCAAGTGAGGGTTCTCGATGGGCCAAACTTAACAGAGCTGTCTCTCTGTTTTAGAGGAAGAAGAGATTACTTTCGCTCCAACCTACCGTTTTGAAAGAGGTACCCGGGAGAAGTATGCTTACACCAAGCAAAAAGCTACAGGGGTAGGTGAAAACTGATTTCCCTTTGGAAAGCAGCTCCTACAGAAGAAAGTGGCCAGAACCAATCTGTGCATTTTCTGCCCTTGTAGTGTTTTGAAAGGAGTCAATACAAAAAGATTTGACACAAATATGTGGTGCTTGGGCAAATGAATTTCCTGTTCTTTTGTGAACTGGTCCTTTCCCTTCTTCTTGACATCGCTTCTCCTTCGGTTTGCAGATGAAGTACAATTTGCCATCCTGGTGTGATCGAGTGCTCTGGAAATCATACCCCATGGTGCACGTTGTGTGTCAGTCCTATGGTGGGTAGCTAACAGATTGTAGATAGCAAAGCAATCAGTCTGAAACGGAAATGATTCAGAACAGAGTCTGTAGGATCTCCCTGCACTGCCAGGCACTCAGCATAGAGGTTCCTGATGTTAAACCAGGCTGAGTGGAGCCAAATGTCCCTGCCTGTAGCCTTGCAAGGTTGGGAATTAATTCTGTTACTCTTTTATATGCAGAATACTGCTCAGACAGCTGCAGCTGTCCAGCTTTAGGCCATGCTGTAGGATCACTTTACACCAGTTATTTCTTGGCAACAACAACCACTTTCCCTGTGGAGTTACCACCAGGAGCTCCTTACTTGATGGTGCCAGCAGGGCGGGCCCTGTGCACACAGTCTGCAGAGGCCGAAGCTGCGAACACCTCTGTTCTATCAAATCGTGTTCCAGAAGGACTGTGTGGTACCAAGAGCCTCTTCCCTTTCCTGCTGAGAAATGTCACAGAAGTGCAGTGCAGGGAAGGGAGGGAGCCCACAACACTTGGTTAGAAAAAGACTTAGCTACTAGTTGCTGAAATTTCATCAACTATATGTAGGACCAAGCATCCGAGTATGATGTCAATGGTTTCCTATGTGTGGGATTGAGAAGAAGGCCGTAGAAGTCTCTTGGGGGATAAGGGGGGCACAGAGCTTATGACGATGAGGTGTGCGGTCAAATAAGTACGTCTAGAAAGTCTGGCATCTGCTTTTGTACACTGCTCTGTTCAGTGGACTGGGCTTGCTGGAACTCGGTGTGTGCTTAAGTCAAGTCAAGACCTTGCTCACTCACTGTTAATCTTGGGCCATGAGCCGCTCTGTAGCGCTGAAGCAGCACCAGTGTATTCTTACGTGATTTCCTGCCGTGTTAGAGCTTTAATTAGCTGTGCACGTTGCAGAGGCAACCAGGAAGCCCGCAAGCGCTTTTGTACTGGGGGAATCAAACACTGACAGTCGCTTGCGAAATGATACGGTAAAGTTGTGTCCGTTCATCAAATCTTCATGTATTTTGACAAAAGAGTTATATTCCTATATACTAACATGAGATTATGTAGAAACACCTTTGACTAGAGACAGTTACCACAGCGACAGTTACGTTTTCTGGAAAATTACCGAATAATATTTCTATCGCAGCGATCTCGCTGGAGCAGGGCAGACGCAGGGCAGTAACTCTCCTCCTGTTCTCGTTGGCAGGCTGCGCTACTGACATCATGACCAGTGACCACAGTCCTGTCTTTGCCACCTTTGAAGTGGGAGTCACCTCACAGTTTGTTTCAAAGAACGGTTAGTGAGGCTGGCTGCACGTGTGCTGTCTTCATCTTTGGATACAAAATGCAGTGCTTTGTATATGTTGAAAGAAAAGGCTGATTCTTAAAGAGACCACTCAGAAATGTCTTCTATATCTCCTACTGAAAATGGCATTATTTTCCCTTCCTCTTTCCTAGACTCCAAGTACACGGATTCCCAAGGGGAGATAGAGTTCCTGCACTGCTACGCTACTCTGAAGACCAAGTCCCAGACCAAGTTCTACATCGAGTTTCACTCTAGCTGCTTAGAAAGTATGGGTTTGCCCATCTTTATTCTTTCTGTCAAAGTTTTCTGCTTGTTTGGATTGTCCCCCTTTCTCTTGCTTTGATCCAAATAAATACCTGTGTGGATTGCATGTTCTAGTGCAAAAAAGGGATGTCCTACAGATTTGTTGTAGTTTCCAAGTCATCCGATACTGTCAGCAGTACAATCCAAAACCCACAGCCATTTAGTCGTAACCCATGCTTAGACATGTAGCCTTCCACCATTTCTTGGTTTGGCAATCTGATCGTCTCTTCCTTGAAGAGAAACACGTGTTGTTCTTGCTTATCACACAAAATCTCTACTTAGCAAACACATGATTGTTTACATTTCTAATCGGGCCTGCTACAAATGATCAGGTGCTTTCAAAATAACTCATCGGCGTTATGCTAATAGAAATAATTTAATTACCCTGGTTTAAAAAAAGACTAAGTCAGGGGATGAACTTGAAGTGAAAGGAAAGATAGTGATTTGACTCTGTAAACGGGACCGTGTACCCACCAGTGCTGCAGATTTTACTCCCTGTCCCTGTGCTGCAGGGCTGAGGCTCAGCTGTTTATGTAATGCGAGCCTACGTGCCCTTGCTGCGGGTTTTTTTAAGCGGTTCCCCATCACAGGACTGCTCCTGTAAGTGGGACAGCATGCCTTCGGTGTATGCTTCATCACATTATCGCATGTCAGAGCGCTGTGTCAAAGACAGTTCCATAAAAGATTATTTTTTGGCTGTATCAAAATTTGCATAAATTTCTATGGAAACAGTGTATTACGAATCTTAAATTAGAATTTCAAAAGTGTGCTATCTTGAGTGGCGTAGGAAGAGCTGTCATGTTCCTATCCTCCAGTCCATGTATGCACTGAGCTTTTCAGTGCCAAGTTTAACTGTAAAATAAAACCATTTAACAATGCTCCAGTAAAATCACTTGTAAAATTACTGTGTAAACATTCACCCAAAGCTCAGACTTGAAGCTTCTCAATACTTTTAAAACTTGTGTCCAAGGGGGAAAATAATTGTAGACCTTTTGGAGATCTAGCATCTGAAAAGGATTTGTAGCCAAGTTCTTGCTGTCTTTCTTCTGGTGAACTCTTTTCTCATCCCTTTGCAGGTTTTGTAAAGAGCCAGGAAGGAGAAAATGAGGATGGGAATGAAGGGGAGCTTGTGGTAAAGTTCGCTGATGCGCTTCCAAAGGTAAACTGGGACTATGTTTCCATGTGGTATGGAAAGAGAAGCCTTCCACTCGCATCCCATAAACAACATTAAGTGTTTCACTTCTACAAATGTTGTTTTCAGGAACATGGTTGTGATCTTGTTTACACTCAAAAGAGATTGTAAGAATGCAGGATGGGCTTCAGCTAAACAGAATACGTTGCAAGCAGGAAAGGCCTTCCTTGCCAGTGTGCTTTCATCTGTATTGGGAATTTCGCTGTCATGACTGTGTCACTCAGGAGCGTGACTTTTTCCTCCTTTATAGTGACCACAATTATGCTGACAAGTCTTTTAAGCAGGCCCATTTTTTAGTTTTAGATGGAAGACTAAACATCTTAAAGAGTAACTCTGCCCTAGAGTTTCTCTGTCCTGTCTGACAAAGGTTTTTCTTGCTATTTTTTAGAAGAGTTGACTATTTTTTACCTGTGTTAAAAAGACCATCAATGGCCAGAAGCGCTGTTCTGTGCGTCAGTGTCTGAGACAAGTCCTGTCCTCTAGATCAGATCTGTTCTCCATTTCCTGGCACGGTGGGAGCTGGAAGAACTATCAGAGCTCCTGGATTTGGAGCAAACAGGCATGTCAGTACCCTTCTGAATAGCCCAGAAGAAGTGCTGACTGTGGAAAGAGTGCCTTACACTGCGAGACTGGGGGAAGACTCCACAATAAGTGATTGTAACAACAGCCAAACAGATTTTTGGGAACAGACTGTAATCAGAGTCCAGATCGCTTCCTGCCAGCGATTTTCAGTCCCGCACTGCAGGAGGAAACTGCAGCTCATCCCATGAGTGTTTGATTTGTAGCATTCCGTCTGCTGTGCTGGGAGCGAGAAGGGGGGGACTCTAAAAGTGTGTGGCCTTCTACTGCAGAACTCCAGACATCATCAGAGGCTGATCCTGGGGGTGACATGAGACCCTCAGGGGTCTGTCCAGCCCAGTTTTGCTCATTTGGGACTGAGGCACGGGGAGAACTGTGTTTGTGTACACCACCTATTGCATTGACCCACATTAACTCATCTTTGCAGCTGACTCCAATTATTTCAGACCCAGAATACCTACTGGACCAACACATCCTCATCAGCATTAAGTCATCAGACAGTGATGAATCTTATGGTAAGTGCTCAGCCTTAAAGTTCTGGATGAGTCAAAATCTACTTAGATTTTTCCAAACCGCTGAAAGAGTGGGAGAGAACAGCAGTAACTTATAGACTGAACATCTATGATGCTCTGACTTCTGATTTAGAACTGAATACATACAAAAATACATTGTGGGCAATATTTCGTGATGTAATGGTGATTAAAGGAATATGAACTAGAAGCAGCAATCTGTGTAAGCTTTACCAGCCCTAAAAGAGGAGCGACTTAAAAAGAAAGTACTTTACAGAAATTAAATCAGGAGTCAGTCTGTTTAAATGGGTTTATTCAGAACATACAAGCCCTGTTTCACTTGCACTTACTTGATGCATTTCTCCTGGCTACAGAAAAGTCACTGTCAGTGCTGCTTGCTCCCAAATTCTAACCAGCCAGAGACTGGAATCCTTGTCCACAGAGGGCTCTTTGCCAAAATCCCATTAACTGAAATGGCAGTCACAGGCTCATGTTTTCCTTACCAGTAATGGAAGCTCAGAACCCCGTAGTCACCTGCGGTTGTCTCCAATGCCCAAATCCTTCACGTATGTGAAGAAGTGAAATGAATGCCCCTGACTTCTCAAGAGGTATTACACTCCTTACTGTGATCCAAAGCAGATCCTCTCCAGTAATCTCAGCCCTGTCAGCACAGTGATAGTAGAAGACTGACAGGAGAATAAGATTTCAATGCTTTTTTTCTCAGTCCCAGGCTCGTTGTCTCCTTTTTGTGCTCTAGGGGAAGGCTGCATTGCCCTGCGAATAGAAGCAACAGAATCCTTAGTTCCTATCCATACTGTGCTGACACACCATGGTGAGAAAACAGGGGTCTTCCAAGGTGAAATCAAGTTACAAACTTCACAAGGAAAACAGAGAGAGAAACTGTATGGTAAGGAACCATATGTAAGGAACTGTATGGTAAGGAGATCATCTCTGCAATGCTCACTCTAGAGAATATCATTCTCAAACGATTTCTCATAACTGTCAAGGAACTGAAAATTATCCTTGCAGTACTTTTAGTCCCAAAGAGGCAAGGGCTTTTGATGCTGACTGCAAGGAGCTGTGAGTATCGTTAGCTCTCAGGAGTGTACCTGTACTCTTTCAGAAAGACACAGCAATTCCATTTGGGTTTTTCTTTTTCATCACTCCAGTAAATTCGGCAGACTGAGAGAGCCCCCTGTCTGTCACTGATTCTGATTTTATTGAATGGGGGTGATACCTTATCTCCGCTTGCAGTAGCTATATGACAAGGTGCCGAAGCTCTCCCTGCTCCAGTCAGGCTGGGAGCCATCTGCAAAGAGCACGTGAGGCTCTCAAGGAGCAGATCCTCAGCTAAAAGACCACAAACATTGCTTATTTTCACCTTGCTGCCTGTTGTTCTCTTTCAGAGCAGAAAAGCAGCCTCGTGACATTTACTATTTTTTTCAGTGGTGCAATGACCTGTATCTGACTGTTTGGGGGATCGTGACCTTTGTAGTTCAAGATACGCATTTTTTCCTACGCCAACAAGACATGACATGTATTAGTGGGCCGCTGAAAACATAATACCAACAACTGTTTAAAATTGTCTCACTTTCATTCTGATAGACAGAGATGCCTTAATACAAGCAGTAACACAGAAAACTTAGGGACTCAGACTCTGAAGCTGCTAAAACACTCTTTTATGCCTTTTCTTTTGTTCAGATTTTGTCAAGATTGAACGCGATGAAATCACTGGGCAGAAACCAAAGATCAGCAACTTAGAGCCTAGCAAAGACTGGGATCAGACTAACAGGTAAAGGGCAAGCGGGTAAGTTAGTTACAAAAAACTATTTGGCTCAGTAAACGCAAAGGTGGGCTTGCTGTGGGAGCAGTGTTACTGGGCATGGCGAGCGCTGGGAAGCTGCCTTTGTGGCCCTCTGTCAGGGCCGGTCAACGCTTCTGAGCCCAAAGCCTCAAAAGCTGAGAATGCATTAGTCAGTCTGGATCCCTGCACCCCACTTACATTTCCCTTTTATTTCCAACAGAAAGTCAAAATCCACTCATCTGATGGCCAGAGAGGCAGCGGCCATTGCTCGCTATTGGGGGAGTGCTTCCTCTTCTCCAGACAACCCGGGAAAGGAGGATATGTTACGGTAACCCTGGTGCCTCACCTCTGCCGGCTTGGGGTGGGAAGCTGTGTTCAAAATGCCTGTCTTTTCCTTGCCACGAGTCACCGGACGCGGCTGGGTAAGGCCGTCCTTTCACTCCCGTTTCACAGGTGCCCTTCTTTGCGGGCAGCTTCCTGCCTTCTGCATGGGTACACCTCAGCGGGCCAAATGTCTCTTCTCTTGTTCCAGCAGCACATCGCTGTGCTGCGCAATGCTGCCCAGCGCTGCCGTTCTCCTCCAGCTTGGAGCTGTCCTGAACTGCCGGGCCCAGAAACCTGTAAAAGCCCCTGTACGTGGCTGCAGAAGCCGAGTGCTCTCTGCAGCCTGGAAATGGAAGTGTCTGCCACAGCCAGAGGAACTGTTTGGGGCTGGGGGAGGTGGCCTTGACCCAGCTGGTTCCTCTCTGGTGACCCAAGGGAGGGACGTGCTAGCAGGACTCCCACTTACTCTCTGATTCTGAAGCAACAGTGACAAAAAATAAAAAAGAAAGTAGGTGGTATGGAATCTAAGCCGTCAGTGGGCACCAGCTCCTTTGTAGCTGGCAGGGAGACAAAAAAAAAAGTATTTGTGCATGTATTTTCCTAACAATATTTCTTCTCTTCAGCAGCTCTGCTCCCACAGACATCAGCAACCCCAGCTACCTGGGGGTGGCTGCTTTTTCTCAGCAACCCTCTGCAACCAGCCAGCTTAAGCAGATACCTTCACCAGACCAGCCACCTGCTCTCTGGATCTACGAGCAGCAGCCCAAAGAGACTACCTCCGTGATGGGACAGAGTCAGTCGGCCTCCACATCACCCTCCTTGTCGCCTCTGTCTCCAAAAACTTCCCTCCAGCCTACAGTAAACAGAAGCATTTGTAGTCGGAGTCAAGAGTACCTGTGAGTCTTTGAGTTTTGCACGGGGGCCAGCCCCCTCTCTCCTGCCATTCTGCACAGTCACTATTTCATTCTCTGTACAGAGAGCTCGAGGTGCAGCGTATTCTTTCCATCCTTTATCTCTAGATTTAGAAAAAGATAAGTCAAGGTCACAAGTGCAGACATCGCATACTCAAAGAAAACTAGTGCAGTAGTTCCTCAGGCTTCTGTGAAAGGAAAGCCAAAAATATATGTATACATTTAATTCTCTACCCAGAGAAGAGAAGGAGAAGACTACAGAGTTGACTGTGGTAATAAAGAAGACAGGGGAAGAGTGTGGCACAGATCTTTCCACTGGATGGGAAGGAGAGCTCCTTCACGTCATGTGTGAAGTACTTTAACCGAATTTCTGCTTACACTACTATACAAATGTCCAGCTTGCTAGAGAAGTTAGCATCCGTGTGATGGATCTGTCACAAGTCTCAATGCAGAATTTCCATCGAGCAATTGAAAATATCCTGTCCCTACCCAGCTTAGTAAGGTGATGAGGCTACTCCAACCTAGCAATCGGTGTCCTCGTTCTAGACCTCTTTTTCACTGCGACTGCTGCTTTCTGAGTCTGGGGCAGAGTTCACTGGTGTAAATGTATGTGGCACGATAAGCCAGAACTTGCAGATGTCAGAGCTGCAAGCACTGCCTCGATCTGTCATGTACCTGACAACGCTTCATCGTGCTCTCAGCTCTTTGCTCCTGCGTGTAATGACTTTCAGAAAGTAACTAACACAACTCATTTGAAGACACCCAAAGAACATGTGCCACTCACCCCTATTCCATTCTGCTCAGTGATATTGTGGCTGATCTTTTAAGTATCGTGGCGGTTCTCCAGATGAAAGCCTTGCCAAATCAGGTCGAGTCATACAGAAACCACGAAACCTCCCTTGTCCCATGGCACAGCTGTGCTGTCATTCAAGTCTGAGCCTCAATACAAAGGGCTCAGCTGTGAACACACAAAGATTGTCTCACTCCACAGTGTATAGATATTACTTACACGTTGTGCATTTGGGTGCGTTACGGAGGTTATCCCTTCCTACCAATACCATGTGGCATTGGTAGCAAGAGGACTGACCTAGTTGTAAAATGCTACAGAGTGATGTGAGCTCTTATGTTTACCGTCCGGACAGCCACTTCAACCCTCTCTGCCAGATCTGAGGATTCTTATTAATATTTAAATTCAGATTTGTGCATGTTGCAGAGCCATCAAAGCACTTGCGCTGTTTGGCTCATTAACTTATCTCTGTTTAAAGAGAAGCCAAGTATCACTCTGACAAGACTCCAGTCCAGCAGGGAGTTTATACAGTTCCATGCATATCTGCTCTCAGCTGTCATGTTAATAGTGATTAAACAATGTAAAAACAAGACACAATTCTGTTATCTCCCCCGAGTTTAATTGTTATCCTGTTACCCTTTTGCACAGTCAGTTTAATTTTATCATGCTCATTTCCTATTCATTTTCTCTTTAAATCAGTTAGTGTCTCTTGCCTGCTCCTTACAAGTCTCTTTTTTACACTGCTTTGGTGACTGTAGGCCACCTGAACCGGGGAAAACCACAGCGGAGCCTTTGCTTCAGGAGGAGGGACAGCAAAAGCCAGAGATGTTTGAGAACCCACTGTATGGCTCTATGGGTTCTAAGGGCAAGGTGGCATCAAAGAAAGAACAGGACTACTCCAAGGCCCCGCGAAAAGAGCAGCCGCCACTGCCTGACCAGAGCTTTCATCTCACTAAGATGCAGGAGCTCGAGAGCAGCAAGACCTCTGGCAAACAACCATCACCACCTTTCCTGGTCCCCACACAGCGATTTCGGTCCTATACCTGCTCTGGTCAATCTGAAGAAAAGAATACAGGTGAAAAGACTCAAGGCAAACCGAAGATGACAGCACCATCGGAAAACTCAGCACCGCTCAAAAAACTAGTCAAGCCATCGAGGTCTGAAGTCAGCCCAAGCATCCAGGGGCAGCAGAACAAGCCACCGCTTCCCTCGAAGAGCCGGGCAGTGCTGGACATGCAGAACTCCAAGGGCCGAGACTACCGGGACAGTTCAGAGCTGCCGCACGCCGGGAAGCACCGGACAGAAGAGGGCCCGCTCGGCAGGACGACGACACCGGTGTGTTACTTGTGGGAATAAGGCAGGGTGGAAGTTTTGTTCGACTGTGGTGTCACAGCAGAATACGACGACTGCAGTACTGGCTTAATTGCTGCGCCCTCGCTCTGTATTTCCTAACGAAGCTCAGAGCGCTGTCCCACAAACCTGCAGGTTTTGCAGGGCAGGGGATGCAAGGGAGCATCTTAAAGCCATATTGCTGCGGAAGATGCCATACTGGGAAACCATGGCTTTAGTTTTGCATGAAGTTTTAACATCTGGACTGTTTAAGCTTGATGGCCAGAAGAGGAATGCAAATAGTCAGCTACTTTGTTACTGCTCGTTTGGCGCACGCTGCCTTGTTTCTGAGAATGTCCAGACTTGGCCTGACAGCACAAATCTACAGTATTGGCTAATAGATTTGCTGTGCTGTAATTAATAGAGAGATGATTAAAAGTAGTTATTTATGGGGAACACTTAGCAACTTGGAACAGTGGTGTCCAAAAACGCTACTGAGCCTTCCACAGAAATAATCACACATCTGCTTTTCTGGGCTGGTGGCTTTTTTGTTGTGGGGATTTTTTTTTTTTTTTTTTTTCCTGAAACATCATGAGCTGGATGAGAAAGGAGTAGGGGAGGTCTTAGTAAATAGGTTTGGGAGAAAAAGAGAGCCCGCTTGAGCAGGCTGTAGGATTTTTCTTCCTTCTCCATCAAAACTTTTAGAATTGACAATAGACGAGCTGATGTCTTCTCTTGTCTCCCCAGTGAAAATGGTACGGCAGAAGATGGCACCCTAGGAGGAATCCTGATGGGAAGAGAGATGGAGATTACTGCTTTGTTCACTGATGTCCTCCGGTCTGGTTCTAAAAAGACTGGGGATTTTTATTTTTGAGGGAGTATCCCCCTCTATGATTATGAAAGTGTTCCAGCTGAGAAGTTGATCCTACGTGGCTCAGACCAAGTGGAGCCAGGACCACAATACCAAATGCAAGTCAGCCTTTCGTAGTGTCATTTTGGTACTTCTGTTAAGAGGCAGGTGGTTAAATACATGCATTAGTAAATGTTTTGAAAAGGAGGAAGGTACGGTATAAGGACTAGGAGATGGAAGGGGTGTATTTAAAGAACCCCCTTTCTACAAAAGCAAAATTTTTATTTTGTGTTACAGAGTTCCTATTAAAGAATGATGTGTAAAAGAAAGCGTTTTGAAAGCGGTACAGCTCCAAAAGCATGTCCTATCCGTGGAGCAAGGAGCTAGGGGAGGGTGGGAAAGGAGGTTGAATAGCAGATACTGATGAATGTCACACACTGTCAACGGAGCCAGCTTTGCCTCTAGTGTGAGCTCCCAGGCTGCACACACGTGTTATTCATGCAGCGTGTGAGGGCTGGCCCTTGGCACTGTGGCTCTTTTTTTTTTTTTCCTGGCAGGTAGTGCTTTTGTAACCCTCACAAACAAAGGGAAATGTCAGAACTACGTGCAGAAATGGGAGAACAGGCATGGTCCGTAGCCAGCCTAGGAGTATAGCTGCCTGAAGGGATGGGCAGCAGTCATTCCGGCCTGGCTTGCAGCAAGCACTCTGCTTTTGAAGGACACTGGCCGGCTGGTTTTGTAGCATTCTTAATAGATTGATGCTGACCTTACTGTACACTTTTGTTCATTGACTGAGAATGAATAATGTTAACATACTTGTAATTTCTGTTATATTCATGTTAAGTATTAACGCTGTGGTTACACTTAGGCTATGCCTGTTTGTGACTTAATTTTTACTATTGTTTCCATGTTGTTTACTTAAAAATAATAAAATAGTCACCTTTCTGATCATTCTTTTCTGAAAATTCAGAACTGCCTGCCACATGATTCAGCTTTAGTTGGGTGTTGCACCAGCTTGCTCAGTGACAGTAGTCCCTGCCCAGATGAAATACCAAAGGCACCAAGGAGTGCAGGGAAGACACAACAACGCTGCTGCGATATTGTGATGGAGGACACACTTGTCTGTGTGCAGAGGCCCTTCGTGGATACAACTGGTTTAAAAATTCTAGCACCTGTTAGCAGGTACAGTTACTAACTGTATGAGTACAGAAAATGCACAGTAATTTTACTGGAGCAGAAGAGGCCAAGCACAGGCTTGTGAGAATGGGTGGAAGAGGACAATCTGTAAGGTAGAAATCTTTCAAAAAGAGAGGTTTTTCTGCTGTGCAAGTTGGAGTTTCAAGGCATCATTACTGAAACACCTGGCTCTCTAACCTAGAAGTCAGCAAGGCAGGCCATGAGCTTACATTCCTCTTGCTTTATTCAACAGAACCCTCTCTGCGTAATCCCCAAAATTCGATAGCTGTGGTATTTCCCTGGGCCTGGGGAGCGTTTCACTTCTCTCTTCCAGATTGCAAAAACTCATACAGCCACAGAGTAAAATCTTCCTGGAGCAGGTGAGCTTTCTGCCCAATATGGACAGTTGGATCAGTTCCTACCAATTCTGTGGTGTGTTCTTGTATGCTCGGAGACAGAAACGTGACAGGATTTCTACAAAAAGTTTTTAACTTCTCAGCAATGAGACAGGCTCACATTTTCTGTGTTTATCCACTGACTTCCTAAGCTGTATAAAAGAAAGTATATTCCCCAAAGTTTGCAAAATAAAAGCTTGATATAAAGCAAGGATATCTTCTTGCAAGAATATTCTCGTAATTGGGAATACTGCTTAAATTCAGCACCGATTTGCAAATGAGCGGAGTTTGAGAACAGTGGACTTACTAAGGCATAATATAACATCCAGGTACTTGATCTGGCCTGTCCTTTAGAAAGGCGTACTGCTGGGGGAGAAGAGCAGCTCTCTGCCAAGTTTCCGGCAGAAAAAAATGCATTACTATTCCTGTGCTAAAAATGCATTACTTACCCAGCTTGGGAACTGGGTAAGAATTATCACTTGTGGCTCCAAGGAGAATCTGAGTTATTCTCTATGACAGGAATGATGGCAAACGCCACCACCCTTTTTGCAAGTGGAAGACGTTCAAAAGAAGGCTCCGTAAAGAGCTTTCTGAAGCCTCTGCAGAAGAGAGAGTTCTCAGGTGAGCAGCTTAGACATAGACTGGTAGAGACAGGCCGGTGCAAAAAGAGTAGTGGGACGCTGCACAATACTTGTCCTTATGGTAAGAGCTGTACCTTCGGCCAGTAGAGTTGGTAACACCCACCACAGCTGGTGTTACCAGATGGGTACTTGCCAGATGTGAATATTAGAAAACTGAAGTTAACAAAGAAGTCTTGTGCTTATGTTTCGTTTTCACTTTCTGTCATAAAGCCTTTATGATGATCTCTACGGGCTTTACTGCCTGCATTCTGAATTAGATGAAACCGGTTCTGAACACAAGCTGCTGCTTTCTCTTACATCCCTGGGCCTATGGCTCTCTTGCCAAACCAGTCACATTTTTCTGCAGTCTCTTACTGTCCAAGTTAGTACAGGCAGTACAAGCAGAAGACCTGAAGTGAAGGGTATGAATTGTCCAAAACTCTACTGATTTCCCCCAGATGTAGTACCTATCTGTAACCTTCCGGCATCCTTTAAGTTCTTAAAATAGCTGCAGTCTTAGTGTACTTATTTCCATGGAGACCCAGCTGTCAAAACTGCTTTATGCTCCCAGCTGCAGGATGTAATGTTGTAGAACACAGTAACATTTTAAAACCCCGTTTCCTGCCTGCACCTGATGCATCTAACGCAAGCTCACTTCTCCTCTCAACTGCAAAACTATTGCAGGACGCTGTTAAAGCTCTCCCTAAAACGTTGTAGTGGGCTACATGTTTCCTTCCTGGCAAAGGTGTAGGATCTTACAGAAAATGGCTCAAGGAGGAGGGAAAATAGAAGGAAAACAAACAAAACGAAGATGAGTTAGTCGCTCCAAAATAGCGAGGGGATAATTTTGACATTCTTAGAAATTATGTTGCTTATACCTCTAGTCTGCTAGGGCCAAGCACTATGTTTTCATGCAGCTTAAAACTAATAATATAGTCATTATCCTTCCATCTGTTTTTAAAATGAAAGTTTTTATGAAATCGTTACCACATTTTTCTGTTGTCTTTGTGATAGCACAATTAATTTAGTCTGTATTGTGATTGAAGGGACGTGTTGTCCAAACATTAAGTGATCCCCCCCAACAAAGCTCCTAATTTTTATAACCTTTTCAAGGCTCAGATATTTGTGTATGACTGCATTGTGAGTGTCAGGACTAGCTAACTGACCAAGGTGACCCAGGGTAATTCCCAGCGATCTCCGAAACAACGGCCCCAGATGGCAACAGTTTGGTTGGAAATGCACAATATCCAAATACATATTTATTTCCCTAAGCTCTGCCTGAGAGAAATCTGCAGTTTCCCCCCTAGGACATTAGCCAAAGAGACTCCATGCCTACCCTGATTTGTTGCATCCTTGATGATAGCATAAATCAGCGATGCAGCAGGTGGACTGCACATTAGGATAGTTTAGGTGATGGTGAAGGCTTCTTTTGATCTGCAGTAACAATTGACAGTTTGGTGCCATAAGATGTGTCAGCTGCATCTGCAGGATGCTTCTTTTGCTGAGGCTGAAGGATTTGATGAAGGAGTCAATGACTTTCCCTATTTTCTGGACACAGCTGAAGCAAGAGGCAAGTAGAGCTGGAACTGTCTCACGCAGCTGCTCACATCTGCCACCCACGAGGTGCTGCGGTCACCAGTGCGTTCCTGCAAGCACTGGTGGAGGGGCTCCTTCTGCAAGTGCTACAGAATCCAAATCGTCATTTCAACGTGGCAGGTTTCCCTCATGTAGAAAAGGTGTTAGCTGTAGAGGTACAAGATGTTCTTTCTATAAATATAAGCAAACATCAGGTTTACATTCACATGAATAGGAAAAAAGATCTCCTTTCTAATCCCACAGTGTGCACGCGATGTTGTTCCAAATGTGGCTCTTAATAAGAAGTATTTTAGGATTGCATTTGTGTTACAGCTTCTGAAGTCTCTCGAATTCTTTCACAGTTGAATCCGAGGTTGACAGAAGAGAGATTTCTTTTTGCCTACTGTAATTTGCTATATTTTTTCTCATGCATAATGAGATAATACTTTATCTCATTATGCATCACCAAATTTCCCTGAACTTCTGTTCTCAGTTCATTACCATTATCCTGTTTTGTTAATTTTATTTACAGATCATCTCTGTACTAGCTCCTAAGTCAGCTAAACAAAAGGTACGTTAGACACGCAGAGATAAATTCAGTTCTGCAGAACCATCTGTTGGTTCACAAAGTCATATGTATGAATCCAGTCTTCACTGCAGCCATGGTTTATTTTTGTGACAATTCTTCTTTATTTGATTTCAGCTTCTAGAGGTGAATACAAGTTTTCCCCAAAAAGACTCAGTTGCCACAAACATGTGGAAGGGCTTCAGCACATCCTTTTAGATCAAAAACAACTGATGTGCTTCTGTAGCGTTCAGAGAACGGTAATCAGAACTGTATTCTCAAAAACCCAGTATTGCAGGAGACATCACGGAGACTAGCCATGAGCATTTGCTGAGATTTGGGGTTGGACTCGACGACCTCCAGAGGCCCTTCCAGCCTCAACTATGCTCGGCTTCTGTGGTTCTATTTAAATGAAACATTCTGTGCCAGGCATGGCAATCTGCTACACATTACAGTTATTATTAACACTTTATTGCATTTTTTTCCAAGGTCTGGACTAGATTATGTACAGAATAAATTAGTCTCTCATCTCATAAAGCATTAAATTATATCATAACTAATAGAGATAAATATGGCAAACAACAGGCTAGTAAATGTTGGGCTCAGGAAGGAACGAATGAATGGGAATGGATGAAGGAGATGGGGTCCAGTAACAAGCAGAAAGGTTGCAGAAAAGCCAGTAGAGACTTCGTGGAATGAGAGAGTCCAGCAGAAGAGAGGTGGGTAAAAGCTGTCTCCAACAGAAACAGGTCAACCCACAGAAAGGAAGAAGGAAAGACAGCAAATAAATTGGAAAAGAAACAAGAGACCTTTGCAACAGAAAGGATGAAGAGTTAGCACGGAAATTATGTCTGCTGCATACTTTACAGCAATTTGCATCTTCACAGTTACAGCTTATAAGCACAAAGAAAACGACCAGATGTGGGAAATGTTCCCTCTTTTCGAATGTAAACTCGAAGATCCAAAACAAAGCCTAATTTGAAAATGGAGCTTTGAATTTAACTGAGCCTTTGGGAAGGACACTGGTGATCAGCATCTTCCCAGAAAACGAACATTTCTGGTTCTAAGTCCGAAAGCAGTAAAGGAAATAACTGGATCCAAGCACCGAGATTCAGCCTGACCTCGCAGTGGGTCTAAAGGGAAACATCACATCAGAAACTCTTCCACTCACCCTTGAGCAAGGATCCATTTCACCACCTGAGCATCAATTGCAACACAGCACAGAATCTCAGAAAAATTAGGCTGGAAGGGACCTGTGCAATCCATTCACTATACCAGCAAAGGGTAAACTACAAAATTCTTCAGAGAGGAATGTTTCTAACTGGCCTTACATATCTCCAGCATGGGAGTTTCTCATCTTCCTCACGCAGTCCATTTCAGAGCTTCACTAGCCTTACCAGCCCTTCCACATCTCTACTGGGTATTTTTTGGTGGACTTTAAGCCCTTTTAGTCTAGTCTGGTCCCCCATGAACAAGCAGATCAGGTTGTTGTCTTAATTTTCTGACACACCGTGTTTACGTACTGCTCTTGTGCTTCCCATCAGCCTTCTCCTCTTTCGAGTAAACAATCCCAATTGCCCAAATCTTTCCTCTGGGTCAATTCTTCTGCGCGTACTGGTCATTCCTGCTAGGCTACTTCAACACTCTCGATTTGTCTTGAAATGTGCTGGCTAAAGCTGGACACGTCTCCACCAGAAGGCTTTGATGCCGTGAAAAGCCGGAATTGAAGACTCAATAGTCGGCAGACTATTAAGCAGGTATTCTTTATTGCAGCGCCGGGCACACGGGGGATCTCTCCTCCAAACGTGTGCACCGAAGAGACACAGTTACTAGGTATTTATGCTATGTTAACATACATATTAATTACATTTCCAAGAAATGTTTATCATAGTAATGGCTTTTCCGAGAACTCATTAATATATGGTAATGTCCGTCGAACATGTTCGTTTGGCGTCTCTCGGCGGGGGTCTTCAGATCATCCTGCAGCCTCCTTATCTCTGTAGTTTGCATACCTGTTCTCCCAAGGCCCAGGCGCCTAAAGGGATTATTCAGGAGTCCCTTGTCTTGCAACCGTCCGAATTATTCACAAAGAACCAAGACTTGTTTCTGACCACCTGAAGTGATAACATCCCCCACATGTTACATTTGTTACATTTACAGTTATCAGCTTGCTTTTGCCGACTGAAGGGGAAGGATCATTTCGTGTGTCTTGCTGATGACAGCCCTGTTTATCTCTGAGATGAAGTTTGCCTTTTTTGTGATAGTATGCTGTCAGCTGGTGAACCAAAGCAGCCCCTAGGTCCTTTCCTACAGATCTTTCTGCATTCGCATGCTCGGTTCCCCCTGCCTGAGCTAGTACCTTGCCTTTATTACAACTGAACAGCATCCTTTTTGTCAAGAGAATTTTGAACTGGAAACCTGCTCTCTGGCATACTTGCAGTCTTCAGTCTGCAGCGTCTGCAGGGGAGAGTGCAGCTGCTGCGGGTGTTAAGAGTGGAGCTTGCCATCAGAAGCAGAAGTGGATTCAGGAACACGACAGAGAGCTCACGCAATGGACAGCACCTTCCAGGAGTGCTGGCGTTGCACGAAGGGCAGGCACAAAGACTCTGAGTGAAATCCTTTTTAAACACGGACTGTAGCATACAGCTTTTGTCTTTAGTGGCATTTTCTGGCTGACTTCACGCAGTGTTGGACTACCTTTAGATACTGCTTCTTCTCCAACTCCCTGTTCATTTGTAAGTAGTTCAGTACAAATGGGTGTAATCTGGGGGTAAGATTACACCTCTACAAGGATGCTATGCCCCACCTGGCAGGGGGTTTAACCTCACAGGTAGGATGCACAGACTGCACCAGCTTGTGTGCTAGGAAAGCTGGTGAAGATGTGGCATGGCCCCACACGTAGGCACACCTGGGCACAGAAGGAAGTTGTCCCAGCATTTTTTCTTTTTATCCAAGAGTCTGTGACCAACACAGTGCACGTCTGTTCTGCCTGGCTCCACTATGAACCTCTCTGACAGGCACTTAATGTCTGGCCCATCACCTGGTAAAGAACTGGCCCTCATGGTAGGTAGATCAATAAAGTATTTTCATATTAGCCTTTTCTTTGTCCCTACACAATCTTGCATGCTTGGTGCAAGTATCTCTTCCTTTGCAGCTGCTAACATCTGAAATTGCCTCCCTGTGTTTCCCTCTACTTGTATCTGCTGAAGAGGGTTTTTTCTCGTTTGCCTTTTTTCCCCCAGATGCACAACTACCAAACCCACAGTAAGCTTCCTATGGGAAGCAAAGTTTCAGCTTCTGTAGATGTAGAATACAACATACTCGCATTGGACATACACATTTTACTTTTTCACTGCGGTATGAGTTTTCTGAAAATCATTAGATTTGTTAGCTATCTTAAGCTTTTATTCCTCAGTTAGGCTGTTGAACAAATTGGCAGACTTTGATGATGGTGGTAGCAGGAAGGCGCTTCAAATGGAAAAATAAGCCACTTGCAGTCTGAATGAGCTATTTTATCACATGTTCTTGTAACTCTTGTTGATATAAAAGGAGAGCAAGATGACAGATGATGACAGATGATGACGTGGAACAGGCATGTGTTACTGGAAAGACTGCCAGAAGCTCAAGCTGAATTTAAGAAGAAAGAGGAACTTTGTATTGCAGTGGAAAAAGCATCGTTGGCAGGTATTGTAAAAAAAACAAAATCAGGATATCCTGCCTACTATGGAAATCATAGATTACAGAAAGGTGTACATCTTTAACATAGTGTGATTTGTCTAAGATTCAATTAATTGAAATCCTTCCCTTGGAACAGTCTAGCGCTTATTGTAAACAGTAAAACACATAGAGTGTTTCCAGTGATTTATCTAATGCTTGAGCACACACTTTTTCTTTTTTTTTATTTTCCATGCCATTTCTGCTCACACTTACTCATTTTCCTGCCGCGCTGAAAGAAATAGCAGACAATTATTTTCTCTCCCAGTTTTGGTGAGAAAAGCCTGCTCTCAAAAATGAGCTGAAGGATTTTTGTTGTAGAGGCTGCAGGAAAGCAGGTGGTTGATTCAAAGGTAGTGAGAGACTTTGGGGCTGATTATATATTAAGGGCAAGGTGAAAGCCTCGGGGGAGGAGTAACTGAGTCTGATCCCTCTGTTTTTGTCTTCTCCCTTTTCTCATGCTTTGTGTTTGGTTTCCTCTTTCTCTGCAGAGGGTTAAGGTGTAGAGAAGAAGATCTGCAAGTATGAATTTCTCTCAGCACTGCCCTTCATCAGTTCAGTAACTGTATCCGTAGAATTAGGACTTAAGCTTACAGTTACAAGTAATTTTACGTTTGTAAACATCTAATTTGATTTTATGATGTATAAGCAGAAAAAAGTGGGCTGTGTGCTCTCACTCGGCCAAATTAGTTTTGTAGAGAACATGCATAACCTTGTGTATTGTGTACTTGATAAGACAGAGCTGTGCATGAACTATTATCTCAGTCAGCAGCGCTCTCTCCTCCAGTGTAATAATCTAGTGAATCACCTGTTTTATTCTGTTACAATTTAATAATTGCATCTTGATGCATTTACTCAAAAGAAAAACAAAATGATTTAGGTAGCCCAAGACAAAAAGCTTCATGAATCCAGCCCAGTTTCAAATTAAATTACAATAATATGGTTACCTAACACATTACTTAAGTTAAGCAGTTAAAAGCAAAGCAAGGAAGCAAGCTGTTATGGATTTTCACATCTGCTGAGGAACGCGTGGTTTCTTCATGACACTGGACAGGATGCGCTAGTGCAGTGAAGGCTGCCCTTGGAGTTTATGCTGTGCTCCAATTAATTTTTCGAAGTAATCCTATCTAACCCCCCCTCCAAGCTGCACTTCATTTCTCCCGGAACAGCCGCGCCACTCGGAGAAGCTTCGCGCCGATGCCTCGCACGCCCTGCCGCAGCCGCGGGCCGTCGTCTGGGGGAGGTTTGGGAGAAAGGCTACAAAAACACCCAACACCGAGTATCGCAGGTCTCTGTTCTGCTAGCTGTATAGCTTTTAGTAAATATTTAATGTTCATTCCCAGTAATAGTCCTACTTCAAAAAGGCGAAGGCATGAACATTGGGCTCAGGGCTGGTCACGGACCGGTCATTCAGCTCACCAAAGCTCCGTGGAAGTGTCCACACACTTCTCAGCTCTGCTAGGTGACACCATTACAAAAGCTCCTCTGGTTCTTTTCGGGAAGGTAATGTACATTATGAGCCATGCTTTCTGAAACGGTGTGTGCTTTTACCCCCTCTTTTAAAAGTTAGAAGTATCAGAAGACCCTAGTGAACGCATGGCACTCTGATCGGTTGATAAGACACCGTGTATTAATCAAGTCAACTTCTCTGGGTCCACCTGAATTCCCACAGTCCTCCCCTCAGCCGCAGAGGGGAGGAAGGCCAGCCAGGCAGCCTCCGGCGAGCCAGCCAGGGCTTCTCCCTGACGGGTGACCTCAGCCGGGAGAGGTCTCGCAGCGCCAGGCGTCCTCACCTCCTCTCGGGTCGCCTCAAAGGGCCCGAGCATCCAAGGCCTCAAACGACCCACCCCGGCCCAGAGGGGATCGACGCCCCCCGGAGCAGCCGCCTGAGGGGCGACCTGGTCCCCGCGCATGCGCCTCTGCAGGGGCGGGCAGAGCCCTCCTAAGATGGCGGCACGGGCTGGACGGCGGAGCTCGCCGCTCTCAAGATGGCGGCAGCGCAGCGACGCGCTTCCGGGAGGAGGCACAAAATGGCGCCGTGCGAGGCCCCCCCTTCTCCTCAGAAAGGTGTTCGTCCATCCGCCTGCCTGCCCGCCCGGCGGTGGCGGCCGACTCCGCGCTCGCAGTGCGACCTCGGCGAGGGCGGTGGGGTCAGCGGCGCCGGAGGCGGGCGGGACGGACGGAGGGCGGGCGGACGGGAGGGGCGGAGCCAGGCGGTGGCGGGGCAGCCGCTGTCGCCATCGCGCTGCGCCGCTGAGGAACGAGGGCCCCTGACAGAGCGCGGCCGCAGCGCCATGGCGGGCGTGGGGCGGCGGCCGCGGGCCGCGCCGGCCGAGCCCGGGCTGTGAGGAGGGCGCTCCCCGCCGCCCGGCCCCGGCCTCCCGCCGCCTCCCGGCGCTGCTGCCCGCCTCCCGCTCCCCTCGGCCGCCCGCCCCCGCTGCCCCTTCCCGCCGCGCCGCGGAGATGGCGTCGGGGCTGCGCGCCGCCGGGTTCCCGCCCTGGAAGCGGCACATCGCGGCGGAGCTGCGGCGGCGGGACCGGCTGCAGCGGCAGGCCTTCGAGGAGATCATCGGGCAGTGTGAGCGGGCCGCGGGGCGCGCTCCTTCCCCCCACCCCTTCGGGGAGGGGGAGGACGGCGGTGGCGAAGGGCCCACGAGGCCTGGCGGGCATCGCTCTTGGAGGGCTGGCTGGGAGGCGTTTGCTAGAGCCGGGAGAAGCTGGGCTGAGGGAAGCCGGGGTTTCCGCGTGCTGAAGGGCAGCGAGCGGCTGCTGCTCTCCGTTCCCTCACAGGCTACAGCGAGTTTGTGCTGTGGACAGAGACCGAGTTGTTGAATTGTGCGCGCAGTTCCCGCTCAGACGCTTGTGGAGTTGAGAACAGCAGTGCTATTGACCACGCTCGTGGTCTGTTGTTAAATTTGGAGCGATTCCGGGGCCAGCGCTTTCTACCCGGCGCGTGCTTGCCCGTCCCTGTCCTGCCTCAGCGGTGACAGGAGCGAATGGCAGTGAGGGTCACAGAATCACAGAATAGTAGGGGTTGGAAGGGACCTGTGTGGGTCATCTAGTCCAACCCCCCTGCCGAAGCAGGGTCACCTAGAGCAGGCTGCACAGGACCTTGTCCAGGCAGGTCTTGAATATCTCCAGAGAAGGAGACTCCACAACCTCCCTGGGCAGCCTGGGCCAGGGCTCCGTCACCCTCAGAGGGAAGAAGTTCTTCCTCATGGTCACCCAGCGCTGCTGGCCCACACGCCGAGGGGGGAAAAACAGCCAGACCTCAGCAGGGCTGTGTGCGGTGTTGGCTGCGACCAGTCCCCTGGCAGGTCTGCTCTCCTTGCTGCTGTCAGCTGAGGGCCAATAAAGAGTCTGAGCTTTGAACCCCTTGTGTTTTAGCAGATAGCCATACACTTGAGCAGCCTCCCTATCAAACTTTCATAAGACCGGCCCCGTGCAGCGTCTGGATTAATGAGGAATTCTTAGACTTAGTGCTGAATACTGCCTTGGCCGGCTGACATCAGAGGAGTGCACACTAATGTGGTGGAGGCATACATAGCGTTTGGTTGTGTCAGAATAATTAAAGGTCGATCTTAGCTGGTAGCCGTGGTGGAATCTGGTTTTGCTTTTTGGTTATCTTCTTAATTGCACTTCTTGCCCTTTCAGATAACAAGCTATTAGAGAAGTCGGACCTTCATGCTGTGCTGGCTGATAAGCTTCAAGCAGAAAAATATGACATGCAGAGCAGACATGAGATCAGGTATTTAAAATTCCTTTTCTGTCAGTCAGGTGTCTGTCATGCGTACTGTGACCTAAACCATTGTGTCATGCATTACGTAAACAACTTCTAGGTTACTACAGTAACTTGGAATAAAACAAGCTGGGCAATCTGTTGAGCTAAAAATAAATTACAACCAACTCTAAGCATGTTATAAAGTTGCAATATGTTTACAGTATACAGTGAGAAAGATCTGACCAAATTTTGGACGCAATTTATCACAAACTCAAGGTATGGAGGTGTACCAGAATGCGCTTCTGTTTCTGGTCTGCCTTGTAATGCTTATAATGTTTGCCTGGTATTAGTGCCTAATGGTTATCATCTGACTCCTGAAATTGTCTGAATTTGTAAGCATTGCAGGGAGAAGCCAACGGCTGAATTTCTTTCAGTCTGTGTTACCACGTAGAAGGGGAGAATGGAGAAAATTGTGATTGTGAAGTGTCACTCTTAAATAAGGACTATATGCTAAGAAGAAAGTGTCTTCTGCCTGCTTTTAGCAGGGTTTTTTTCAGGAAACTTCCTCTCTAACCTGGACAGACAAAGGTCACGCTGCTCATTCTGTTGGCGTTTGAATTCAAAGCAAAGCCATTTGAGAGCAGTGTGTCCTTTGTCTGGACAGCGTGTAAATCCCAGCAGGTAAAGGCTGATGGGTTCTGCTATTGGTGTAACTGAAGAAAAGGCAGGGCGGTAGCTCGGAATTTCCTGCTTCTGTAGGATTTGCTGCTTCTTTTGACTGTGTAATGCAAACGGTAAATGCACGTCTAATTGGGATATACAACAAATAAGTATAGTTAAGACTATTGTGTACTATTACTAGTAAGGAAAGAAGTGGTCCTGATTTTACAGGAATTAAAGGCAAAACATCAGCGTTTGGCCAGCAGGCTGTAGTTAACACCCATGTGAATGTTCTCAAAAG
Source organism: Opisthocomus hoazin (assembly GCF_030867145.1). Taxonomy (NCBI): domain Eukaryota; kingdom Metazoa; phylum Chordata; class Aves; order Opisthocomiformes; family Opisthocomidae; genus Opisthocomus; species Opisthocomus hoazin. The sequence continues at coordinate 3,968,777 of NC_134417.1, read as the reverse complement.
CTTTCTGATGACTGCCATTGTCTTGAACCATCTTTAGTTTATGCGAATCTGATCCTGGTTGAACAACTGCTCTAAGAGGTGAGGCTCGAGTAGACAAGGATGAAAAGAAATGCACAGAAACAGCATCTTCAGACTAAATACTAAGATGAACTCTGATACTGTCCTCAGTATATGAGAGTTTTTTGAAGCGGAATGAATTCCCTGATCCTAGATAGCTGAGGAAAAAAGCTTTTGCTTAGCTCAAGGCTAAGGAGAAGTGTCTAGTTCTGGCTATAGATGTGAGCATGGCCAGAGTTATAGGACGTGTTGGATATTACCACTGGACTTGGCTTCCTGTCTGTGTGGACACTGTTTTGGAAATGCAGTGTCTTCTAGTGCAGCATCAGTTCAGTGAAGTGTTGTGTGTTTGGTTTTTTCATCTGTTTTTTTGAGAAGGGTGTAAGGTTACTGGTATCGCTGGGAGACCTTTCAGCTTCTGAATGCGTTATCTGTTTCCCACTGGACTGTTACAATGCAGAATGACTGCAGAAACAGATGCTTGCAACTACCTTGTTCTGTTTGTCTGATGCAGAAATGACCAACTTAAAATTATTGTTACAAATTTTAAATAAAATTATTAACCTGGTCTAGTGGAAGATGTCCCTGTTCATGGCAGGGGGGTTGGAACTAGATGATCTTTAAGGTCCCTTCCAACCCAAACCATTCTATGATTATTTTTAACAGCTGTAATTTATAGTATAGCTGCTAACTCACTCAAAGGCTGTGTGTGTGATGAGTAATGTGTGTATATGCTTTTAAAAAAATAGTTTCTGTTCCTGTCTCTGTGCTTTCAAAGACAAAAGTGATAAACATTACAATCATAGTTGTTTGGAGGGTGGTATGTGTGTTGTTCTGGTGTATAGAAATTCCAGATTATGTCACGGTACTGCTGTGTTGTAAAACCCGATTAAAAAACACCCCAAAACCTTTACACAATAAGAGGCTAGAAGGTAGTTAAGACAATGGAGAAGCGACTTGTAACACCTGGGACTATAAAGCTGAGCATCTTCAAGGTCCACTAGCTCCCTCCAAAACAAATTTGAGGTGGTAAAATATTTGTAGTTCTTCCAGAGTTTGGAGTATGTACTTATAAAACTCAATTGCCTTCGTGCAAATTCGAGCAAATGCTAGTTATCTTTCATTTGTGTTTGAATTCTGTTTTAGAAATGTACATAAAGGTGAAGTAAGTCCTCAGTAAGTTTAATTTTTGAGTACTATATAATGTCATTTTGGTTGGCGAGAAGTGTGTTGTGGGGGAGCTAGCTGTGGTTTAGTTTGTTATGAATGATCTGTATCTCTGATGTAGTATAGGAAATCCAAGGGAGTTTGCCCTGAGACAAACTGGTCAAAGGCACAGGAGCAGTTGGGTTCTAGTTTGTGACATCCCTTCTTCCTCTCTCTCAAACTCCAGTCCAGGACATGATGGCACATGGAATGATGCTCAGTTGCAGGAACTGGCACAGCTGAAGATAAAGCATCAAGAGGAGCTGACAGAGCTGCATAAGAAACGTGGCGAGGTTAGGAAAAGTTCTTTTGTGTTCTGCATGATCTGTGCGTGGCCCTTTGTGAACATGACCTCAACTTTACCAAGCTTATTCATCATCATTTTTTCCTCACTTCACATGCAGCCTTTTTGAAGTTTCCCATGTTGATGATTAAAATAAACCAGAGGTGGTTCGTCTTTAAAAACTGACAGACAGGAGATAAGAGATACATTGTCAGCATAACATGATTTTTAAGAAGTGCTTGATTTTGTTTCATGAGTGTTTTTTTGACTGTATTTATTAGAGGAGAAAGGAATTGATCCAGTTTAGAGCTGCACATGACCACTAGTTTGACATTGAAAAGACTTTGAATGAGTGAGAGAATAGGTGGCTGTGTATGGTTTCCTTTGTGTCTCTCACATTGCAGGACCACTGCTATAAAAGAATGGACAAAATAAACAAGCACAAGCAAAGGCTGAAAGTGCTGTGCTGTTAGACTGAAAAGGGAGTACTGGTTCTGCCGTGTAGGTGCAGTAGGGAGCCTGGAAGAGAGGAGAAGCCACTTTTTTTTTTCTTTTTTTTTTTTTTTTTTAATGGGAGCATGTGGAGGCTTCATTGGCAGAATTGGGTTTTTAAAAACCACAGCAGTGGATTGAATGAGTCCAGAAGCTGGTAACCTGAATGGTACTGCAGACTTTTATAGGGAGAAGGTGGGAGTGACCTGGAAAATGTTCTCATGCTCCATTGATCACACCTCACTGGAGTTGTGGAGAAGCTCCAATATCAGTAATTTTGAGCTTTTCAAAGGGGAGACAGCTTGCTACAGGAGATGTGCACTGACTAGTCAGAGCGGTGAAAATTCCTTCTTTTCCTCCAACCTGGTATCCTAAGCCGTCTGCCCGGGCAGGCGCCCTTCTCAAACCTCTGTCTTCCTTCTGCCTGAGCAGCCAAGGCTCTGTACGCTGTGGGGCTTGCTGCTGCTTGCTGCCTGGGTAGCTGTGAGCTGGTGGCAGCAGCTTGTTAGTGTTGACGTCTGCCCGTCTATTTCCTCTGTGCTGCAGAGACTCCACCAGCAACTTCCTTTGTGGGAAAACTCTTTGTGAAACCTGTGCTTATAATATGTGAGCTACATGTCTCCTGTAACGGCTGTCCTGGCTGTAACAGGAAGATTTGTTGCATGGTTGTTAGTACTCATGTGTAGGTTTGTTTACTTGGCAGTTTTTAGTTTCTGTATTGATTTTTTTCCACGACTTCAAAAAATAAAAAATTCTTCCTAATATGCATTCTGTTTGATGTGACTTTATTAAAGAAACTTTTTGAGGGAAGGGAGTGAGATGTTGAAGGTTTGAGGGAAGGGAGTGAGATGTTAAAGGACATCAACTTTTTGACCCCTCATACTTGAAAGTAGATTCCCTGATTTAATGACCTGTGTGACAGGGGCAGTAGACAGATCTGTATAGAAAGCTGTGAAAGAAGACCTGACAGGTATACCTCCTGCCTGTGGTGTTAGACTGGTCTGTGCTCGCACTGGCTGCTGCTCAGTGTGTGTTATCCAGCTGGCATCCCTGCGGTTTGTAATGTAATTTTCTCCTCTCCCTAGTTGGCCCAGTCTGTAATTGATCTGAATAACCAAATGCAGCAGAAGGACAAAGAGATGCAGATGAATGAAGCAAAGTGAGTAGGAACTGTTGCATCTGTGTGATTGGTATGAGACCCAGACTTCTGGTTGAGTTACTTATTAATGTTATAATATTCTCTAGGAGTCCTAGCCGTGGGCTAAAATTCCTTTGTTAGGCTTTGTACAGATAGCTCAGTGGTGGATGGTATAGGTCCCAAAGGAGATCCTCATTGTTTTCTATGTTTTGTTGCCGTTCCAGGATTGCAGAGTATTTGCAAAAGATCTCTGAACTGGAAACAGAGTGCCAGGAATTGCGTAGCAAACTGCAGGATCTCGAGCGAGCTAATCAGACACTGAAAGATGAATATGATGCTCTCCAGATCACCTTCAATGCCTTGGAGGAGAAGCTGAGGAAAACTACTGAAGACAACCAGGAGCTGGTCTCACGCTGGATGGCAGAGAAAGCACAAGAAGCCAATCGTTTGAATGCAGAAAATGAAAAGGATTCAAGGTGAAACTGAGGCCCTCTATTTGATAAACTACATCCCAGTGTACTTTTTGGATACTTACGAGTGCATAGGATAAAACCAGATTTAGTTTTGATCTCTGAGATCTCTCTATTCTTGCACAACACAATGAGAGTCCAGAACTTTGTGTTCCTTCTTCTGGCCAACACAGACGAATGCTTTGTGAAAACATTCCTGTCTTTTAAATGAATAAAACATGTTCTTTTGTTTCTTGAGCAACATTTAACTATGGCCTAACAATCATATATCAGATAGAAACTTTTTTTTTTCTGCTGGTATTAGATTTGATCTTTTCTTGCTTGTATTGCATCTTGATACTACTACAAGTTTATCCTTTTGTTGACGTAACCAATTTAAGTGTATTGTGCATTCTGCTAAAAGGAGAAGCTGCCGTGAGACTGAACTATCTATAACTTGCAAAAATAAGTTTGTGCTTTTTTTCCTGTGTGAAATAGTAATTTTTCTTCTGAATTGTTTCAGCTTACATGCCAACTAACAATACTTGGAGACTAAGAATTGTAAGACAAGTCTCGTAGTACTTGGCAGTTTTGTATTATCTTTACTAACATAATCATTATTTTTTCAAGTTTTTGCACTTTGCACAAATCCACATTCTTGTGGGTCATAAAGGGCTGTAGGTGCACTTCACCTTATGCCTCACTCAGTTGATCTTGTCCTTTGCTATTCGCAGTAAGAAAAATGCACTGAGTATTTTGAAACGCAGGATAAAATTAGAGCAGTGGTCTGATTTATTTTGAAATCTTATGAAGCCCTTCAAAACTATGCAAGGGTAACCTTTGGAATTGGATTAAGGAAGTTTGTTGTTTGGTTTTGGTTTTTTTTTTTTAAATAACCTTCTTTTCCTCATCTCAGGAGACGACAAGCGAGGCTGCAGAAGGAGCTAGCAGAAGCTGCCAAAGAACCCCTGCCTGTTGAACCGTAAGCAGTCTTGATTGATTTACAGGGTCTCCTTCATAACTTCATGCTTCAATTTCATACAGATGCATGATAAATAATATCTCTTACTTCTAAATTTGGTGATGTAAAGGAGTGTTTAAATTTTGGTGCAGAGTCAAAAATGTACAGTAACTCTCCCTAGCTGAACTTCCAGAAGATGGAGCTCTGTTATGACTGAAAATAGATGCTTGGACTGAAAGTGCTAAGAACAGTTCACAAGGTGAAGCATTATCTCAGCATAAAAACATCTGTCATGTGGTGCCTTTGATCTTACAGAAGTTCTCTAATCATGGAGCAGTATAGTCCTGAGATGCCAACATTTTTAAGTGTTAGACTACAAATAGCTATGATCAAGGATTTCCTGTAGGAACAGGTACTTGAGTACCTGTAGGTACAGCTTGTTGAGGTGTGACTCTCCATGACAGGATCACTGCTGAGCTCTGTGTCACAGGCCAGCGGACAGTTCCAAGCCGGAGGACAGTCTTCCCAGCTCGTAAGAACAGTGATATCCCTTTTGTCCACGTTATTTGATGTAAACACATGTGGAATATCTTAGAATATTAAACTCTTCAATAAATAATGTTGCACTGAGAGGGGAAATCCACGTGTAATGTCTGTGGCCACTTTCCCTCTAAGCTTCTTTGTCTTCGTTACCCAAACTGAGACCTTCTTATCTTAGACCTGAGCTCAGAAGCAGCTGTATTGCAACAGCTTGAATATTTTACTTCCTGTTGCGGTGGGAATGGTGGTCTTGGTGTTTCGTGAGTAATTTGATACAAGACACTGAAGTTATGAAGAAGCCTGTTTAAAAAAAAAAAAAATAGAAAATAATTACTTCTGTAAATGTCTCAAATTCTGCTTCACAGATGTTTTTGATTACTTCTTTCTGATTTTGTAATTGTAGAGCATTTGTGTTGTATAAATGTGCTGCTTACTGAAGGAGAAAATTGCACCATTTCAAGGATTATGCCCGCTGTTTATATTCACTTCGAAAATAATGTTAACATGGAATTTTTTTTGCTACATACAGTTTTAATAACTCAAACTTTAGATTTTAAAAAAGAAATATCAGCAGAACTTGATAGTGTTTTATTGAAACATCACCCTGATCCTGTCAGAGTATATATTTTCCATAGCCTTTTCATATATACTGTCCTGCAAAATCTTAGAACTTAAAGTACAGCTATATTCTGAAATGAGGGATTAAAAACGGTGCCATCGTCTTCAATTCTTTTGCAGATGAGTGTTATCTGGTGTCAGGAATTGGTTTATTCCTACTTTAAATGATGAATTTAAGCTTCCTGTTCAGTCAAATGGCATCAGATTGGTAGAGTGTGTTTAAAAATAGTTTGTCCTGCAAAATCAGCTGTGGAGGAAAAATCATCACTGGAGGAAAAAATACTACACTGTCAGAGCCCGTGATGACTAATAAGGAAAAACCTTTTCGCATTAGCTGAGTAGTTTAGTTCATGGTATATGTACTGGAACCTCACACTTCTGTGCAGTTGTACACCAACACTTTAATGAAGTGTACCAAAGCATCCCCTGTACTTACTGGAGCAGCACCCGAAGTACAACAGTAGAGAAAGTATCCAAATATGTGTGTGGATGAAGAAGGAAAATTCAAACACTTGTGCATTTTTTCAATACCTTCCTAGTTTTGGAACAGCAAAAAAGGTGCTGTGAAAATAGGATATCACCTATATTTGGGCTTGCAAGAACTCATGGTTTTGCTGTTCTGTAATTATTCCAACAAATACAGTTCACTCTGTAGCAAAATCTTGCTCAGATGTGATAGATCCTTATGCTGCTGTGTGTAGTGCTGCAAGCTGAAATATAATGCCTGTAATAAAGACAATCTGGAAAGGGTGCCCGTCGACATAAATATGGGGGGAGGGAGGAAACTGAACCCTCTTGTCAGTGAAGAGTGTAGGTGTCAGCTGGAAAGAAAAAACTGAGATTTAGGTTCTGCATGTACTTGGTTTTGGATGTTGTATGGTGAATGTAGTATCTCAAGCAGTGACAGCTGGATCAGTGTCTGTGTAGTCTGGATCTACCTGCATGTTACTACAGCTGAGAAAACCCAGATGCAGGTTGGGTGCAGACACCGACAGACCCCGGAACACCGTCATCTGCTCAGTTCATCAGTGGGTGGCTTCCATAGGAAGCTCTGGCTGATTGAAAACAAAGTGTTTTCTCTCATTTCAGCAGGGATGATGATATTGAAGTGCTTGCAGATGAAACCTCTGACACAGCTGAGGAAACATCTCCAGTGCGAGCTGTCAGCCGAACATCGAGGTTTGTAGACTGAGAGATTTTTGTGTCATGTCATTGAGGAAGCACAAGGGATGGAAGAGTTGGAACAATGCTGGGAGTGTTACCGACATTTATTGATTTAGCAGAAATGCTGAAAATAGCTTCACCTAGCTTAAATGCATCGTTTTCTTCCTCTAAAATTGCAGTGAGTGGAAAGTAAGAGGTAGTTACATGAAAGCATGGATTAATTTGGTTGAAACTTCAGACTTGGCAGACGGTTGTAGCTAAACCCAGTAATTCACAGGGTGGAGGTTGAGGGAAACTGAAGAAACTTCACTCACAAATGATGTTCCGAGTTGTAGTTACTGGTGACTTTTGAACTGATGCGTGCCTCTGGTGTTTTCTGTCTTCGGACTGGGTCTGCAGGGGAGGGAGTCTTTCCAGAGACTTGTCGCTATGAAATGTGTTTGTATTGATCTTTATGTGGAGAAGCTATTCACAAGGTTTAAACCTGTCCTCCCCTCCTTCAGTAAGCGACTCTCCCAGCCAGCTGGAGGCCTTCTGGACTCTATCACTAATATCTTTGGGTAGGTTAGAACACTTTCACCTCTTTGTTTTGTATATTGGTTTCAATGTACACCAAAATCTTGGTGATGCAGGGAATACAAACATAATTTCAGGCTTTCTTCTAGCTTCTGCCTTTCTTTTTTTTTTCTTTTTTTGTTCTCCTCAACTTCCTGTTTCTTCCATCTTGCCGTGTGCTGACCTCTGACCTTTCCCTCCAGTCTGTCTGAGTCTCCCCTTTTGGGACATCAATCTTCTGATGCTGCCAGGTGAAAACGTTATCCGCTCTTAGTCCAGCATGTATTCCGTTGAAGTAACATGGAACCCAGCTGCATTATCCTGCTTAGATTTGAAATATCATGATAACACTGGCTAGAAACTGTCTACAGTTAGAGAGGCAATGAGCCCCTCTTTGTGGAGAGAATTCACGGGGTTTGCTCTTACTTTCCACTGCACTTTGCCCCTCTAATAGGGTTACTTAAAATAAGTCGTTGGGTTCTGTGCCTGGTATCCAGAGTGGAGCCAGTCCTTCTAAGTCAAGTTCTGCATTAGCTGGACGGTCTTTGCTTAAATGGTGCAGCCTGAGCTTTTGAATGGAGCATTTTGCTGCCTGGGATATAGCGTTGCAATAGAGTTGAGTCTCCCTAGACATAATGATGGAGTTGTGGTGTTTCCAGCTGAACTCAGCTGCAGCCATTCCCATGTTTCTCTTTCCTGTTAAAACAAAGTGCTCCAAAATGAGGTCAGTAATCAGTTCAGGTAACTTATCTGGCATACTATGAAATAGGTAAAGCCACAACTGGATGTAGTGTTATATGACAAATGTAGTTTTAGAAAGATGGGATAAAAGAAAGTTAAAAACTCCTTGCCCCGTTTTTTTAGTCACTGTGCAGTGTAGCTGAGTGACAGGTACCGATCTGGATGAACTCAAGAGAAACAGCATTCACTTCTCCTTTTAAAATATTTCTACTTTGTTTCATCTCAGGAGGCGTTCTTTGTCCTCGTTCCCTGCTCCCCAGGATAATGTAGAGCCACATCCAGGTGCCAGTAAAGAAGTGAGAGTGCCCACTACTGCCATATGTGTCTTTGTAAGTATAAAAGGAATTCCCGGTTCTGCCATTCCTTTTACTGCCTTAGGAGGAATCCTGTCTGTGTGGGAACTGATCTCCTGAACCTCCTTCCGTTAACACTGCCAAACAAGAAGGAATTCTTGATTTGGTACCATAGTTCATACTGCTTAATTCTTAGCCCAAATGCTCCTCAGAGCCAGTGTGCTTGATGTCTGTCTTGCTGAGGTCGATGATGACTAGTAAAAGGTCTGAGGGCACAGGGGAATTGCACTCCATTACCCTCTTGGCTCCCAGCAGTCCTCGTTCTGTCATGCCGTAGTAGAGCTATGATGGAGGAAGAGATTGCTGACAGTTGGGGATTAATTCAGTTCCAGTTCTCCACAGTGAAGGGAGTTGTGGCACTGAGTGTAGTCCAACAGAACTGGTTAAGAGGAGCTTGTGGTAGTGGGGTGTCTTCATTTATTGTGTGTGATCTGAAGTTTTCAAGCTGAGACCTCCTTCATGTGTTGTTTTGGCCTCACAAGGCCAAACTTAGATTTCTGTGAGGGGCATTGCCTTCTGAATGAAAGATACCGTGGTAAATTGTCTTGTAACGCAGCTGCTTGTTTGAATGTTCCTCTTGAGCTTTCTCAGGCACTCCAATGCTTTATGTGGATATTTCATGGATATAACATTACTTATTTTTTTCATCCAGAGTAACAGAGTGGCTCATTGCAGCATGAAGGCTTGTGCATTCCTAGACTGCTCTGTTACCGTCTTCTGTAGTGGAAATCATGGGGTGGAGGGAGTAGCAATGTTATCTGAAGTGAGAATCGAGTCATAACTTTGGTGACAGTCTGGAGCTGGCTTCAATGGGGAGCATCAGAGGAGATGTTCATGGCTGCAGTGTGTGTTGCAGCCTCTCTCCTCCTCTGGCTATGTGCAGCAAGCACAGTTGATCGACAGGTATAATCCTGGCTCATTTCATCATAAAAGGTATTGCAAAGCTATATGTGTGAGGTTTTCAAGAACCACATGAGAGGTTATGTTTTCACCTTTCTCTTGATCTTCTGTAGTGTCATTTGAACTTCCAAGAGCAGTGGACCCTGTCTTCCCAATATGGAGGGGCAAACCACAGTATACTGTGCCACCCTGTTCCAATTTCCTGTCTTGCCACAGGAGTAGGAAGAGCTGCAGTAGTAAGCCTGTCGGACTGTGGCAGTGTGGAAGTGATGTATGGTTAGCGCTGCACTACTAGAAGGAACAAGTCCCTACTCATTTTGTGGGAATCCGTATGTTCCTTCTGGAGATGATCTATGTTATGTTTTAGTTCCTGTGTTTGGAGCCCAGGTGGAGTGTGAGGATGTGTCTAGGTCCAGCAGAGCATTCCAGGAATGAATGCAAGCACTCTGTGCCAGGGATTTGGCAGATACATGGAGCAGACCGGGCTTACTTCGGGAGAGATGAGTAGAACAGTCTTTGGAAGGTGGAGAGGGCAGCTGCTTCAGCTGGCATTCTTGGGCATAGTGTCTAGGCAAGACCTTTGACCGGTTTTGTTCTGAATGGCTTTCCTGCACTTCTAGAAAGATCAGATATGAAATGTGATGACCCCTAAATATGAGCTGGCAGACCAAGTTCAAGCAACGAGTTCCAGAAAAATACAAGTTTCAAGAAAAACTGATTTTGAAAGAGCAGTTAATGAAAATCCTTAAAAGGGAATGCAGAAAATGAATTAAGAATGTGGTACTGGTGCTGTGTGGGTAAGTAGTATAAAGCTCTGACATTAGCAGGGGTAAAAAAAGGAAGGAAGCTTAAAATTCTCATAGTTTTTAAAAGGTTCAGAATGACTATTAGGTGGCCAACACCAGCTTCAAAACGTTAAGCTGTGAGAAAGCAGGGGTGTCGCTGCGCCTGCAGATAGGAACCACAGCTTAAGCCCAAGTTCTCTGTGAGAGAAGGTGCTGTCGCAACTGTCCTGGTACTACTTAATCACTAATATAAAGTAGCATTATCACCAATACACTAAATGAATGCAGTTAATCTGTTATGCTGTTTTCTAGCAGACTTTCCTAACTCAAGCCTGACTTCAGTGTTCTGTGGTTGTGTGAACTGATTAGATCATGTTCCGTGGCTGGCTCTAGATGGAGAAATGAAAAGTTAGTTTCCTTCTACAATATATCGCCTGTTACTGGTTTTTGTCCTGTCCTTTCCTTAATTTTTTTCTGGTGTAAATTTAGGCTTTATAAGACAAGGCTTTTAACTTACGAATCACTGTAAGGCTTCTGGCAGTTTATCACTGTTGAGTCTTTGCTACTGTTTTTCTTTGTGCTTTTGTTTTTTCCTTTAGATAAGGATGAGCCTTTTTGTTCTGTTTGTACACTGTCAACCATTGTAGAGTTTTAATCTGCGGCTTTGTTTCCTATATACTACTGAAAGATCTACAACTGTGGTTCTGTATGACCTTGAAGTTCTATAGCTTTCTAATCTGTGGTTTTTTGGGTCTTTGCTAATTCCATTTTGGGTGGCTGTTCTGTTCCTCCCCCTCCTCAGGATGCACATGATGGGGAGGTGAATGCAGTGCAGTTCAGCCCTGGTTCCCGGTTACTAGCGACAGGAGGCATGGACCGGAGGGTTAAGCTTTGGGAAGTCTTGGGAGGTAAACTTTCTTGCTCTGGGGTATGGTGGGACGCTAAACAAACTCATATTATAGTTTACTTTGTGTCGGTTTCTGTTCTATAATCCTTTGCTTAAGTTTCGTTTGTCTTTCTCTGTGCAGATAGGTGTGAGCCCAAAGGTTCCCTCTCTGGTAGTAATGCTGGGATTACAAGCATAGAATTTGATAGTGCTGTGAGTATCAGTGCAATATCTGCTGTTTGTGATTGGGAATAAATTAATTGAATTATGTTGTGCTCTGCTATCAATCTCCATTCTAACATTTTGAAAAGTTACCCAAGAAATGAGTTAAAATACTTATGAGAGTAACTTCAAATAGTTAAAAATGGTACAAAAGATCTTTATTTGATATGCTACAGTCTGTAATTTTCATCTTTGGTTTACAATTCAGAAGATGATATGTAGCTCAGACATTGGCTATTATGGGTTATTACGATAAAATTGCAGTAAAATACACTAGGCTTTTTTGAATGTAAGAAATTAGTCTTCAGCTTCCCACTAAAGCTGTCATAACAGCTCAAAAGAAGCAAATACACTGAGGCTTGATTTCTGTGAAGTTTCTTTCCCTATGTGCTATGCTGAGGTCTGTGATGAATAGTAAAAGGTCTGATTATCCTGAGACTTGCACTTCCATGACCTTTTCTCCCAGCAGTTTCTCACCAGTCACAGCACAGTAATGATGTGGCTGGCAGAGTGTTTGCTGACAGCTTGGGGCGTGTTCAGTTCATGTTAACCTGAAGTATCGGAGACATGACTGGGATCAGCGTCCGACAGTCTGACTTGAAGGAGTTTGGGGTCTGGATTGTTGTAGCTGGATGTGTGATCTGACTTTTCTGCTGAGACCTCTCCCATGACACAGTGCTTTACTGTATAGACAGTAGAGCAAAGCTGGCATAATTTCTTCCATTTGGTGATTCTATGTGCTAAACTTTATTGATACACGCCCAAAAGGATCCTTCCTTTGGACACTGACCAGCACATCAGAGGCTTGCTGGCGCTGTTAATCAGCAGGAGAAACTAGTTCTGATTTTGGCAAGCTGCTTGAACACATTTGAGGTGAGAACTGCCTGAGGTGAGATGCTAATGAGCTTTAAGGATTGAGGAAGGTCTGTTGAGATGGATAGCAGTGTAAGCATGAGCCTTGTGGATCACGTTTACACTCTCTGCTATGGATGACTTGGAAGAGCCCTAAGCCTAAAGCCATGAACAGGTCAATTGCTCTCTCCTTGGACAGATTTATTTTTTGGCATCTCCTTTTAAAATGCTAGAATTGTAATAAAAATTGCAAGAATTGGGCCAATTCCACTCTGAGGCCTATCTAAGCAGTGGTAGTAGATGACACAGGGCTTTTTCCCTGTGAAAAGTCAGAGGGGGAAAAAACCTGCAGTAGATGAGGGTAAACTAGAACCTGTTTCCTCACTGCAGCAGAAGGGAAGGACAAATGTCCGCTCTGGTCTGGTTATTGTTACTCCTTTTATCTGTAGTCATAATTCTACAAAGCACTGTCATATTTTGAGAAGAAAACGCGATAGCCTTTTTGAAAGTTGTTACACTAGCTTTCCTTATTGGTATATGCTACTGTGTTGTTGGTTTTGTTTTTTTCCCCTTACCAATATATCACTAATATGGTTTTAATAATTTACTGGAAATAGTTTTGAGTTTAATTTGCATCTTGACTTGCAGAAGTAGTTTTAAATTAATCTTGTGTTCACAGGGTTCTTACCTCTTAGCAGCTTCAAATGACTTTGCCAGCAGAATCTGGACGGTTGATGACAATCGATTACGGGTGAGTCGCTTGAAGGCAAAGCAGTGCTCGGGCTGTTTCTGCCTTGTATTTCCAGTTTTGTCTAATGGGGACATGACAGTTTTGAAAGTTGGGCATTTACAGATGCTTTCAATGGTTATTTCTGTTAACAGGATCTTTATTTCTCTTAAAGGTCTTCACAGCAAGACCTAAAATCCCCTTTTGGGGAAATTTAAATGCTTCTTACGGTTTATGGAGGAATAGTTCAATGTGTTAGCCTCAGTCCAAGGAAAGGACTGTTGAAGAAGGGTTTGCAGGAGACAGAGAGGGATTTTTGTTTCAAGTCAGGAGCAGCATTCTTGAAAAGGAGTCCCTTGCCAAGCTGTTAAAGGTAGTGAGCCTAAAAGTGCTTGCCTTCAGTCTAAACGTTCTTTGAGAGATTCCTTCTCTTCTCCCAACTCCTTTGTGCTCACATTCTTCTCCAACACTTAGCTCTAGTTTGAAGAAGGATTCACCTTTGAGTGGCCAGAAGTTGCTTTTCAGCTTTGAGAGGTTTTATTTTCTCCTTCCTATGTACACTTTTTCTCAACTTTTTATATGAGGAAGATGCTACTTCGATGTTGTGAATCTTCTGACATTTCATGTGTCAGTTATAACCTACAATTGTGTTGTAATTCACTGTGTAGTTCTCAGTGTGGAGATGTCAGGTCTCATTTAGGAAAGTGAAGAATACTAGTTCTTTTGCAGCTTCTGCTTGGCTGCAAAACCTACTATTGGATATGAATTATAGTGAATAAAAGTTTAGCAGACTGTAGATTACTCACTACAAAAAAAAGTGAGTTATCCCTGCAAACATCCTGGCTTCACAGTATCTTCCTGTAATTTTTTGGTGTCCTGGCTCACTACCAGCTTTGGGTGAGTGCATTCAGTGCTGAGGTAAAATAGTGCATTCTTCGTTTCAAGTGCGTGTGGTACAGATTGGTCATGGCTTGCACATGAGCTGGAGGCACTGAAGCTGAAATCGCAGTAAATTTTGCCACAAGCTCCCCACTTAAAGCAAATACCTGTACGTAATGACTGTGCAGGAGGAGCAGGAGAGAGATGCAGAGGGAAAGTTTACATCCTTCTCTCTGGAGTTTGTGGCCTTTCTTAAGACGAAGTGGTCTTTATGGGGTGATTCATTCTTTCAGAGTTTGTGTTGTGTATCAAGTTTGCTTTTTTCCAAACTTTGCTCTCATTCCTTTCCATTCTTAAGGGTTTTTCTTTTGTATTTCCCAAGCCCAGATTGCTTTGTAATTTGATAGTCCTTTGAGTATTTTTTTAAAAAACCTAACTATATAGCAAAGATTTCTCTCTTGCTTTTCACAGTTCTTGCTTCAGTCAGTCATTATCTGTTTTGTGATTTAGTATGTAAATATTCAGCAGTTTGAAGTGAATGTGGTTCATGTTCTTAGCCTCACAGAGCCTCCCCCTGCATTTGCAGAAACTGCTGCAGGGAGTTTTTCTGAAACCTCTGGTTGTCTCAGCTTTCAGGCTTGAGGATGTGGCAACATTTGAGACTACCCTGTTGTATTCTTGAGAGAAGCTCATTATAAAAACCTGAAGGCACGATTTCTACTTTCAGCATGCGTTAGCCTGTTCTCCTCATTGCTTCTGCAAGGCTGTGTTGCAGTTGCCATCTGTCCGTGAAACATAGGTGTGTGGAGTGTTGAGGAACAGAGCTTGCAGGTTCCCCGAGTAGCTAGAGAAACTGCAGCCAAAGGTGACCTGTGTCTCCCAGCTTCAGGCTGAACTCTGTGGTGCTGAACACTCCTACCCTGTGTTAAGCTCTGTTTAACTATAATAGATTTTTTTTTTCCTCCAGGCAGTGCAGTAGGTAAGCCAATTATGATTTGAGCTTGTATTTGAATTATTAAATAGCAGAACTAGTAAGCTAGGAGGAAAGGGAGTAAGTGGAACTGTGCAGTTTTACCATATAAATCTCTCGTCCTCAGCACACCCTGACAGGTCACAGTGGTAAAGTTCTGTCGGCCAAGTTCTTGCTGGACAATGCACGCATTGTTTCGGGAAGTCATGACCGGACCCTCAAGCTCTGGGACCTCCGCAGCAAAGTTTGTAAGGAAACCTGACTTCTGTCTTTCTGTGCTTCTACTGAATGTAAATGGAAGTAGGACATCAGCCAGATTGTTTCATCATCTTGCTAGTCTGAAAAAGCAAAAACTAGCAGCCATGCCATCTTCTGTTGTTACGCAAGTAATTGGATTCTTTCTGCCTGTTACCTGAAATAAGAATAAGAAATCAAGTGTGTGCAGGAAGCACTGTTAATGCTATTACACGAACAGCAGCTGCGTTCTGTGAGCCTTCTTTGTTTACCGGTATGGGGGTGGGTATTTTAGTCTTCCACTAAAAACTTGGAACCAGGTCAGAGTTTTTAACCCCAAGTTGGATGGAAACGTCTCTTGGAAATGTACCAGAAATTTCTACATCTCAAATGAAGGAAATGCTAGGATCCAGACTTTTCTCTGGGAGAAACACCTTATTTCCTTGGCTTTTTTCCTATTGATGGCTCTTAAACCTGCTTGCACTGAGGGAGAAGCCAAGATACCTTGATACCTGGACCACAAACATAGGTCAAGGAGGCAGTTTCATGTTGTTTAGCAGTAGCAAATTATAGCTGTCTAAATATGAAGTGGAAGTAAAGCAGCTGTTATGGAAGCGTTTAAAGGGATATAAGCCACAGCAAAGGCGATTGAGAAGGGCAGAGAGGTTGTTGAAGACTTAAGTCAGGATTATTCTAAGACAGAGTTTGTCTGCCCTGTGGCACTCCTTGGACACTGCTCTGTGTGGCCACTATGTGTGTGTTTGTGTGGCATAGTGACTATTTTCTGTCTCTGTTTTCATCAGCTTGCACAGTGTAAATTTCAGTGTGTCACCATTGGTTTATCCTTTTCAGGTATAAAAACAGTGTTTGCAGGATCTAGCTGCAACGACATCGTGTGTACCGAGCAATGTGTAATGAGTGGACATTTTGATAAGAAAATCCGTTTCTGGGACATCAGGTAAAACTATTGTAAGAGAATTTGTAGTGTAGGAGTGGTTATGGGATTGCTGCCTGAGTATAATCTGAACTATGGAACTTTTCTTCATGAGACTGGAAGTTAATGAGACTGTTACAAGAGTTGCAGAAGGCCATTGAAAGAGACTTTTGTTACGACTGTTATTACTGTTTGGTTTGGGTTTGGGATTTTTTTTGTGGGAGAAGGGATGCCCTTTCCTTTCTGGAAAGGCAGTCTGCTTTCTTGTAAATATTTTGCATTGGTCAGTACTTGCCATTCCAGATGTTACCTAGGTTTTTTTTGGGGGGTGGGGGGGTGAGTAAGGTAGTATCTAACTATTGGCTGGAAGTGTTATCCACAAAGTGAGATCTAGCTTGAGAAAGAATCGAAATGTGAGAATAAGCCAGTAATCCTTTTTCTCTTGTTCTTCCACATTGGGACGAGTCAAAGTTTTTTGACGCAGTGGTTTGGCTTCTGGATTCTGGTTTACTATTTTCTTTCCCTCCTTTTTTTTTTTTTTTCTATTCTTAGGACTGAAAGCATAGTAAAAGAACTGGAGCTGCTTGGGAGAATCACAGCTCTGGATCTGAACTCAGAGCGAACAGAGCTTTTGACCTGCTCCCGAGATGATCTATTAAAGATCATTGATCTGCGGGTTGCTGCTGTGAAGCAGACGTTCAGGTGAGTGTGTTCTCCACAAGAACATTACACATTTCAGACCTTTGGATTGCCCTCAGTGTTGGAGTGTTTTTCAGTGTCTCCTTGGACAGAGCAGTCTCCTAACTTTTTCCCTGCACGGGCACCAAACTTCTCTGGAGCCTGACAGCGAGGATCTGCTCTGGTGGATCTTTTCATTTGCCTCTTTAGAAAAGATAGCTTGGCTTAGAAGTCTTTGGCCTAAAGGAAAGAATTTCTTCAGATGCAATTGAGGGGAGGGTGTGAGAGAAATGCAAATTGTGATTAAGGGTTACTGGAGCTTATGCCAAACCATTTAGAAATCCTTACCGTGCTCTTTAGTGAGAACCTGGAAGTCCATCTTCTTACAAAGGACTTTACAATTATCTGATTTTAACTTTTCAGTGCGCAGGGATTCAAATGTGGCTCTGACTGGACAAGAGTTGTGTTCAGGTAAGGTCAGATATAAGCAAGATATCCGGATAAAACTTTCCCCAGTGAAAGTGAGTGATGCGTGATGCTTGGCTGCATTGTCCCCATTTACAGCTAGAAAAACTGGGGCAGAGTTTGTGATTTGCCCAAGGCTACCTCTTGGTCAAGACAGAGTACATATGTAAATGTTGATCCAATGTCTTGGAAACTTTCTGATTTCAAAGTGCTTTCACCTTTTAGTGTTAGCTTAAAAGCCTGTTCAATGCCAAGTTGCTTGCTTAGGAAGTTGCGGGTGGAGTGATGATGTGTGCTGGTACTTTGCTGACTTTAAAATTGCTCTCTGCCTGCTGCACCTTCTCTGATCTCATAGCCCTGACGGTAACTATGTGGCTGCGGGTTCAGCTGATGGGGCCCTCTACATTTGGAATGTGCTCACTGGGAAATTGGAACGGACGCTTGCGAAGCATCACAGGTGAGGGGAAGCCGGCCATACAGTCTGAAGCAGGGATCTGGGTTGTGAATCTTGCTGAGCCATGAAAGAATTGTGGTCGTACAGCTTTGCAACTTATATTGGTGCATGAGAATTTTTAATACGCGGATTATTTGTGGATTCACGACAGTATTCTCTAGATTGAAATAAGGTTAGGTTTGTTATTGTTCAACTTCTGAAACTGAGATACTTTAAGTGTACTTCATTAGAATTGTATCTGAAGAAACTATCTCAGGCTCATTAAAAGCAGGAATCTCTCGAGAGCTGAGAAGGTGCTTTTTCTCTGATAGTCAGACTACTATAGAATTTCATTCCGATGTTAAGTGCTGTTGTGGAATTCAGCTTTTTTGTAAACTTACACCTGGCTTCCATTTCAGTTCTTCTATCAATGCAGTCGCGTGGTCGCCAGCGGGTGCCCACGTGGTGAGTGTGGACAAAGGCAACAAGGCTGTCCTGTGGTCTGAGTTCTGACTGGCCGGCGGGTGAAAGGCAGAGCGTCCAGCGCCTCTGTGTGTGGTGGTACTGGTCCGTGGCTGAACAGAATGGAGACCCAAGCCCAGATCCGTCCGGAGCGGGGATGTTAACAAGCGCATGGGCTTCACTTTCCAGAGGAAAGTTCAAAAGCAATGGAGAAGGAGCCTGAGTCAGAGACTTCTTATGGCCATAACTACGCTGTGGCACTCGGACTCAGCAAGGGATTGGCTGTTCTGGGTGGCAAATGCCACTTAGTCCTGCCTTTACATGCGGTATCTATGCACCAAGTGGAGCTGAAGATAACTAGCGGGATTCCTCACCAGACAGCTGTGCCAAATACCCTGTCACACAAATGTATCTACAGCACTTCTGAGGTGGAGATGTTGGGAAGAAGTTACTGTGTATGCTGACTTAATACGTGTCCTGTCTCCTGTGTCCTGTTCTTGTGGCCTAGTTCAGGCTTGGGGTGAGAAGATCTTGGAAAGTGGACAGGTCCTAGGCAGTCTGAAGTGTTGGAACAGCTTTTCAAGAGAGTCTCCCGTGGCTCTGGCAGCTCTGCCGTTGAGTTACCAGCTCAATTCAGATCTGCTCTGATCCTGACACAGGTTCTCCAGCGCTGTCGGGAGAACTCTTTGTGTCAGTTTCATCTGTCTGTAGGGAAACGGTCCGTTCCTCAGGACTTCTGCACCCTTTTGTTAAAATGCCCTTCAGCAGCTTGGGTATCACAGAAGAGGAGACTTTTAATCTTTTTATTCCACAAGCAGTTTGGTTACTGGGTGCGAGGAGAGAGAAGTTCAACTTCTGCTGTGCTGCTGTGATAAGGAGTGTAGGCATACTGTGATGTCGGTACCAGAATATAGGTGTTTGGTCCCTTTTTCTGTTCATCCATCCTGTCCTGGCGGCTGTCAGTAGAACACAGGGGAGCAGCGGGGTTAAATCCCAAATCCATTGTTTTGGTGCTGGCAGTTCCAGGCCACTTGCCCCCTTCTTGAGCACACGTGCAATATTCCTGTTTGCGCTGGAGCCCTCTCTCTGCTACAGAGCAGCGTCTTGGCTCTGTCCCTGTTGAAGCATCCAAAACCGTGGTGTGGCTGGGTGTGAGTTACCTGGCATGACTTGATCCAGTCAAACCTTTCCACATCGTCTGGGCCTCAAGACAAGCCACCAGCGTTTTATTGCCTTTTTATTTGCACTTTATTTTCTTCTTTCCTCATAGTGTTTTACTAAGGAAGTGTGTTCTTTGGAGGGGCTGGATTAGGGGGCAGCCACCACAACAGGCATCTCTCTAACCTAGCGTTTTGTTCAGACACTTTCTGCAGAGGGGAATTAGAGTATATGGGGCAAAGTTTTTATTTATTCAGCTGCCCATAAGAACTTGATTGTAAATAAACCTGTGTTCTGCTTTTAAAACCCCACAATGCTCTGATTCATTTATTTGTGTGTCTGTGTGTGAGATCTTGTTCTGAATGAGTGAAGAGGGGAACCTGAAATGTGTTTTTTCTGTACTCTGTGTTCCTGATGAATTGTGGATTTGTGTTCAGCCGCATTGTGGGATTTGGCGTAGAGAGGGAAGGAAGATAATGCTCTTAGCTCGAAGCTGGACGTCCTGCAGATACACCCTGCCTCAGAAATACCGTTTGGAGACTGAAGGAGTCTTACCACGCTGAACAACTGCCTCTGTCCTTGGAAGGTTGATGTATTCTTGGATGCTTTGGATAAGTTACTGAACTGAGGAAACTAGTATCTCTATTTCAGACACTGCTGAAAATAGAAGGCTTTTTCTCTTGTGATATTTCGACTGCTGCCTTCCTAAGTTTTTAAGACAGTAGCAGGAGTTGCATGTCTCTTCAAAAACTGAAAACACTTGTTCAGAACTTTAGAGTAACGAAGCAAAGCCTTCAGCTGTTCAACGTACAAATTTCGTATGTAACTAAGAGCCATCACTGACCACCCTCACATTTTCATAGAAAAGAAGCCTTTTGTCCAGCTCTTGGAATTAAGAACTAAAGCAAAAATGAAAAGATTCGTGTTGGCGTTCTGAAGCTTTTCTAAAGGCAAGGTGATTTTCCTTCTGCCTGTTGCTGTGGCAGGAGGTGCTGCTTGAAAAGGCACCTGCCAGGAGTCCAGGTGACCTTGGTTACAGTGGAGAAGAAGCAGGTCACTAAATGACAGGTCAGCATGATGAAAGATTATTGGGAGATTAACATAATGATAACTCCGCAGGCTCTGCTGAGGAGGATCAGAGTGGGTTTAGGATGTTTATAATTTAGGCTGCTACACTTGTGGTTTCCTAGAAGATGGACACAGATTCTTACACAAAGGGCTTTGTTTTGCCTGTTGGTGCTGTTGCGAAGTAGGCTAAGAATACTGAAGGATAATGGCTAGCTAGCTAAGACCTTAAGCATTTTAGATTAAAATTCCTTAGGAGCAAGGTATGTAGGAAATTCTAGTCACCAATTTTAGCTTTTTTTGCTGTAGTTGATTTATTTACTTCTATTGCACCCTTTTCTGCTTCAACCTGCAAAGGGAAGAAGAGAAAACCAAGGTACAGTGCGGCAGCCACCTCTGCACAGCAGGTTCCTCTGCTGACTGTGGAGCTGCCCTTCGAGCAGTTTAGGGATGGGGTGGGTGGGCATCTTTCTGCAGGCGTAAGGCTGCGTTAGGAAGCGTGTGTTACGGAGAAGCTGCTTCCGAGCTCCTCGGAAGGTGTTTGCAGTGGCACATGTACCCACACCTCTCGGGAGCAGCAGGAATAACAGGAATGCTCGTTCCTCTCCTGAAAGACTAAGAATTCTGCAGCGGCAGCAGCACAAACTTTGAACAAAACCAGCTTTCTCCTGTTAGCTTCTGTGCTGTGTGACTGAATAAAGGTGTTGATTTTGTGGGTTAATTTGTGGGGGTCTCTTCCCTGCTTCCTGCAACCAGCATCTGGCTTTCCTTCAGCAACCCAGGCACAAGCGAATTTCCATGGTTTGGGGCTGGCTGGTTTGTGTTTGCCAGAGTTGATTAAACAGAGTAGTGATTAAGCTCTCCAAATAATCCACCTCCAGTTAATAAAATGTTGCTGGAATTTGAGAACACTGAAAGAGCTGAGGAACACTGTTTGTGTGTTCATTTTTTGGAATAATTTGTGTACCCGGACTGCTATATTCAAGCAAGTGTTGGTGATTGTTTGCAAGAAGCAAGCTTGATTTGTGACTTGCAAGAAGGGTGCTGTTCAGGCTGGCAAGTGGAGTGGGTATCATGGGATTTTTCTGATCAAACTAGCAGACGCAGCCCAGAGGAGAGCTACAGCTGTTTATGCAGCTTGCAAGCCAGAAATTACACGTATTGTTGTGCATAATGTCAAGACCAAATTCATGGCAGGGCGGGAAGCTATTCTTGGGGCATTCATGAAGAGAAAAGCTAAACTGATTGAAATCTCTGGTCCTGTGTCTTACATCTTGGATATTGTGCCCTGCTTTGTAAGTAAATTTAGGAGGGGAGGTGTACTAGCTAGCAACACGCTGTTTTGCATCAGCATGCCAGTGGGATGTTGGTGGGGCAATAATACGTAAACTGCTTAGGGATTGTGAGAGTAAGACATTGTTCTCAATGTTTGGTAGTCCTTCATAATGACATCTATTTATAGAGACATGATTTGGTGTTTTATAAACTCCGTTTTTCATAAATGGCTCTTGTCTGTTCAGTTTCGTGTCAGGCTGGATAGCTTGCAACCCTTGGAAGGAGAAGATAAAGAAAGAGCTTTAGATTAAAGCTGCTTTCAGTAACCGCCCTGTTCGATGTATGTCTGCAGTCCTTTACCAAGCATGCGAGCGTGACATTGTCGACATTTTCATTGACGATCCGAGCTTCCTTAGGTAATGCTTTGTGTTGCTGACTTCACCACTTTCCAGTTGAATCTTAGCACAGGTACAATATTTGCTCTTGGAGGGGGATTAATTCTTGAAATCCTAGATAGACGCAACTAGAGACGCGCTTTCAAATCCCCTACAAATTGTCTTCCTTGTTTGCTAAGAGGTTGGTGAGTCCCTCTGGTAGATGCAAAGAAGCACAGGACACGACTGCTTGGAAGATTCATCTTTCTTCAGTGGTCTAGGAGTTCACGTCTTTGTCCCGTGGCAGCTCCTGTGGCCTTTGGAACACGGCAAGGTATTTAATGGTATTTGCTGGTTTGTTTATTTGAGTCTACAGCATGAGTAGGGTGTCTGTTCAGCAACTAATACTATTACGGACTTGGAAAACCTACCTATAGTTCATAAAAATAGAAATGACCACGTGTGAGGTCTGTCTCTAATCTCTACCTTACATTTTTTCTAGCTTTCTGAGAAGGGCGATATTTCCTTTTTCTACAGTTTGCTGGGTGCAAATGGGGCCTAGAAGCTGTTTCTGCTCTTGAAACAGTTTTAAAATGGGAAAGCAAGCGCGGAGATAGAATGGAAGAAAAACACAAGGACAGTGATGCGCTGCCAGAGCAACGGTCTAAGACAGTATGCTCCTTCACACAAGTCCACCAGGGAGATGTGTAAGAACAAGGGCACCTGTAGCATCATCCTTTCCTGATGCTGCTCCTCAGCTTCAGAGTCTGACGGGGTTAAGGTTGTACCTGGGTCATCCTGTCCAACATCTGCCAAACGCCTTTTCCCTGTGAATGCATCTAATCCTGTGAATCAGTTCATACCGGTGATTTCCAGAGCATTCTGCAGCAACACACTGTACTTTTGACTCTCGTGTTGCGTGGGGAAATGCTTCACTTCATTTTTAAATTGCTGTCTGATCGCTTAATTGGTTACTGCTATTTTATGGCTGACAACAAAGTGAGAAACTAATCTCCCTCTGCTTTGTACCACTCGGGCTTTCTGGGCATCTCTCTCTCGATATCTCTTGTGTCCTTTTGGTCCTTTTCCCCCCACACACTTCTTTTTCACCTGAAAAATCTTATTCCATCTGTTTTTTCCTTGGCTGCAAGCTGTTCCCTTCCCGTGGTTATACCTGTGAGCTTTCTGGGCAGGTAGCTAGACTGTTACATTCTTAAGAACCATTCTGTTTTGAGTTCAGTGATGCCCTGCAAATAATGAGTTGCATTTGGTTCTAACTTAGGAAAATACAGTAGGACAGGTGAGTTCTTGTTTTGGGTTTGCTCTGACTCCTGACCAATACGTACCACTTTTCTAGGTCTTAGACTGAGCGTGCCGTATCCAAGATGCGGAGATGTGAGGGGTTCTAAAATGGTATAAATGGCGTTCTGTGTTGTATTCTTGATTTATTTCCCAATGACTTCTTTGCTTATGTCAAGACCTTCTTCCTAAGTGACACCAGGTAGAACTGTGCATGTCAGACTATAGCTGTATTTTCTTTGAGTGCAATGCTTTTCACTTACCATCATAGAATATATGGTATTTCATCACCTATCCAGTCTGCATCGTGAAGAACTCCTCCAACTTAACGTAGACAGCGTTATTTTTGGGAATCCAGAATAGCTTTGTGTCTGTGGGCAGCCTATTTGCTCCTTGTCTAGGCTGCTTTCCACTCATTCAAGGATATGTTCAACAGCAAGTGTCCCAGGACAGATGGTACTGCGCTGCTGTATACTTGCAGTGGTAAAAAAACAAAACAAACAACTCCCCCTCCAACAAACCAAGCCCTGAAAATAGCCAAAACCCATATGTATTGATATCCTTTATTCCCTATATTTTTATCCCATTATTAATGAGTGAGATGAACTTCCTTCTTATCTCATGAGAATTTAGAGCCTCTGATGACAAATGTTGAGGTACTTTTGAAAACTGAAATACCTTGTGAGGTAAGTGAAATACCTTGATCAGATTGCCTTAATCTGTACTCTTACAGATTTCTTCACAAAATTACTCTCTGCAAAGGCCAAGCTATCCCTTCTCCTCCCGATTTTTCTATTAGTCTACTCATTTTTTAATGTGAATTAAAAAGAGTTCTTGGTCTTTTGTAATGTTTCTGAGGAGCTTTTTTCAAATAGATGTTTTTATGGGTTTTTTTGAATGAGGAACTGCTACAAAGAAACCCACTTTCTGGGCTGCATCTGAGTGTCTATTGAAATAGTCTTTGCGAAACTATAGATGGGAATAGCATGCTCTACCCGCCAATTACAATTCTGCTTTTATCTCATCCACCTATTTTGTTCTGATGTCTTTCCCAGGACCTTTTGGGGCAGAAGAGCTTCACTGACGAACAATCACATACCCATCTTTGACCATGAGCTGCCCTGAGTCTCAAAAGACGGGGATGAGTGGGAAGAATGCGAATTCTCCTCCTAAACAAGTTATCTTCAAAAAAAGCACCCGTGATAAAGCTGTAAGTACCATAACAATGGGTTTATATAGCTATGTGTTTTACTTGTAGTTGGACTGGAGACTTATTAGAAAGCACTTTCCTGTCCCCTTCATTTTTTTCTGAGGAAGGACCATGACCTGTATTTAGCACTAAGTTTGAGGAGGTGATGTAAACAGAGATTGTATGGCAACCTTCTCATATATTATCATGGAAGAGTAAGGCAACTTTCCTCTCACCCCTCCTGGGTTTGTACTCCTCCTGGTAAATGTTTAAAACAAAGCTGATTCGCTGTCTTTCCAACCTGATAGCACCAAAAGTCTTTAAATCAATAGTTCTTTCTCACATACACAAGTATTTATGTTGTACAGAAATACAGCTGGAGCTGGTGTACATCAGGTCTTCAACTCTGATGTCCTGAAGGATGTTGAGTCTGGTGGGGACTGCATGTTTGCTGGGGAAAAAAAGAAAGTATTCCATTTAAAATGGAATTGTTCTGATCTCCACAAGATTTATATCTCTCTGCTGTGTCCCCCCTGCAACACACAACCACACAACCATCAGCACACTGTGTTCAACCATGGTCATCATCTCCCTACAGCTGACCATCTACCTGGGAAAGCGGGACTTCATTGACAACGTAGGGAACGTGGAACCTGTAGGTAAGTCCACAAGGTGATGTGCTGCCCTTCCTGCTCTCTCAACTCTGATTATCCTCTGTTAATCTTTTTTATTTTTTCCTTTCTTTCAGATGGTGTTGTGTTGGTTGATCCTGCAATGATCAAGGGGAAAAAAGGTTTGAGGTTTTATGCAACATGTGTTTCAGAGGTTGTTAGTCCTCTTTTGAAGTGAGATGCTGAGACAGAACCTTTTTTTATTGTTTTATGGGTACCAATGTAACTCTTTTCCCCAGTGAATGGGCTTCTTACTCAATGTAGTCTATGTTCTTACATATGGTATGAATACTTACCGGGTTATACAACAGTGTTGAAATGGGTTTCCCTGACTCTCTGTTGCAGGAGGATTTTACATCCCACGCTGGCTGCATTGTTAACCTGCTGCGTGTTTTATCCATCATGTGCTTCTTTTCAGTGTACGTGTCCCTGACCTGTGCTTTCCGGTATGGCCAGGAAGACATTGATGTGATTGGCCTCACCTTCCGACGGGACCTGTTCTTCTCTAGGGTCCAAGTGTATCCGCCTGCTGACAAGCCAGACTCTCTCTCCCACTTGCAGGAATCTTTGCTAAAGAAGCTGGGGAAAAATGCTTATCCCTTTTTCTTTACGGTAAGTACCTCGTAAGAGCCTCTGACCCTCTTCTCCTTGTCTGTTATTACCAGGCTGCTGAGACCCAGTGATGGACTGAAGACAGGGATTAATAGCGACTTCGTGTTATGCAAAGTTCCAATTTTGAGTGACAGGCAATGTACCAATTACTTTTTTTCTTACCATCCTACATGGTGAAGTGCAAGAAGATCCTAACTGCATGTGAAGAGCACTTTCCGTGAAAAGGCAAGGAAACATGCGATGGCTTTAGGCTTGCAACAACCCCATATATCCTTGTCTGCCCCATTCCCAAGGGGCTGAAATACTTTATACCATTGCCCCTGTGCTCACAGAGGAAATGTCAAATCCTTTCTCTTTTAAAAACTTTACGGATCAAACAAGCGGATAAAAAGCTCTTTACCAGATGTTGTCAACAAATAACAGTTCATTGCCAAGTTTGGATTCTGACAGGATGTGCCTCCAGTACTGTCAGTGACATGGCTGCCTCAGCATTCCCTAAGAAGATCTAGGCTCTCATATAGCAACAAATCAGTCTTTGAATGGTTCTGCTAAATGGGTTGGTACCTGTTGTAATGTTATTGACCGCTCAGATACCATCTACTGATCTTCAGACTGCTGGAATCTCTAGTGGGGTGTTAGCACTCAGTCTCCATGAGCTACTCTGCAGCCTTCCCAGTTGATGTCGGGAGCTGCTGGCCCTGGAGCGAATGGGCACTGGCTGGCAGCTGGCTGGTCTGCACGGCCTCAGCTGTGTTCTGTCACAGGGATGCTTTGCTCAAGCTTCACGCCCGTGTGAACAGTGAGTGGTGATGCTGTGAGCTCTTTTGGTTGTATTGGATGGGGAGCCAGGTGCTTCAAGTGCCTGGACTTGTTCTATTTTCTCTCTCCCTTTTTTTTTTTCTTTTCTCCTTTGCTTCCATGGCTCTTAAAAACTATTTTGGAAGAGAGGGACTTGTTCATACATGGCGAGTATAAAGATCAGTATGTTAAGGCCCTTATCTTGGCCAGAACTTGAAAGAGTTACTACCTTACAGCGAGTGACCTGTTGTCTTCAGGATTGCTTTGTACCTGTTGTCAGCATTATGTTAATTAGAGTATCGCAGAGTTGGAAATCTTTGTAATACTGCTTTGGGGTATTTTTCTCTTCTTCCGCCCACAGTTTCCAGATTACCTGCCTTGTTCAGTCTGCCTGCAGCCTGCACCTCGTGACGTTGATAAGGTGAGACCAGTGGGACATTTGTGCTTATCATGGTTGAGGAAAGTCATACAGAAAAAGTCATATGAATTTATTTGGTTAGCTTGAGGGTTGAGTAAGGTGATGCTGGGGTTTACTGTGCTATGCCACAAATGTTAGGAACGCGACTGAAGAGCTACAACTGTGTGTCACAGAGTTGGAATTTAAGTCCTCAGAATAAGAAAGGGAATCTAGTCAAATAGCAGCAAGACTACGAAATCTGCAATGCTTGTAGTTTCCTTAAGGGTACCACATGATTTGTGGGTTGGCTGCACATAAAATAATTGTAGCTGTTCAGGCTACGTGAGAGAAAAGGAGACCGAGTGCCTAAAATCTCATCGGTCGCTATAAATAGCATGTGTTAAGACCTGCTTCTGAATTAAAACAAATGCAGAGAAGGGCTGGCTTGCACATGTCTGTAAATAAAACAAAAACCCTGGAATAAAAGTCACCAGTTAATGAGATGTTCTGCAAGGTTTCTGGTGCTATTTGTAATAGTCCTTTTACCCTTCACTGGACGCTTCTGTGAACAGGTGCGCTGACTAACAACTGGGCAAGATGGGATGCCGGTTGTAGAATCCAGTGCCACACAGGCAAGCTGTGTTTTTGCCATGGAGTGATATTCCAGCAAAAATTCCCATATTGTTCTGTAGAGAGTTACCTGGAGCTCACGCAGATGTCCCATGGCAGTATAAACCCATTAAAGCGAGGGTCAGCTTGGCCTGACCAGCCCTTAGACGCTGGGAAGTAAGAAGATTGACACCGAGTCAGGCATTGGCATTAGAAAGCCAATTCAGAAACTCAGTTCAGAAACCCAAGGTGGACTGGGGAGCCTCGTAGGCTGCTCAGTCTTACCTGTAGCATGCTGAGACCTCTACAGCACTGCTCTCACAGAAAGCCCTTTGGGAGTAGGGATGTCATCTGTCAAAGGCTGGGAATTAAGCCTCATTTATCAGAAGCAGCGTGGAACAGGTGGATGCTGCCACACCAGTTGCCAGGGTTCTCCATTACAACAGGAGGAGGCCAGAAGAATTTTGCAGCTGGCAGGAATCTGCCAATTTCTGGTGTATGGAATGATATTTAAACATCTGCAGATGTTCTTGGCTACTGACACCAGTTTCACAGCTGTCTTCTCTCTCTCTGGCAGACCTGTGGGGTGGACTTCGAGGTGAAAGCTTTCTCAACAGAGAATGTGGAAGAGAGAATTCATAAGAGGTAACAGAACGTGTGTGTCTGTCTGCAGCTTTGCCCGCCTTAAAGGACGTGGGTGGTTCAGTAATGCACCTTGGCTGACTGTTCAGCTTTGCCCCACTGGCCAGTGGACTTCTTGGGTGTAAGCACATGTGAATGTAGAACTCCTGCCTCTGACAAGCACAAAGCACCACCATGTTGTCCTCTGCTGCTTCCCAGGAACTCTGCACGCCTGCTGATCCGTAAGGTGCAATATGCTCCAGAAAAGCCAGGACCCCAGCCTTGTGCAGAAACCACCTGGCAGTTCTTCATGTCCAACAAGCCATTACACTTGAAAGCCTGCCTCAGTAAAGAGGTGAGGAGTTTGCCCCTGGGCCGTGGACATCATAGTATTGGCACGCCAATATGCGTTTTGCTGCCCAAAGCAGCTACTTTGTGTGTTACTCAGGCGGTCTCAGCTGAGACTGACTTGGCCCAGCACGCAGGGGCTCTAATCTGTCAGTAGCTGCTGCTGGGAGAGGCTGAGACCCTGCTGCATTTGAGGCTAAATAAGTCATTGAAAGAAGAGTCGTGAATCGTTGGGAAGGGTCACCTTGCCTTATCTGGCCTCTGGGAGGAGGTTTAGTCTGGGGGGACTAGAGGGGCTCAGGGCTTGGCCGAAACCTCCTGGCTGGATTTCTGAGCATCAGATTCCTTCTAGGTGTACTACCATGGCGAGCCCATTCCAGTCACTGTCACCATCAACAACAGCACAGATAAAACAGTGAAGAAGATCAAAGTCCAGGGTATGTTTTTACTGTTGCTTGGGATTGTTTGAGGGCTGGAAGACTGAATGGTGGGAGGGCTGAAAGAGAGCCAGAATTTAGTGCTTGCAACAGCTTAAGCAGGCAGCATGGGACAAGGCAGGAATTTGTCCCTCCACCCTGTCGCTGTTTCTTCGCTGTTCATCAAGTGAAACACTGCAGCCTTTTTCCTGGCTCTCATGGTTACTTGTATGGCTTAGTTTAGGCACCAGTATGTCCCCTCTAGTAAACAGAAAGGGTCTGGCACCTGCGGTGGGCGAGGCAGGTGCTGTGGGAGAAATCCACCTCTTTTGGGAGGCTGGTGGGAAGGGCTCGCTTGTCAACGTGACGCTCCTGCTAACTGGGAATGTGCCTACATTGCACACAGTTTTGCCTGGGGTTTCAGAAAAGTCTGGCAGTGCGAGAAACAGCCGCTCTGCCAGCGATGGTGTCATTCCTCCTGAGGAAGCTGAGGGCAGGGGCTGAGTTTCAGAGGCTCTTCAGTAGTGCGCCTGTGTTTTATTTGTGGCACTGCATGTTTTCATCCCACAAGCCCCATTGCACTTGGACCTGTGGAAGACAGTCTGAGACACAAAGGGCGAGAAAGAGAAGAGAAGGCAGGGAGGGAATGAAGGTTTTCACAAAACTCTATAGCAGAGAAAGACAATTCAGTGCTGGTTTTCAATGTTTTCACTGTCTAGTGATTCCCAAATATTTTTAGGCTGACGTGCCTCTGTCAGGCTTAAAAAGAACTTGTTCGTCACCAGATTCTCTCCTCATCAGTGTTTGTCGGAATTACCCTATGGTTTTTTTGGTGTTTGAATCGAGGATATAAGCTATTTATTATCCAGTCTGCTTGATGATAGTGTCTCCTTAATGCACATGCATTGGCTATAGGTACGCAAGAGATACAAGCAGACACACTTAGAAAGAGATCTTTGTAATGGAAAGAGCAGGCTCCCAAGGGAACCTGTGGATTATTGAATTTTTGACGTCTCCAAATAAAGGCTGGATGCCTTTCATGGACGATAGGCTTTAGCCATTTGTGTGCTGTTGGTCTCTGTCTAGGTCAGACTGTCTGACCTGGTGGGCCCTTCAGGCTCTGAGTGTGTTTTCCTGCTGTCCTCGTCATGTCTTCCATTCCTGAGACTCGGGGGAGCGAGGGGCAGCTATGTTGCTTCTGATGCGTATGCACAACTGATTGTCCTCTTTCTCCTTGCTCACTCAGTGGAGCAGGTTGCCAATGTGGTTTTGTACTCCAGTGACTACTATACCAAAGTGGTAGCTGCTGAGGAAGTACAGTGAGTAAATCTTCTGCTTGTCCCTTCTCGCTCCTTTACGCCCTTTTAACTACCCTCCTCCTCAGTAACGGGAGGTACTCCTGGCTGTAGGCTGGCAGTTGCCTGCGGTTACAGTGCTTTATCCTCTCGCCTTGCGTGTGTCCTCCACACCACCTGTACTCTCTGGATGCAGCTGGTCTCCTTTTCACACAGTCAGCAGGTACCCTGCACCTTTTATCAGAGAACAGGGGGAGGTTGCAAAAGAGGGGTTTTGTGTGATGAGTAATTAGCTACCAGAAAAACTTAGCACGAGCTGTGGAAGGCTCCCCATTGCTTGAAATCCTTACATAGAGACGCAACGTTTTTCTGAAAGGTGCTCCTGTTGAGTGGAAGTCCCGGATGCTCTAGCTTGAGGTCAGTCTTTTTCACACCATTCCATTTGGTTTCTTCTGGCTTTGGAAAGCCCATGAAAGCTTTAAGCCTATTGACAGTGTGGAGAACCACTTACTCTTTTGCACCGCACTGGCAGTGCAGCATTGGACTTTGCCTTGTGAGGAGGGTTGGACGCACCAAGACATTTTATATTTTGGGGGTTTTTTGCTCCGTAGCTTAGGGACAGGGTTTCCATTGAGTACTGGTCTTCTACAGTTCATTTTGTCCAGATGTAGACGTCTGCAGCGTAGTTTGACCTGCTTTAGAAGTCTGCCTTAATGTGAAATTAGTAATTTTCCGTAAGTGCCTTTCCTCTCTGCTGATTATAAAGGGAACTTTTCTGACTAGTTTAGATGTAGACATCTGCATCATAGACAACTAAATTTGGACAGATAAATTCCACTCCTGTTGGATGGCTTTGTAATCTGATTTGAAATTCTCTTGGTTGGGAGTGTAATGCAAATCAGAGTCTATCACTTTGCCTCTCTCACCTGCTGCTTATTTTCAGGGAAAAGGTGCAGCCAAACAGCAGCCTGACCAAGACACTGACGCTTTTGCCCTTGCTAGCAAACAACCGGCAGACCCGGGAAATAGCTCTGGATGGAAAGCTAAAGGATGAGGACACCAACTTGGCTTCCAGTACTATGTGAGTAGAGTTTTAATGGACCCAGGTAGTGGAAGGTTATAAAGAAGAGGGGAGGATGGGGGAAACGCTCATATGGGAAGTTTGTATCTGTAAATTTGTGTCCAGATGGGTACATAGAAGGTGCAATGTTTATATTCATTCAGGGTAAATAGCGACCAGAGATCTGGAGAGGTATTAGCTGTCCCTGAGGCTTGGCTGCTCTGTCACTTGCAGGAGAGTAGGATGCTCACCTAGTTCTTGCTCCCGCTGTATATTGTTGCTGCGCCGCCTAACACTGCTGTTTGTTTTCTCTGGTAGTGTTAAGGATGGAATAGACAAGACAGTGATGGGGATTCTGGTTTCCTACAAGGTCAAAGTGAAGCTCACTGTTCCAGGGTAAGAGTAACAGACTTTTTGGTACATCTGCATAAAGAGAGTGAGTACTTCATTGATGGGTGGGGAGAGGACAGGACAGTCCACCCTAAGAGAAAGGGCACACATTGTAGGACATCAGGCTCCCTCTAAAGCATAAATTGCCTGGAAATCAATCTTGACCTAGCCAAAGAACTTGTCCCAAGCCAGAGGGTTGGATTACCTTCCTTAGACACCATATGATTTTACGGCTGAAGTATAAACCTCTCGTTTCCATTCTAATTTTTTGTTTCAAACCCATAACTTATTTTGTGAGAACTGAAGTGTAACTTTGTGTGAGCCTTTATGTTGGTGCTGTGGTTTAACTGGCAGCCAGCAACTAAGTGCCAGACAGCTGCTCGCTCACCCCTCCTCTTCCTCCTCAGTGGGATGGTGAGGAGAAGGGGACAAAAAGGGAAGGTCATGGGTTGAGATAAAGACAGTTTAATAAGACAACAAAGGAAATACTGATACTACTACTAATAATGATAATAATGAATATGCAAAACAAACTATATACAAGACAGTTTTCTCACTGCCCAATCACTGATTCGCAGCCAGTCCCTGAGTAGCAATCGTGGAAGCTGGAACTTGCAGATTTCGCAAATTTCACAAAATTCCCAAAAAAGACCAAACTCCCAGATCAGAGAAGATTCAAACTCATGGAAAAGAGAAGAGCTCCCTGCCTCCCAGCCACCCCCCCTTTATAAACTGAGTGTGATGTCCATGGTATGGAATATTTCCATTGCCCAATTTGGCCTAGCTGTCTGGCTGTGCTCCCTCCCGGCTCCTGTGTACCTGCTCATTAGCTGAATATGGGAAACTGAAGAAAGTCGCTGATTTCTTAGCAACAACTAAAAACATCAGTTTAATCAACATTCTTCTGGTACTAAATCTAAAACACAGAAGCTACTGAGAAGAAAATTAACTCCATCCCAACCCAAACCAGGACATTATCCACCCCTTATTCTATACCATCTACGTTATTCTCATATCTACATTATGCCCACACTTTCCAATGAATTACCACCGGTTTTCCTGTCTTTTGATATCTACACACAGATATCGTTCCCTTAGTCTGTGGGCCATCCCTCTAAAATGTCCGTTGAGTTCATATAGTCCATAACTTTGGGATCTGTCTGTCATAACAGCCTTTCAGGGCAAGAGAGGTAGTGTAATGTCTACTCAGTCAGCAGAGCAGGACCAGGCTTTGGTGCGATGCTGCGGGCAGATGACATTGGGCACAGCAGGAGGATGGTGTGTAGTGTTCGACTGTCGCACACTGCACCTGGAGCTCGCAGTTGATGTATCTGGCATGGCCTGTGTCCATGGTCTACGGGTTGAAGATGTTCTTGTTCTCCCAGAGCAGAAGGTAGAGACGTCTGCCTCTGCCTGAGAGTCAGAAATTCTATCGCTCAGGTTCTGTACCGAGCCAGCTTTCTGGGAGAAACTGATGTTATCAGCATGAGCTAGTTCCCAGCATACAGTGCAAAAGGGGACAAGGATAACTCTCAGTGACAGTCACTGTTTCCATTTGTGTTTCATTTGTCCTTTTTTCTAGTATAAAAATGAGTCACTGATTTGCCTCAAGTGCGATAAAGTGACTGTTGCCTTCTGTGGTCCTCTGATTGCCCCTGTCCTTTGGCTCCCAGAAAAAGGAGCCATGCCCGGCATTTGATCAGGAGTTGAAAAACTTAGACTCTTTCTCCATGGGAAGGACATGAAAAATAAAAATTAGCTTTTATAAGTTTGTTTGGATATTATGCTTTGTGGCAAGTAGAGTAGAGTATATGAGGAAGATGATTTCAGTAGTCCACCAATAAAACAGCATTTGGTAGAGCACTGGAATGTAAAGGCACTAAATATGCTTGTGTTTTTCTCCTTGTTTTCTTCTGTAGCATGCTGGGAGACCTCACCTCTAGGTAAATGTCATCTTCCTTTTCAGACCATGCAGTCGTAGTTGTTATTTTTAGTTTTTACCCTCTTTCCTATTCCCTTTCCCGCCTCCCAAAAAAAACCCACCAAAACAACTACCCCTTAAGCTGATAGAAATAAGAAGTCTGTGCATTCAGCTGTGAAAATGAAGCCATTACAAAAATATACCTCTGATTTTGTGTACGTGCAAGTATATTCATCACATAATTAAACCCAGTTTATTAAAGGGGATATGTCTGGAACATTTGTGGAGAAATCAGTTTAACTCTTTTTGAGGGGAAAATTATGATTAGAAAGTATGAAAGAATGAGTGAAGCTGGAGTTCGGGGCTTAGGCGGGCCTGAGGTGGGAAGGGGACTGAAGCAGGCATGAACAGAGCTGTGGATCTGACGCATTCTCTCTTCTCCCCAAAGTGAAGTGGGAACAGAACTGCCGTTTCGTCTCATGCACCCCAAACCTGAGGAAAAGAGCCCAGCAGGTCAGTTATGCCTGCTTTTTGCCTTGCTTTGTTAACAGACTGACGTGAGATCTTACCATTGCAAGGTTTATAGTGATTTGTTCTAGAGGAAGCCTCTAGAGTCTACAAGACTCCAGTATGGGGGCTGCTTTGTGTGTGTATGTACATATGTGTGTGTATGTATATCTCAACCTCAAGGCACAAAATAGCAGAGAGAAGAAGGGATGCTAAGATGGGAGAAGGTGGAAGTGGGTCATGTTCCCTTTTTGTCTTTCATCTGTGGAATCAATTCAAAGCACAGGGGCTTGAGGAAGCACTGCACAGTTGAATCTCATGACTGCTGTGCAAAATCTTCTGAATGAAGCTGTCAGCAATTCTCAGCCAGATTCCAATAGGGCACACCAGTATCTGTTACAGAAAACACGTAAGACACATGAGCATTGTAAATAGCAAAATACTTTTAAGCAAAGTTAAGAGGTGATAAAGCTGTTCACGATTTGAGAGCCCTCATTATCTTGATGTGGCCTTGGCCACGGTGTCTGTGATTTGGCCTTCATGTTCAGTGGGTATCTGAGAGGAATGTCTCTTCAGTCAGGTCAGTAAATTGAAGTGTGGATGCTTTAAAGCAGCGTAAGGAGCTAGCCTTCCCCAGGCATGTTGAGGCTTGGGATCAGATGCCAAAGCTGCAGGCTAGGTTGAGCATCCACGCTGTCCCCCCGCTTCCTCAGGCCCTGGCTGGATCTGTTCTCTAGTGGTGGACACACAGAACGCACAGGGTGCTTGCACTGTGTCAGAAGCTCCTGTGCAGCATCTGAAGTGCCTATTGAACACAAAACAGTATGTCAGCCTTTCGATGCTGGAGCTGTTATAGATCAGTCATCTTGTCCTGCCCTCTGTATTTAGACAAAGTTGCATGGGCTTCAAACAAAAACCCATGGCTGCTTCTGCACTGCTTTGCTTTTTTCTTTCTGTTTTCTTTGGGCCCAAACCTCCCTAAAGGTGCTATATTTAAGAACATGGCCACTGGAAGAAGGTGGAGGAGGCTATGAAAGGTGTTATCCCAAGACAGATGGCATGTTCTATACTGGAAGCATTAGGGAGGGGTGACTTGAGTCCTCACTGTGTATCTAATTGTTGGAGGAATCAAATGTGAGTGATGAGAAGAGAGACTGGTGATCCTCTCCACACTCAGCTGCTCTGGTTGGAAATTGGTATTTGCTAATTACGGATGTGCTGGAATGGGCAAAGGGAGGTTTCCTCACTGCTCTCTGAGAATTGTGCTATAGGAAACTCACTTTCACTGGGAAAACGCCTGCTGTGAGCTGTGCCAGCAGCCTCTCTTGGCACAGGCACAGAACGTGCTCACAGGAGAAGTTTTTTGTGCGTGCTACACCCCCATCAGAGTAGCACAGTGAGTCTAGGAAGCACCTTCAGGACAAACCCACCAGGCCTCTTTCCCTCTCACCTCCTTTCTGCTGTGGCCCCAAAGGAGACAGCCACGTCACCGAGGAGTAGCACAGGACACCCCACAGCAGCATGCAGCCCAGAGCTGCCGCCAGCCCGCCTGTGAGGTGGACATCGGGTCCTCAGGGCTGGTCTGTAGGACCAACCATGTTGGTTCACCTTGGAGAAGCTGCTCTAGAGCAAGTGCTTTGGCTGGCGTAGCTGTGCCTGTGCTGTGGGTTTCACTTTCATGCTGCAGGCCAGCAAAGCTCTGCCAGCAAAACACTGGCATTGCTGCACACTTGACCACGATCTCAAGTGGGTGACTTGTTGCGGGAGAGCTGCTTTGGCAAGGGTCTTCTGTCTCCTCTGGTAGCTTGTCCATGCTGAAGCATTTCCCTCGGACTTTGCTGCAGCAATCCCCCTGCCCAGAGCCTTGGTGAGGGGCTGGGGCTGGCACCTGTGGCCCCAGAGCGGTGGCTGGTGAGGGCCATCAGGTGTCCGTGGGGAGACACACAGGGCTGCAAAACCTGGAGCTTTCACAGATATGGAGGAAAGCTTGAAAACTGCAGACAAGGATCATCCAAAGGCTTAGGCAACTGTAAAGAATTTTACTTTTTTAGAATGATGTGATTTTTTTTTTTTTACATGACATGTTTTGGTGTTAACAATGCTGCAACCTCCTTTTCACGGCTTATGCTTCGGGCAGATAATTCTGGCAGAAGCATTTGTAATATGAGGAAAAATGGAAGTCAGTCAGTTCTCCCGTCTTAAGATAATTTCAAAGGAGGGCTGATACACTCCTTTATGTAGTACGCTCAAAAGGATGTGGGCAGAAGACTTTACAAGGGAAATGGAGAACTGCAATATTTCTCAGATCGCTTCCCCCAACACATCCTCTAACCAAAGGCACAGCCCACGTATTGTTTGCTACATCAAAGTCTTCTAGGAGCTCGCTGTCAGAAGACAGCTATGCTTCATGTGTTTTGCACAGATGGAAATTGCAGGTTTCTTACAAACTGAAAAAAAGACAGGTAGTTTCAGGAGCTGTCTCATGGGAAAGCCTTACAAATGGTTAACCCGAGAAAGAAATGCTTGCTCTTAAAAAAAGATACTGTAGCACAACAGAAAATTCCGCTGAAGCCTGCATAGCTGACTTGAAAACTGCGCTGGAATGTGGTGTCTGAGCTCATTACAGGGAATAAAACAGCCTCCCATATGAAGCTGGTAAACTAAAACTGTTTCTGGCTTTATTTGCTGGTAGTTTTCCATGCTCTGTGCCTAATCACTCTTCCCAATTGGGAGTTCATGCTTTTTAAATTTTTGTTCTACCACCTTAGTTCATAAACTCTGAGAAATAAAATGTGTTTCATTAGTGAAATACCATCTAATTTGGAAACAAGTGAATCAAGACTTAATTGCAGAGATGGAGCTTCAGCGAACAGTGTTTAGACTCTCAAAGGCCTCAAAAGATGGAATTTTTCTTTGGCTTGTTCGGCAGCCTCTGCAGTGGGTGTAGGCACAGGGGTGCATGTACAGGGAATTTTGTCATCACTCCTTATCTTCTTTTTCCATTCCCTTTTGTTTTTACCGATGAGTC
The DNA here is from genome assembly GCF_030867145.1 of Opisthocomus hoazin. NCBI lineage: Eukaryota > Metazoa > Chordata > Aves > Opisthocomiformes > Opisthocomidae > Opisthocomus > Opisthocomus hoazin. Next base: position 3,931,760 of record NC_134417.1, on the reverse strand, counting down.
AGTAGGAAGCAGTTTGCCTATTGCACCTCCCTGCTTACTTGACTGTCACTTCATCTTAAGGCACAGCTGAAAGGAAGAAAATCAAAGCAACCACCTCACAGAGGCAAAGCTAAAGCGGGATTAAAAAATGCCATGTATTAAGATTTATTCCTTGCAGTGGGGTAATATCCATTTCCCTTCTCTGGCCAAGGTGATTTATGGCAAAAGTAAATAAAACATGTGTAGCATCAGTATATTTAATCAGGCAGGGCTGATCTGAGCGTAGAGAACCTCAGAAAGATAAGCCTCTCAAGAACATGGTTTGATTTTTTTTTTTTTTAGGGCCAAACTGGAGCAAGTGTGATCAACTGCTGTGTGCTTTATTTCACAGCAGATTGCTTTGCCCTTTTTATTTGTCTGTGAGCGAGCTCTGAAGCATTCATCACTCAGTAAAAAGCAGGTCTGTCAGAGTGCGTGGCTATTCCAGATTCCTTGATCTTTCTTTTCTGTGCCTGGAGGAGACAGAAAAGGAACGGCTTGCTACCTTTCCTTTCCCATGTTTATTTATAGCTTCCTCGTCTTGGACTTCTTGTGGGCCAGCATTTGCATGTTCCATGTGTGCTGGTTTTGCAACTGTTTTTGGACCCATGTGGTTCACAGGTGGTTATTTTTAGGCAAAGCAGCTCCTGTTGCATTGGCAGTCTGTCTTTTCCGCCCCTTGACAAAAATGTATAGAGATCTGTTTCTTTTAAAGATAGATTCAAACTGGGCTGTGTCTCTTCATGCTTCCAAGACCTTTCCCAGTCAGCAGTTAGCCCAAAACCTCCCGCTGGGTTTTTCTCAAGGCTGTGGTCTTGACGCGAGTTCTTTGGTCTGGGGTTTTCCTGCCCTTCTCCTGATGTTTTACATTTTGTGGGCCTGTGTCTTGGACACTGACCTTCGTTTTGGCTGTTGTTCAACAAATGATCATTTATCTGCTCCCTTGTTAAACTTGCATGAAAAGGCTGGTTTCAAGAAACCCACAAATGCTTTGTCCCTGTAATAGTAAAGCTATACCTGCCCTATGTTGGCATGGTAGCTTTCAGAAATTGGTGAATTTTTAAAGCACTTGAATGTCTTGAAAAATAGCACAGCCTGCTCCCTTTTTTTTTCTTCCCCCCATAAAGTTAAGAGAGGTTAAAAGCAAGCTTATAATGAAAATTATCGTATACCACAACTTTAATTATATGGAATAATTTCTGTGGCTGCATAATAAAAGCTTACGGAAAACCCTCTGCAGAGAGTATGATGACATTCTGGAGCCTAGTTCGTCCTCGAGCACAGTCCCCTCCCATCTCAACCCTCAAAATCATTGCTGGCATGCCAGTCAAGAAAAGACAAAGGCTACCCATTTTCAGGCTCCTGAGAATTTTTCAGTGTTATGATGTTAAATAAGCCACAAGACAGCAAGGGAACTATGTGGAGTGGGCCCAACTCCAGCTAGGGTAGCATTTAACAAGCATATGGGATGTCGTATAGCAGCCTGAAGGTAAAATAGCGCATCTTTGGGCGTAATCTTACATCTGAGGTGTATGATACGCACTGCTCTGCTGACACACTACCTCTGTGTTGATTCAGTAACCATTTAGCTGACAGTAAAGTGTATGCCCAACTGAAACAATACCTATTTTCCCCCCGAAACCATTTTGTAAAATTGCCTCCAAACCGTGTTGGTGGGTATCTCGCCCAACTTCACCCACATGATAATGTCCTTGTTCCCACAGTAACGAATGCAACTCAAAGTGGGGAAAGACAGCAGACTATTTAAAGAAGAAAAATTGGAGGAAAAATGAAATGAGAACGATGCTTTATGTGTTGGAAATTTTAAAAGTTCTAAATGTTTCATTTTAAATCCATTTCAATCAAGCATGCATGCCCTGAGACTTTCCAGACTTCGTCTTGACTTCTGTGAGTAGAGGAAACCATCCTTTCAGATTCTGGATAGTCACCATCATGAGTGTCTTCACGTGATCCATCCTTTGAGGCATTTTGGCTAGAGAGGCCCCATTTGGCACACTTTTAATGCTGACTTTTCCAGCAGTGCTAGTCACCACTTGTTGCCCTTGGTTTCAGTGTGCGTCATGGGTTGCAATTCTCCAGGTAGCAAGTTACCTGGTCACTGGAGCATCCGAGATCCCTAAGGACTTCTGTAGAGCGATGGCCTAGGTCCGCTTTGCTCCCTGACTTAAATTTGTGAGAAGTAAGCCAGTAAAGTGACTGTTGCTTGCTAAAGATAAAGTAACTGTGAGAACAAAAAAAATCCCTGCCCCCATTTCATCACTGCAATACAGTCTGTTCTGCTTATTTTAGGCTGTGCTGAAACAGCTTTCAAGGCATCCTGCTAACAAGCAGGATTTGTTACAGCGTGGTTAGCAAAGATCCCATTGAAGAAACACAAGTGCCAAAGGTCTCAGGGTTGTGTTTAGGCGAGAATGAAATGAGGACTATTGCCTCAAGTGCATAACCCATCTAGTGAGAGACCACCTAGGCCTTTCTGCGTTCTGACCTCTGTTTGATTTTAATACCTTCATGTTTATTGAACAAGAACATCGTCTTCTCATCAGCTGACTACTGAAATCGCAGTGACAGACCAATTAAGACTAACATCATGTCACGCAAACACTGTCATCTCTGAGTAGAAGTGTGTGCACAGATGTCTCTCACATCTGTGACCACTAGCAAGCATAAACGGGAAAATCTGTCTTTGTTTCTCAGCCCTCCTGATGTGTTCAGCAACGTTGCTAGAGTGCTTTTCCGTTTGGGAGATTGAGTTTTGCTTCATCAGGTGCATGTATGCACATTTTGAGACTTCCTGGAATTCTCCTTGTATTGTTGCAAATCATAGTGCTTGTCACTGTTTTGTCTTGCCCGTTTATAAATTTTTGCTGGTTTTAGCATCCGCTGTGCTAACTGGTTGGTGTGTCTTTTTTCCTCCTTTACTGCATGCTGATGACTGCAGGGAAGGATGGGTAAGTTTCTTTTGATATTTCACATTCTAGCTGCAGTTGTGCGTTGACTCTTTCAAAACGCCTCAAAATTGTCTGAAAATCCACAGGGCTCATGGAGTACCAGCTTAAATCCAAAGTGAGTAAGATACTGTGGCTTGACACATTACTGCTATCAGTTGAACAGCAATAACTGACCATGTGAAACTAGTTTAAGAGAACATGTTTTGCCTCCCAGTTGGAGGGAGGGATGTGTTTGTGGTCAGCCAGTGCTCTGTAGCTCTGAGTCTCAGGACCTCCATAGGTTTGACCACGTGCCCATATTTTAGTACAGAAGGAATAAGGATGAAAGTTTTCACACTTTATTTCTAGACAAAGACCCTTTCAGGCTGCAGACTGTTCAGTTAGCTGATAAATATTTAGCTGGAATGGACATGATTCAGTACAGATGAAAACCTCCTCAGTTTGTGTCCTGACTTGCTCAATCAACTGCTTTTCATACTAGCTAGAATACCACCAATGAAGATGGTACCTGTGGGAATGTGATCCAAATCCCTCTGAAGACAAAGGAAACATTACCAGAGTCTGCTCCGGGCTTCTCTTCTTCCTCCTATATGTTACGTGTAGTCTGCTGGTATAAAAAAATTGCTAACATAATTTTGAAAGACCTGTGTTTCTTCCATTTCAGTGAAGCAGAGCTGGTATTTGAGGATTTTGCTCGTCAACAGCTAAAAGATATGCTTGATGATGAAGACAAGAATATGTCCTCAACTGATGAGTGACTAAAAGAACAAGCTGCCAGAGAAGCTATGTAGTCTGGCGTCAATTAGAAATTTAGGACCTAGGTTTCTAGTAAGCTGCCCGTTCTCAGTGCATGCTTGGGCTCCCAGGGATTAACCCTGAGATAAGTGGACATAAAATCATGAATCTCCATTGCTGATTAAAAGTTTCAGCTCTAGAAGAACGTAGCGAACTCAAAACCTGATGCTTACTTGAGCTACCAGAGGAGGGCAAGAAAGGCTGCCATGCCATGACTTCTGCTTTCAGCGCTATCTAATAAAAATGTGGGTTGCTTTCACCATTGATGAGAGCTTAAATGATGGTTTGTGCAGCCTGCCGAGACTGACTTGGTGTCAGAGAGTCTCTGACTCTGAAATGCTAGCGAGCCAAATTCTAGTCTGGAAGGCTGGCTTGCAGCCTGTGGTGATTCAATGAAGTTTCTTAGCGGACTGTACAAAACTGATTTTGTTTCCTTTTGGTTGTTTTTGTGTTTATGCTTTACCAAACTCGTCTAGTGGATATTCTCAGTGCTTGCACTGTCCCCCTGTGTGGCTCACATCCACTTTCTGTACCATTAAATGTCTTGCAAGTCATCTTCCACAGCGGCTAGAATGCTGAGTTGCTATGTTAGCTTTCTAGCAATATTCTGAACAACCATGTTATTAAAGATGAGAGAAACGTGCACTGTCTGTTAATTCCTTAACAAAGCTCCCTGTACACAACCCCAAACAGAGAACTGCTAACGCAGACTGGTCCTATATTTAATCTAGTTTCCTGTATGCAACAGTGTTTCAAAAGAGGGTGCAGCAACATTAAAGGGGAAATTATGGGGCAGCCTGCCCTGAGGAGCCTTTTCTGCCATCCGTCTGCCGGAGGTCGGTTTATGCTCTAAGAAATGAGATTGTATTCTGCAAACTTTGTTCTTTCTTGTTGATCTGGATGTTCTCGTTATCCGTGTAAATGTCTAATCCTTTCCTGAATCTCACTTAGATTTTAGCTGAAGTGAGCTGCATCAGCTAATTACATTTTGCATGTAAAATGACTGGTGTGTTTTTCTCATTTTTCTCTAAATCTGCTTTTCAATGTCCCTGGTTTAAATTCTCCTGGAAAGTCGGAATGCAGGGCATACATTTATTAATATAAACTTCTGTTTCCCACCCTACGCACCGGAAAATGGAATCAAGAGCTTTCCACTCATATCTTGGTTAACAACGATGTGCTTTTAACAGAGAAGAAAACGAGGGAGGCATTTCTGAGACGTCCGTTTTCTCCCAGTGGGAGTGGGACTGCTGCGAGCGCGTTGCCCTTCCGTCCTGCTTCAGACTTAGGCTTAGGTTACTATTGATAACTGCAACAAGCCAAAGCAGCCTGCTTTGGAGAAAAGCGTGGGCTGTGCTCTGGCATTTCTGCAGAATGGTTCTATATACAGGCCTCGCTTTTGGAGCAGAGCTTGTTGGCTCGCTTGCTTGGTTGGTTTTTCTTAGTGACACCATCATGGTTACAAGCCCTGCTTTTACAGATGGTCCAAAGGCTTTAAACAAACAGCTTTGTATGTGGCCTCTAACACGTGCAAATGGCTTGGGTTAAACGTAAAGCCTTCTCCTGTTTTCTTCAGTAAACTGGTCTTGATTAAGATGCTGAAAGCAATGAATTGAGACCACAGCTGATTTCACAGTTCCATCAGTGCTCTCACCTGATATGGCCTGTCCAGGTGCTTGGCTCCCTTAGTCACAGCTGTCTCACCTAAGATGGAATTGCAAGAGGCGCTAGGTTTGCTCTGCTCTTTCTAAGCAGTGTGCCTTGCTGCTGAAGAAACCCTGGGGCTGCTTTCAGGTGTTTCTGGTCAGTATAATTTCTGTGTGATTTCAGCTTTGGGTTTGGGGAGGGTTAGGCATTTGCACCTGGATTTCTGAGAAGGCTTTTCTAATCATTGCCCTGGTATTTTTATTGCTAATTTTGTGCTGGCTCGAGAAGAACACACTGATAAGGTGAAGCTGAGCAAGTTGCTGGCAGCGAATATGCTGGTCTGGGAGAGCTGGTATTTGGCAAATCCTTTAAAGGTGCAAAGAGGAGGAGGAGGGGGACAGTGTGTGACAATCGTCCTGTCTTGCTTCCTCCAATGCGTCTTCCTTGACAGAGGTGTTTCCCGGCTACTGGACCTGTAAGTATGGGACTGAGAAACTTAGAGGCCTGATTACTACTTTTTTCTCATTTTTTTTCTTTTTTTCTTCTTGTGTGTCAGCCTTGCGAGGCGCCTCTGTCACTGCCTGCCTTTCCTCTCAGATTTGTCCGTGGTGGTGACTTCTCTAAGCTGTCTGTGTAACAAAATCACAGTGCGCTTTGCCGTGCGAGGGGGAGGAGTCGAAATGGTTATTAAATCTGGGCTTAGGAAAGCGCTTTCAGACGTTGACCGTTTGTTTAGCCCATGCTGGGCGTTTGCTGGGAGAGCAAGGGGTTTCTGCCGGTCCCTTCAGCTCCCTGTCCTGCAGGCCAGGCCGGACTTTTATTCTTCTGCCCTCCAGACAGCAGATGCTGACCTGTGTCAGCAGAAAAACAGGTCTCTAGCTGGAACCGCTCGCCTGTTATCTTTCCTTTCTTCTGGTTCTGGTATTAAGCTGATCTTCCCCCAAGTCAGGCCTGTAGCCTGCTACTCGTATTTACAGCTGGGGAGGAGCGATCCCGTTTCCTGACCCGGTGCCTTTGATGTGGTGGGACTCCATTTACAGAAAGCCTGCCAGCTCCAGGGAGAAGGGATGCGCTCCGGTAGCGATAGCATCTCTGAAACTGCCGCTTTCGAACGCCGCTTGTATCGAATGCGCGGCCCTCGTGCTTTAGCTGTCTGCTGACGGCGCTGGTTTGGTGACAGACGCTTTCCCCTCGTGCATCTTCACGAAACCCCAGCTGAAACGCTCTGTACCCGTCCTCAGCTGCGGCTGAGGGGGCATCAGCGAAAGAAGTGCTTTGGGGCCGAGTCGCCTCATGCTGATGGAGCCCATGAGGAAGGGTGCGGGGAAAGGCTGGGTCAGGCCGGAGAGGGAAACACAAAGCGGAGAGCAGCAGGTCCCTGGGCGGCTGAAAGGACGTGTGGGATGGAGCAGGTGCAAAGTAGCTGCCCGGGGAGGAGGTTGGTACAAGGGCTCGTACCTGGGGGGAGGAGGACCTGCATCACGTACCCACAGTATTTGATTAAACCTGGTGGAATGATTGGAGCGGGGCTGGAAATAGCCGCACGCAGCGGGGCCGAGGTTCGAGCTTTTGGGCTCACCTCACAGAGAGGTCTGAGCCGAAACCCTTTTCTCTGGCCCCAAACAGCCACGGGAGCGCTCGGACCCGGCTGAGGGCAAGCGTGAACCCTGCTCGGGTGGGAGGACCCGGGTGGGTTCGCAGCGAGAGGTGAGCGGGGGCCCGTGGGCCGGGCCGGGGCAGGCGCCTGCCCGCCCCGCCTCGCCTCAGCGCTTCCCCTCCGGCGTGCGCCGCCAGGGGGCGCCGCAGCGGCGGAGCGGGCGGCTGCAGTGCGCGGCGCGGGGCGGGAGGGGGCGCCGGCCGCGCCGCCCCGCAGCGTGCAGCATGGCGGCGGCGGGCGCCGCGCAGCCCCAGGCCGGGGCGGGCTCCGCCGCCAGCGCCGCGGCGGAGGAATCGTCGGACAGCGAGCCGGAGCAGGAGCCGGGCTCCCCGCAGAAACTCATCCGCAAAGTCTCCACGTCCGGGCAGATCCGCCAGAAGGTGCGTGCGGCGGGCGGGGGCCGCGGGCAGGGCCTCGGGCTCCGGCAGCGCCGCGGCCGGCTCTGCCTCCCCGTCTCCCTCAGCGCCGCCGCCTCCCCCTCCCGGCCGGCACGGCCTGCGCTGCCGCCGCGGGGCGCGCCCGCCGGCGACCCCAGGCCGCCCCTCTGGCAGCTGCCGCAGGCCTCCCTCGGGGGCCTGCCAGGGACGCGCTCCAGCCCACCCCTCGGGGAGCCGCCGGCCATTCCCCACACACCCCCCTGCTCCTCGGGACCTGCCGGCGAGCACCCCAACCTCCCCCCCCGCGGGCTTGTCGGCGACCCCGCACCTCCCCCCCCCCCCCCCAAATCGCCCTCAGGGACTCGGCTGTTTCCGCCCCCCCTCAGGGACGTGCCGGCGACCCCCAAACCGCCCCTCAGAGACCCGCTGGGACCCCCGCCCTCTCCTCCCCCAGCAGCTTTTCGTAGACTTGCAGACCCCAAAACGCTCCTCAGGGATCCCCAGAACAAACTGTTTCCCAGGTGCCTGTCAACGGCTGTCCCCTAAACGCCCTTCAGGGTCTGCCGACCACCCCCCATTGCCCCCAGCCACCCAGCAGGTACCATCCCCAAACCACCTCTCTGGAGCCTCCCCAGCTCACCCTCCCTGGTAGCCCAGCTTAGGTTGCCTTCCTCCCCGTGCCCAGGTTCAGGCCTGCCAGGGACCTGTCTTCTCTGTCCCAACGGTGATCAGCGCGCCCAGGCTCAGCTCGAGCCCGTCTTTCTGCTTTGCTTCCTTGCTCTGTCCCCCTGTGCTATTTTCTTGGAGCCGTGGAAGTCAGATTTGAGCTCCTGCTCCCTAGTGCTGCTCCCCGTTATCTGATATTTGAGCTTTTAAGGACACCCTGTCCCTCTCCCATCCCCTGAAGCTGCATCTCCCCTTTTTTCCCCATATCAGAGTTGCTAGGGGCTCCCTCCTCACCTCCTTGTGCCTTGCCTGAGGGCCCTTGCGCAGCTTTATCTCCCTGTCACATTGTGCCCTTCCCTGTTATCGCTTTCCTAACCACCCTCCTGTAGCCCTGTTGGACATGGCACAAGTCATCGTCTCATGTTCAGCGTTCTCTGAAAGGTGCAGCCCTCGCTCTTATCTCCTGCAGTCAGTGTGTGCCTGGCTCAGCATCTTGCCATCCTTTTCATGGTTGCATCGCAATTTTCCCCATCTTGTACCGTGCTGTTGTTCCTTTCTGTAGCCGTACAGCGATGTTTAGCCTCCTTCCTGGTCAAACGGTGATCTTATGGCTGGTTAGTCTTTGTTCCCAGCTTTTTCTGCCCTGCTTCGCCTCCCTGGTCAGGTAACAATCCTTTCTACCCTGAGCCCAGTTAGGTTTTACCCCTCTGTGGCTCGTTCTGGAACAACAAAGCCGATTTTAGGGGCAGTAACAGTATTCTACAACTACAACTGTAGTTCCTCTGTATTGTTACTGTAAGACAAGATGCAACGATTTCCTTCAGCCTTAGGCTAGGAACCACCCACAGGGAGTTGCCCTCTTCTGTACTATTTTTACTATAGCTGCATGATTTTTCTTTGTAGCCGTTAAAGTCCTGTGTAACTCTTGAATTGTTGCGTGATATGTTTCTGCTTAGACATACCAGGTTAGTTATTGTTCTGCCATCACCTTCCTGTTGTCTCTGAAGCGTGGGCAAGCACGGTTGCCACTGCATGGATGCAGAAGGCTTGCTCAGTGCTGAGGCTGCTAGCTCAATGTTGCTTGTCTTGTATTAGTAATGAAGGAGAGCAAACGTCTCTGCACGATGCGGTGTCTGAAGCGTTATTCATAGGGACCTTTTTTCTGCTGGCTGGTTTGCCCAGCTTTCAAACACATAACGTGTCATCGTTCTGCTGCTCGTCATCGTTTTGATATGTTGGTCCCAGTTCCGAAAACCCCCGTGACAAAGTACGTGAGGACCACGCACTCGTTTCATTACGCATGACGGGGCCGGTTCCTCCATCTGCGAACTACTGCCGACGCTGTCACTCGCTGCTTGAGTTAAGGCACTGAGGGTCTGGGCTGTGTGAGTGAGGTGGTTCTTTTGGCCACAACAAGAAACGGTGAAGCCCTCTAAATGGGTTGATGTTCAGTGCACCAAGCAGATCTCAGCCATGCTGTGGCACCAGGTGACCTGATCTAGTTTGTTAATCTGCTGTGAGCAAAATAAGCCTTTTGAGATCTTTTCCCGCACGCAGGGTACTGAATTTCAGAAATTTGACTTGCTGGAGATTGGATGAACCTTGTGATTTCTTCTATGAACCCTGTGGCAGGGGTGCCATGTGGGAAGAGAGGAAGGATGCCATGGTCAGACTTCGGTATTTACATGGTGGTGTCTGTGGTAAGAGCTAGGACATTGACTTTCTTAGTGCTGGAGTGGCAAACCTTGCTTACAGCAGAGTGTTAGAGATGCTCAGTTCAGAGGTGCGTTGGGTTTTGCTTTTGTTTGAGTACAGCAGAACACATCCCCGTGTACCTACTTAATCATTTGCCCTGTTTTACGTCACTTCCTGCGTCAGCATGGCTGGAAAAAGCTTAAACCAGCCACTTGTACTATGTGAACATAAACATGTGAGGAACAGGGATTATAAACAGATATTGCCTACAGCCATTAAGCCTCCTGTGTGTTAATCTGTGGAAGACCTTCAACTAAACAGTGTCAAATTTTCCACGTAAGCCCAGGTAGTATGATACCAAGGATCGATTTGTTCTGTTGCTTCTTGGTGTCTTTGTTGTGTCATCATCTTTTCTGCATGCTGCTGCGTGTGTACTTTTTCCTTGCCTTGAGGACAAGGAGCAAAGACAACTTTGCCTGTCATCATAGTTCTGATGAGACTTTGAGGAGCTTGCTGCCTTTGTAAAGGCAGACCCAATTCTGAATTTGTGTGTTGAATGACAGAGAGCATACTGCCGTGAGCTGTAGAAGCTGTTGGACAGGTCTGTCAGAGTGACAGTAAGAGATGCAGGCGGACTTTTACTGCACCCTGAGGATATAAATCTCTTCTAACCACATCTTGTGCTGTAGCTAGTTTAAGACCGTGCCTGTAAGTACAGTTAAATCACCGTGGAAGCTTACTGTTATCAGCTTCAGTTCCAAAGTCTGCTGTAGCCATGGAGTTCCCCAGAATTTACTTGTTTGTCAGAGTCACAAACACTTTGAAGACATGTTTTCCTTCCTCTGGTCCTGTCATCTGTTTTCCCAAGAAACGCTGTAAAATAAAGCTTCTTGCTTACAAGACCATAAAACTGCAGTGAACTTGTTTCTGAGCCCACAGGTTGCCCAGCTGCGTTTGACTGAAATACATCGGCGCGGTGGTACTGTGGGGCAGATGGAATTGTTTGGATGTGTAGGTACCGTGACTTCGACATGCAGTGTCTGACGGCAAACGATCGCTGATACATGTTTAGCTGAAAGATCTGTCCCTTGTGAAGGTACAGG